>NC_092802.1:10254061-10617786 GCF_918797505.1 Bemisia tabaci | reverse complement strand
ATTGTCCATAAGGAATTGTTGAAACCCCGAAAGTAAAAGCTTCCACCTGTCGCTAGGAGGCCAGTGGAGGGTCTCTTGTCTCTGACCCAGAGCCGCAAACATTGTCTCTGCGCAAACAGCTGACGCTTGACGATGCTGCGCCGAGAAAATGAACCAATCACAAAATAGCACAGTAATACGTCACTAAAATGAAGAGATCACGTGACTATTCGTGATTTTTTCGAATCAATCTGAAACTACAACCTCGAATATGAGGCATTTAAGCATAACGAAGCCCCAAAATAGTTTAACCAGGTAATACGTCCGTGCGAGATTGTTATGCTTAAAAGCAAAACATTTCACGAAAACTTTTACGAATACCAGATGCAGAAAAAAATCAAATTTTCCCGGGTGTACCAGAATGGCGTCATTACCCATAAGGCAAAACGGTATGTAGTATAGTACATGTTACATCGGGGGAGTCGAACGGCTGGAAAGGGCGCATCTGGCACCCAGAAGCGCCCAACAATGGATTCACTCAAAAATTGTCCAAGTAGAATTTTATAATACTCCCTCCTGTCGTATCAACTGTGTCCTCCAAAACATATCCTGAAGATATCTTTGAAGTATTCACGTGAAAAAAAAAACAAAAAAAAAAACATCCATGTTCTTTTTCTTCTGCTTCTTCTCCTTATCCTCCTTGATTTTATATGCGTTCCGATCTTACGTAGGTATGGACCATGTTTTGCAATTGAATCAGTGAGTTCGAAAACACACCAACTCGGAAAAAAAAAAAATGTTCAGGAAACACCTAAAACTGCGCAGCGGGCGAAGAAGTTAGTCTAAGAAAAACCTTTTTGGTGCCCTGGGACAAGTACTTAGAGACTTTTTAAAGCATCAAGTTGAAATCGATACACCATGTTTGATGACAGAGAATTAAGCGTTTAAAAATTTCGGAGTTGGTGTGTTTTCGTTCTCACCGACTTTCAGATACTGATTTTTCATAGTCTGCCCTGAAAAATGTATATTTTTCGACCTGAATAACGCTTGAATACACACGCTTGAATATTTATATAACTTGTTGGTACAAGATGTACTGAACCGAAAAAAGAAAACCGCAAAATCGGATGGTCACCCATTTCCCTTGAAATGGCCAAAAATTGGTATTTCTGATGAAATACTTCGATTTTTCGCTTTTTCCGTCGCTGTTTCGAGCACTTCCGATTGCAATTTCGAAATTTCCTTTTGCGTGCAGATGCTTCTATCCATAAGTGTTACTAAACCGTAAAAAAGTGAAAATCGAAAAAAACCCGAGTAGGTGTGTTTTCGAACTCACTGATTCAATTAGGGTCTCCTACTTCTGGCTCATCTATATAATGAGGGAAATGCCGCCAGATGACGTCATAAGGCAGCAAATTTTCTCACTTTTGAATCAATTTTCCAATTCCGTATGTCAGAAAAAAATTATGAAAAATACTGCGAACTCAGCTCATTAGGCACTCGTAGAGTCCCTTTATTTTGAGAGTTAAGACAATTCGAATCCATTTCTGATTGGTTCTCGTATTTTAGGCCTCCACAGTGTCACAAACGGGAATAAAGTTTACATTTTCACCAATTGCAAAGATTATAATCTAGATTGGAACGGGGGATAACGGATTCGGCGAGGAACAAACGGAATGAGCACAGGAACGGAGAAAGTAATTTGAGAATGAGCCGATCTGAGATTACGAGAAACTATCAATTTGTGTAATCTTTATTCCCGTTTGTGACTCCATGAGGGTGTGTTGTCTTGACTCTCAGTATAAAGGGACTCTAGGCTCGGTAGGCGTGGAGTGCATATCAGCGCCTACAAGTCCAAATGAATACTTCACGCATTGCGCCAAACGCAGCACGGTCGGCTCGGACGGTTTGAGAGGCATATTAGCGCCTAAAAGGCTGAAGGGATACTTCACGCATTGCGCCAAACACTTTCCAGTCGGCGCGGCGTGAAACGCATATCGATGGCTAACGAACAGGACCGCCTATCTGCAAACGGACGATTTTGCAGCACAAAGAGAAAACGTCGCCATTTTTGTGATTTTAAGGTTAGATTTGCAATTTTTTTCATTCATTAAAGCGTCATTGACGCGCTTTCCTTGAGAATGGGCCTGTTGCATGCAAGAGATACAGCCGTGCGAATAGACTTTTTAGAGGTTAAATGACACGAAAATTACGATGGTCACATTAAAAAAGTCTGAAATACACTCCTTACTGCGCAATTCGTGTTGTTAGGAACGCGCTTTTTCAAATTTCCCGCGTCTGGGGGCAGTTTTCTAACGGAAACAATTAACGGCAACTCGCGGCTATTTCCGGTCAACTAAAACTGACAACATAACCTAAAAATCGGAGCTCGTGACGTCTTGAAATGAAATGTAGAAGGATTGCGTTGGATATTTAAAAGTTGATCGATTTGGTTACCGCATAAAGCGTATATGGACCACTATAGGAGATCACGTTGGATTTGTAAACAAACTAAAGGAAAAAATAACAACAACAACAACAACAACGACTCGGCATCTTCCGGAAATCACCGAGCCCGCCGTTTGCTCGTTTCCGGTGATTAGAAAACTGCCCCCAGACGCGGGAAATTTGAAAAAAGCGCGTTCCTAACAACGCAAATTGCGCAGTAAGGAGTGTATTTCAGACTTTTTTAATGTGACCATCGTAATTTTCGTGTCATTTAACCTATAAAAAGTCTATTCGCGCGGCTGTATCTCTTGCATGCAACAGGCCCATTGGAAAAAAACTATCAGCGTTTGTGACTCCATGAGGGAGGGGGAGGGGTTGTCTTAACTCTCAGTATAAAGGGGAAGGGGCTCTAGGCACTCTCAGATGAAGCAATACAATTTGTGTGTGCAAATTCTCCATTATAGCGATCCGGGGGTCTAAAAGACCTAAGAATATCATAATGGAGCATTTGCTTGCAAATTGTTTTATTGCTTCATCTGAAAGTGTGTAAAGAGCTGATTTCACAGTATTTTTGTATAATTTTTTTCTGATATGGGAAATAGGATAAAAATAGATTTAAAAGTGAGAAAATGCACCGCCTAGTGACGTCATCTGGCAGCATTTCCCATTTAAACACACTGGTTTTAGCAGATTAGATAATTTTGTCATATCTTCTCCAATAATTGTTCAATTCATGAACCAAGGGTATCCTCGTGTTCAGTTTACTTAGTAGTTTCCACTTAAACACGAAATTCATCAAATTTTAGACACCTGCAAATTCTCAATTCTAGGGTCGAAACTTCATCGAAGTCCATGCGCGGCCGAGCTACCGTCGCGGATTAGCAATCGGGGGATAAGTCGAAGGCATCGGTATCTTCGGCGATGCGATGATTGATTATTCCACGCTCGACCGAAAGCGCTGAGTCACCGCCCCGCGTAATTCGAGTAGAGTGCCCATCGCCGGGCGCAAACCTCCATTACATATTCCACCTGTCATCACCGCTTCCGCACCGCCACTCGCCGCTTGACAATCACTGTCCTCCGCAGGTCAACTTTGAACTTAGCGCCATCGTTGACCACAACAGGTGCAGCAATGAAGAATCAAGCCTTCGAAGGATTGTGTATGCTTGGTCAACACTGTCAAAACCAAGGTGGGTGAAACATAGGTATGCTCTTTTGCCATGATAGCGAAGAGAGCAGTAAGTGTCACATTTTCGAAATCGAGTTTCCTTCAAAATTCGTCTCAATTCTTTTAGATGAAATCACTGAAATTGCAAATACAGCGAAATACATCTTAGTTCTATCTAAACGAGGCATATGAAAAAGCCGTAAGTGCGCAAAAAATGACGTAGTTTTAGGCAAGACAGCAGTAAGTGACATTGTTTCTCCAGAGAGTCAATGAAAACAGTGCTTTCAAATAAAGTGCCGCCCTCTTCTGACAATTTCTAACTTGAAAATGCGTTTGTTGTGCGTCCAAAACGCAGCCACGAAAGCAAGCAGGAGATATCACTTACGGCTGTCTTGCTCAGCAATAACCTAGCATGAAAATGGAAAATGCCTTTTTTATGTAATTGAAATAAAATCAGTCGATTTTTAATCATCCAAACCGATTTTTAAGAGTCTTCCGGACATTTAGTGCCCATTTGACAAATAACGGAGGCTTCCTTCAATGAAATTTTCCGGTCAGAAGCTTCTGAGCCTGTTTTCCCAAAACTTTATTTTTGCACTTACAGACTGTCTTCGCTATCACGGCAGTCTTCCCGACCCTTTCGGCCAGAACTCGGTTTTCCGCTCCCGCCGCTATAGAGATGTGGCGCGAAATTTAAATTTCAATATCTTTGCAGGCTTGGTGTCAGAGCACAAAGGAGAATTTCATGAGCCGCCCTGCACTGTCCGCTGCGCTCATGGCGCACGACCCGCCTCTCATTATTACACTTCATGTAGCGTTGAGAGTTCATTAATTACTTCACACGACCAATGTGTAATTTTAAAAGTCGAAAATTTAAAAAAAAAATAAAAATAAAAACAAAAAAAATTACACGATACACGAGTTTCTCCGCCAGGGAGCTCTTCCCATAAGAAATCGTTCACCACTCGCCCGCTGGGAGAGCCGTGGCGTGCTGCCAGCGCGAGACGCGCACTGACGCCTACAAACCTAAAGGGATACTTCACGCATTGCGCAATGCTTGAAGTATCCTGTTAGGTTTGTAGGCGTCAGTGTGGGTTTCTAGCTGGCAAGCACGCCGCGCCGCGCGCCGCAGCGTGCCATAAACTTGCTTACAATTAATAGGTCAGGGTGTTAAAATGCAGGCAATTTGACATCAAATTCGAAATTAGCGACTCAAAAAACATCAGTCACGAAACTTAAGTGATCTTTCAGTCATTATCCGACTTATTTCTTCCTATTCTTGAGTTTTGGACCATAGTGGCCGCGGGCGGCGGCGCTCATGAAATTCTCCCCTGTGATCAATTGCAGGCTTGGCCGAAAACAAATATATCCGTCTGCTGCTGATAAAAACGAACACATTCAGTGCAATCAAATTCTTTTAAGAATGGAAATCCCCATGCAATTAGCGAGGTGACGGTTTGTTCATTTTTATCAACAGTAGATGGTTATAATTGTTTTTGGCCGAGACTGCAATGTTTTTGAAATTCAAATTTCGCGCCTTAGCTCTGGCGGCGGTTGCCGAAAGTCGAGTTTTGACCGAAAGGATCGGAAAGAGCATCCTTTCGTTCCACTTACCTTGTGTCAAAACGGTACCTTGGGAGCAAAGATAAAACAAGAGCCACAGTACTTTGCCGTGCTAAGTGCAACCTAAAGGGATACTTCACGCATTGCGCAATGCTTGAAGTATCCTGTTAGGTTTGTAGGCGTCAGTGCAAGCAAACGAAAAAAAGCATTCGAATGCGCCAAATTTCTGCTTCAAAAATATATATTTTTGACGAAAGTTACGAATTTTTTTCTTGGAAATTTTAAGATTTTCTGGATAAAATTACGAACGAAACACTGTGAAAAATTGGAGGAGAAATATTCACAAATTTTCCTGAAAATTCGTGTTTTTCAAGGGAAATTCGGCAGCGTCTGGCGGCTCATACGACGCACAATGGATCGAGTCAGTAGGAGAGGTCGGACAAAATTTGGGAACTTTAAACGCTTATAACTCCGTTTATACAAAACTTTGAGGCTCTAAAAGTGGTTTCATTGGTTTCATCGTAAAGTTTCCTTCTTAAAGCACCCCTTGAAATTTAAAATGTTCCGGCCAAAGTATCACAAGTGCTATATGCGTTTTTAAAAATTTCCGCCGCCCTTTCATTTTTTTACAGAGAAATTTTTGGTCGAATCTGTTTGAAAACTTCATTGAATTTTATCGGCAGCACAAAAAAAATTCAGTGACATTTTCGGACAGCTTCGTTGAAAAATTTCTCTCTAAAAAGTGAAATTAATTGCAGTGAAAATTTTTAAACGTCGCATGCGCTGGAAAAAAACACATTTTATCTAGAGTCCGCAGACTCTTAAAAACATCGACACGGAAAAAATACTCTTGATTCAATCGGATTTTTGCTTAAATCAAGAACCAAGGCCTCTTAATTTGAGCGGATTTCCTTTTGATTTAAGCAAAAATCTGATTGAATCAAGAGTATTTTTTTATCGATGTTTTCAAGAGTCTGGACTCTGGATGCAATGTGTTTTTTTCCAGTGTGGCGCTTGTGATACTTTGGCTGGACGGTATCGATTTGGTGCCTAAACTTAATAACTATCCTCTTCCATAAGAATCGCAGGTATCTCAGGTATTGAATCTCAGGTATTTCGGGTAAAATGCGCAACCGTGCACGGAAGTAAGCGAGTGCCTAAATTCGAGCGGCAGAGGCACGTAGTGTGGGTTGCCGGCCGCAAAGGTCACTGGAAGAGTGATATTTGCCATTATGCAATGCTGCCCTCTATAGTTACGTCTCGGATTCACACTATTCCGAACGCCTGTTTTATAAGATTATGCCTATACATGTTTATGACGCCTCGCGACTATTTATATTCCGGTTCTCTCGGCGCTTTCAGAACGTGAAGCTCGCACCGTTTTCGTGGAGTGATGACCGATGATCAGGATCTTATCTGTTGAGTTCCCGATGCTCAAATGCCGCGAATTGAATCGCGGTTAACATTTAGACGCTGCGGATTTATTTTACTGCATTCTTCATTTCGACGTATTTCTGCCAAAGGGACCTACATGCATTATGACGTGAGCCCTGCAATGCATGTAGTCTTACGAGTCTTAGAACTCATGTCTTAATGCACACAGTTCGGTTTGGCAGAAATACGTCCATTTTTGCGCGGAATCGGCACGAAGAGGAGTACTGCCGTGCTAAGGAAAAACGCCGTATGAGCCCTCAGGCGTTGCCAAATTTCCCCCGGCAAATCACTAATTTTCAGGAAAATTTTTGAATGTTTGTCTACCAATTTCTCAGATAATTTTGTTTGTAATTTGATCTAAAACGTCTGAAAATTTCAAGGAAAAATATTCATGATTTTCTTCAAAAATAAACATTTGATCGAAGGAAATTTGACAACGCTCGAACAGGCCCGTCACAAGGGGGGGATACCGGGCACCGGGGCCCGGGACCCGGCGGGGGCCCGTGTTACCCGTGAAAAACCACTACGAATTCACATGCAACCCTTGTTTTGTAAGAAAAAGTGTATAATACCCTAAAAATTTCTCAAAAGGTGAATAGATTTTCAGAAACACGCTGCGGCACTGTAGAATTCTTCTTAAATTTTCGAAGAAGTATACTTCTTGGAAAATTTCTATCTTTTTTCAAGATTTTCAGTACAGAGGGATATTTTTAGTAAGTGCGTTTCATTTTCTTCCGTCATCAGATGCTAAGAGTCTCCAGTCTGGGCATCCTCGACTTCAATGGCTCATGGCTCAACTCCCTTGCCATAGACAAAAGAAGGGGGAGTCCAGGGGGGCCTGGCCCTCATAGAACTGTTAATATTATCACATGCCCCCCCCCCCCCCCAAAAAAAAATAAAAATTTTCCAGATGTTTTGAATGCAACAATTTGCAAGTATTTTGTGCTGAAAGTAGAAAAAAAAAACATAATTATTCCGCAGAAATTGATGGAAAAATTCTTTATGGAAGCTTCAAAATGCGTCCGATTAGTCGTATAAATTCTAAAATTTCTCGGGGGATGCCGCTCGGACCCCCCCCCCCCCTCCATGCTTGGAGCCCTGACCTTAAAACTGGTACCAGGGCCCGAGATGGGATGTGGCGAGCCTGCATGAAGGCTATTTCCATTTAAATCTTCCGTCACATTCATACAATGATACAACTATTTGAACTCTTCGGAATGCGTGAGGTATCACTCCGCATTTGAAGGCGTTTTCAAAACAGCCAAGTTTCGTTATCGGAATAATCGTTTTGCATATAGTTCATATTATTTTGTTCCCATTTCTAACCACTTATTTAATTATAATCCTCCTATAAAAACCACCCATTTGCTAAATACAATTCTAGCTGAAGCGCACTTAAGCGCATTCATGACTGCAAAAATGTTAACAGAAATCGAAAAGGCCAGCGTGCATGAAGGCTATTTCAATTGTAATCTTCCGTCGCATTTCTAAGGCGCAATGATACAACTATTTGAACTCTCCGGAATGTGTGAGGTATCACGCCGCATTTGAAGGCGTTTTCAAATTAGCCAAGTTCCGATACCCGGATTATCGTTTTGCATAGTTCATATTCTTTTGTTCTCTTCCGTGCCACTTGTTTAATTATAATCCTCCTATAAAAACCACCCATTTGTAAATACAATTCTAGCTGAAGCGCACTTCAGCTATGCATTCATCACTGCAAAAATTTCAGAGGAAATCGTTAAGCCCAGCCTGCATGGAGGCTATCTCAATTTAAATCTTCCGTCACATCCTTACGGCGCAATGATAAAACTATTTGAACTCTCCGGAATGCGTGAGGTATCAGCCAGGTTGCCGAAGAAGGTCCTTGATTGGGTTCCTCCTGGGAGAAGACGCAGAGGGCGCCCAATGAAAGGTTGGAGGGAGGGGATTGAAGCGGAAATGTTAAGGTGCTCAATGCCCCAAGATTTGTGGTTTGAAAGAGAGCAGTGGAGGTTAGGAGTCGTAGAGCGCGAGGGAGTGCTGTAAAGCGACTTATATGTATGTAAGGGTGTATGTATGTATGTATGTATGTATGTATGAATGAATGAATGGAAGAAAAACAGTGTTGCCACCTTGCAGGAATCGAATCCCAGTATGTACAGACGGTCCCACAAGATATTCCACTAGAATATTCCATGCCGAGTTCCGTGGAGTATTACTTCAGAGCGATGACAATCGATAATGCAGGTGCCCTATCTGAACTTTAGGATCGAGAGTGTCGGAAATACGTGAGTCCAAGAAAGTCAACTTAACCTATATCTCGCGCATCACTCGGGCAGACGCAGAACGCAGCGCAGCGCTCGGCGAGGAAAGTAATAGCAGTTATTACCGGCTGTAGGTTGCGGGGCTTACAATGAAACCCGAGCTGAAACCTGTTCGCCTGAATGTTACGAGCGCCATCTCATAATTTCCCGCGTCCCTTATTACACTTCCACCGCGTATTTTGTCGGTTAGGAGACTAAGAATGCCGTGCTATGGAAGAACGCCGTATAAACCTTTGGGCGTAGCCAAGTTTCCTTTGATAAAGCACGAATTCCCTGGTGAATTTATATAAATATTTTCGATCTAATTATTCAGATAATTTTGTTCACAATTTCACCTAAAATTCCTGAAAATTCCAAGGAAAAGCATTCATAACTTTCTTCAATAATAAACATTTTACCGAAAGAAATTTGGCAACCTTCGAATGTTCATACGGCGTTCTTCCCTATCACAGCAGAAGAGACGAATGCCTTCATCGTTGCCGCTGCGTTCCTGTTTTGAATCGTAGATCCCGGACTGACGGCCTAGACGACTCTCTCGTGATAAGGAAAAGCACCACGAATAAGCATTCGAATGTTGCCAAATTTCTTCTTTAAAAATGTGTACTTTTGAGGGTAGTTATAAATATTTTTCCTAGAAACTTTCAGACTTTCTACATCAAATTACAAACAAAATCCTGTGAAAAATCGGAGGAGAAATATTCACATAGTCCTGAAAATTCGCGTTTTGTCGAAGAAAATTTGGCAACGCCGCCATAAGAATATTCGAGAGTTGCCAATAAATTTCCTCCGATGGAATGTTTATGTTTGAGAAAAGTTATGAATATTTTTCTTCGAAATTTCCAGGAGCTTTAGGTGAAATTAAAAACAAAATTATCTGAAAAATTGGAAGAAAAATATTTATAAGTTTACCAGAAAATTTGTGTTTTATCACAGGAAATTTGGTAACACCTGAAGACTCATACGGCGTTCTTCCTTAGTACGGCACTACTGACACGACGAGGTGTTTTCAGCGTCGATTTTTCAATAGAAAACTCGAATGTTCATACGGTGTTTTTCCTCAGTACTGCAGTACAAATCGGTGGTACTGTCTTACTTTTCTACTTCAGCGTTAAAGTCTTTTTATAATTATTGTGCTGTTATTTGCCCGGGATGGGGTGGAGGCGGCTTAAGGGATTTTATTGAATCAAGATAACCATGTAAGTCTTCAGCAGCTCGTAAGGTATAAGGGTAATAGACGGGCTACACCCCCTGACAGCTACGCGGCCCGACCCTCCAAGGGCATTGCGGCAGTGCGGCTGGGCGGCACCGATTCCCTCCGGATTCCCTCCCGAGATTCCCTCCCGGATCCGATTCCCTCCCGCTAATGACCTTCAATAAAATGAAGCGGCAACGTCGCATTAATCATTCAACTTACCATTTCCAGAGAGGTGCGCTGTTTCCCGTGAGTGTTTCAGGAAAATTAGTGGGAGGGGAGAATTCCCCCCTTCTTAGAATTTTTTTTTAACATATTTTCTTCTTTGACGCATCGGGCTCTCTATACGCCCCTTTTAGTTTTTCTGTGAACATCCGGCAGCCATAAAGAGGGTTAGAAGGGGGAGAGGATTCTCAAATTTTGTTTCATGCATACACATGAAACAGACTTTGGGAACTTTCTATCAACCTAGCCCACTTTCTTCATCAAATCATCATAATTTTGTGAATATACACTAATTTTCCTGAAACACTCACGGGAAACAGCGCACCTCTCTGGAAATGGTAAGTTGAATGATTAATGCGACGTTGCCGCTTCATTTTATTGAAGGTCATTAGCGGGAGGGAATCGGAAACGGACTTGGCCAGCGGTCATTAGCGGGAGGGAATCTCGGGAGGGAATCTGGTGCCGCCCGTGCGGCTCTCTCGTGCATTAACTAATATAAGCGAGCGCATTTAGGGACTACCTCCTAATGTAAGTAAATAATGTTAAGTAAGTAAGTAAGTAGTAAGTAAGTAAGGCCGGGCTGGCCGGCGAGGCGCCCTCAAGGGGCCAAGGCAACTGGCAACTGCCGTCGTGCACCCCGAAGTTGGACCGTACTCCTTAACATATCTTCGTACTATTGACACATTGAGTATCATCTATATTCCCGCAAGGCTCAGCGGCCGTCTGATAGCCAACGGAAGGTCTTATCAAAGACTGTGGCAGACGCTGCAGAGCACGGACTTTCGGAGCACGGCCATGCCTCCACCGAGTTGGACTGTGTTGTTGCAATCTACACTGGTAGGTAGCGCTGGCAGTCGCGCACACTACGAGTGATTACCGATATTTCACAACCCAGTCGAACAGTGCAGACGGATTACTTACTGGGTGACTATGTCCCTCCCGCACCCTGTAACCTCGAAGGGTCAGGGTATTGGAGTGGCATAGTCATCCACAGTCACGATGACTGATATTTGAGTGTCCTCAAATATCAGTCACCTCCGGGGATTGAACCCGGGACCTCAGTGTTGGCAGCGAACTGCCTTGACCACTACACCACTGAGGCTGACAAATAATGTTAAGTACCTAGCGGAGAGGGCATTTCTTGAGGGACCTGCAGACTGATTATTGAAATTGATAGACAAAGTGATAGACAAATTGATAGATAAAGATGACTACTTGTTAATAAATCTATCCTTTTGGTGGAAGCCGTGTGGAAGCGGGCGGTTGCATGCAAAGGAAACAAGCAGTTCCAACGCCAACGCGTTGGAGGGCGCTTCTTTAACACTGCGCATGCGAGGAACGGTTTCATACGGCCAAGCGAGAGTATTGCGGACGGACGATGTATAACAAATTGCCTACGTGAAGGTGGTCCGGCAGCAACATACCCGCCGCTAGTCTCTGGAAAACAATAGAAAATAGTAGTTGCGTACGTTGCCAGCGAGCGCGCTGCGAGCGCATCTGTTTCAATTACCTAGCATTCGAGTCGGGCCTCTAACTTTCTATTCTCTCTGACATAACCTTAAACCTTCAACCCAGAGCCGCAAACAGCTGACGCTTGACGATGCTGCGCCGAGAAAATGAACCAATCACAAAATAGCACAGTAATACGTCACTAAAATGAAGAGATCACGTGACTGTTCGTGATTTTTTCGAATCAATCTGAAACTACAACCTCGAATATGAGGCATTTAAGCATAACGAAGCCCCAAAATAGTTTAACCAGGTAATACGCCCGTGCGAGATTGTTATGCTTAAAAGCAAAACATTTCACGAAAACTTTTACGAATACCAGATGCAGAAAAAAATGAAATTTTCCCGGGTGTACCAGAATGGCGTCATTACCCATAAGGCAAAAGGGCATGTAGTATAGTACATGTTACATCGGGGGAGTCGAACGGTTGGAAAGGGCGCATCTGGTACCCAGAAGCGCCCAAAAGGAAGTATAAGTAATAGACTATAACTAACGGTAACCCACGAGAGACCTTACGGTTAGTCCATCATTTTCTCCCTTGCAGTTTATTCCATAACAACCATCCGTTTCAACCGATAGGATCGCTCCTCCCTATGTCCTCTTTGTCTATCATTGTGTCTATCAATTTCAATGATCAGCCATCTGCCGTGTCTTTGAGAGTGGGGATATGGAAATGGGGTAAAGCCGAACACACTGCCAGCGGGCTGATTATTGAAATCGATAGACAAAGATGACATAGGGAATATGGAGCGAACTTAATGGTTGAAATGGTTGGTTCCTACAGACTAAGGAGAATATGATGGACTAACTAGAGGGTCTCTCGTGGGTTGCCGTTAGCTAGTCTACTACCTACCTCCTTTGTCCATTGCAACCATCCGCTTCTGACAATAGGATCCCTCTAAATCCTTTTTGTCTTCTTTGTCTATAACTTTGTGTATCAATTTCAATAATCAGCCCCCAGGATAGAATCAACGCGAGGAGCCAATTTTTAAGGAAATTCTGATTGGAAATGACTATCTGGCGTCTCTGCTTTCAAGTGCTCTACTGCATGCTCTAGAGACACGTGCTTCTCGCTGCGCGGGTAAATATTATTCCGACAGACTTTGCGTGTTCACATCCCATTTTCATTGTTCGTTAGAAGGCGCCGTCGAGCTTGGCACTCAGTGATGGAGCATTTCGCTGGAGTTAAATCAGGATTGATGGCTTCATAGACATGTTTTGGTCTGTTGATGAGACGTTCGTCCATTTCATCCCATTTATTCCGTCATAAGTGAGGATCGCACGGAATAAAATCATAAGGTATACCAAAAAACTATTCACAGCACAGGACACCGATGCAATACACGGAATCGACATGGTATGGACCACTACTGCCGTGTTAAGGGAAAACGCCGTATGAGCATTTACACGTTGCCTTATTTTCTTCAATAAAAGCGAATAATAAAGAAATGGAGATATTGCATGTGTGAGGAATTTGCGATTTGACCATTGATTCTTATGTAAAAGTTCGCGAGAAACACGATGGTGCCACTGGTTTTCTCTGAAATCAACTCCTAAGCTCAAAAAAACGCTCTCGATTTGAGGCCAAAATGGAGGGGATTTCCCATACGCTATCCTGAGAGTCCACCTCTACATCAAGACAAACTCTCCATGCAAAGATAGGGAGCAAACATATCAGCAGTGATGCCGTGTTTTCAGTTTTAGAGTCCCCAAATAAAGTGGCAGCCCTGTCAATGTATTTGCTCCCTATCTTTGCATGGAGAGTTTGTCTTGATGTAGCAGGTGGACTCTCAGGATAGCGTGGGATATCCTATTTGCCTCATTGAGAGCTTTTTTTGAGCTTAGGAGTTGATTTCAGAGAAAATCAGTGGCATCATCGTGTTTCTCGCGAACTTTTACATAAGAATCAACAGTCAAATCGCAAATTCCTCACACATGCAACAACTTCATTTATAAAGAAATTGCAAATGTGTTTCTTCAAATTTTTCACACAATTTTACTCGCACGTTGATCTGAAACGTCTGAAAATTTCAAGGAAAAATGTGCATAACTCTCCTCAAAAATACATATTTTATGCAGTTGAATTTGGCAACTCTCGAATGTTCATACGACGTTCTTCCTTAGCACGGCAGACCAAGCCCTGGTCCAAATTCAGAAGATCCAAATCAATCTCCAGATCAGGCCCATCGACAAAAATTCCTTCCTCGCCCCTCGGTGTTCTGTCGCCTCCGGACACGCAGAGGTCGAACTTCCGGGCATGCGATTCGTATCATTCCTCGCCGTGCATGGGTATGGTAATTATAGTTCGGAATTGTTTCTCGCCGCGAGTTTAGAGACCCCATTGCATCATCTAAGACGGGGGACGGGCGGGGGGCAGGGGCCGACATAATTTATATCTATAGTTGCACCGGGACGTTATTGTATATCCGTTTCGGTCATCCGTTGCGTAATCGATCGGCCGGCTCGGAGAGGTCCATCTCGTGCTGGTCCAAATTGAGCTGAAACGCCGTATGAACATTCCAACATTGCCAAATTTTTCCTGATTATATATTTAATGTGGACAAAAGTCATAAAATTTTGTACCTGAAATTTTTAGATAATTTAGATCGCATATCGAATGAAATTCTCTGGCGAACTGGAAGAAAAATATTCACTGGTATCTCTGAAAAATTGTATTTCGATCAGGGAAATTTGGCAACCTCAGAGGGCTTATACGGCATTCTTCTTTAGCAAGTGGTCCTCCGGTCCATGCCGACGGCTGTGCCCACTTTGTTGGACGCGAAAGCTGTGGCGCGTCGAAATTTAAGAAATGGGTCACACGGTGAAAGAGGATGATCGCCCTTTGATCGTTGTTCTAATCTCGTTGGGGCTCAAGCAATAAATGTGCCCAGAAATCAGGTGTTTGGGTCTTTGATTAAAGAAAAACCTAAGAAATTTATACGATCTCGGTATTCATTGCGTTCTTTCTATGGGCGAGACACTTTTCGGAGAGAGGGGGGAGGGGTCTGTCGGCTCGGTCAGCGGCGTGGAAGCATAGTAGCGCCTACAAGACCAAGTGAATACTTCACGCATTGCGCCCAACACAGTACGGTCGGCTCGGTCGGCTTGAGACTGAGAGGCATATTAGCGCCTACAAGGCTGTACGGATACTTCATGCATTGCGCCAAATACTTTGCAGTCGGCAACGAGAAGTGGCGATGATGAGAGACTAGCGAAAATGTGTATGACTGGACAACCCTTAGGAAAAAGGGCTCTCTTCTCCCGAGGATGATTGACGATTTTATGCTGTTGTTGTCGATTTGACGAGTTCTTTATTTTTAGTGATTTTTAGATTTTTAATACTTACATATGTATAGTTGTTTGTGCTTAATACTGGATGACCTGACAAACAAGGCTGCGCCCTAGTCGTTAGAAGAGGAAGAAGAAGAATCCGACAAATTTGCTAACTCATTTTAGTCCCTTCAAGGTCGGTATATTCGATTTACACAAGATTATTCGGTTTTTGGCTACTCATAATGCAAAAACAGAGGTTGAGGTAGTAGCCGACTTTAAAATATATGCAATAAAAAAAAAAAAAAATTGTAAATATATTAACATCCCCTAGCACATTGTTTTTTTTTTTTTTATTAAAACATGGTCTGAATTTCCATCATTGCATATATTTGTAAAGTCGGCTAATAGCTCAACACTTGTTTTTGTTTTTTAGATTTCCGCTGTATATAAAAGGGCCCTAAGTTATGGGATAGACTGACAACAACGGTACCTATTAAGGTAGAATGTATAAGTCTAAACCGGGCTGAAACTTTCACACGGAACCCAGTATTTCCTGGCCGCGCCGCGGCGTATGCGCTATCTTCTGCTCACATTTTACGTGTAGCCTTTTCAGCGCGGGTCCAGACTCGTGCAGTGAAATACTCCAGAAATATATCTGTCATCGTCACCAGATAAAGAAAGGCGGACACCACCCATCTAAAATTACCCTCCGACTCCGAGGACCTAAAATATAAATGATCCACGAGGCTCATATATGGATTAACTTCCGAGCGTTGAATTTTACTTATTCTATTTCCACTTCATGCGAAAAAACTTATTTCTATAGAAATTTGACCTATCGGTTCCCCATTTACAACAATACTTGAGCGTGTCTTAAGTTGGAGGAAATTTTATTTCCATATAGTCTTCGATCGAGTTGCAGTGAGCTTACCTTCCACAGGCAGATGCAGAGGTGCCATATGAGGTATTTTGATCTACATATAAAGGTCAATCACACTATTGAAATTCGCCTAGTTTTTTTCATCATTTCAGAAGTATGATTTTTTATCTCATTTTTTAAAGTTTAGTTTTATGATAGTTTAAGATCAGATATAAGAATGGGATCGGTTTGACCGCCGCAAAGTTTTTTCAATAAGATTCATGTATATTCTTTTACTAGATACTTTAATTTTGTTAATATCCGGATTTTTTGTAACATGATCACATTGTGAGTTAAGGTGACCCCCGTTCGCCCGAAAAAAGGAAGAAGAAAAAGGGAAGAGAGAGAGAGAGAGAGAGAAGGAAGGAATGGAGGAAAGAAGAAGGAACGACGCTTATAATAGGTAATTATTCATGCCAAAATTGACTAAGACTACAAATTAGATAGGTACTTTAAGATTTTGAAATTTTTTGGGGGAAGCCCCCCGAACCCCCCTTTCGCCCCCAAGTTTGATGTGTCTGGATCCGCCTACGTTATCTTCCTTCAGCCCCCAGTCATGCATATTGTTGTATTATGCGACACCTGAGTACTGCCAAAGTGATTCGCATGTAAGTGATTTGCAAGTCGGGTAATACCGGTCATTCGAGTCGAGAATTATGTGATGCGATTCCAGTTGGGAAGACTGATGACAGTGCTGCCGTGCTAAGGAAGAACGCCGTATGAACATTCGAGAGTTGCCAAATTTCCCCGAATAAAACGTGTATTTTTGAAGAAAGTTATGTCTATTTCTCCTTGAAATTTCCGGAATTCTTAGATAAAATTACGAACAAACTCCTCTTAAAAATTGGATGAAAAATATTCACAAATTTTCCTGAAAACTCGTGATTTGTCGATGAAAATTTGGCAACGCATGATGGCTTATACGGCGTTTTTCCTTAGCACGGCAGAATGCAGATTGCTGCAATATTATATCACCGGCTGATAATTCTGATTTTTTTGTCACTCCAACCCACGATCTACGTGTAATTACTTGGAACTTAGAAACTTCGCGGCTACTTGTTAGGAGTAGGAGATCCCGACATGCTAAGATTGACTGCTGGCAAGATCCTGATTTTTGCGTGCGTTCATTTACGATTCTCATGCGTTTTTGACTTCTTATCTATTTATGCACGGAAAGACGTGGTGAATTTTTTTTTTTTTTAAATTTTAACTTTCTTGTTAAAAAAGGTCATCCGATTTAACAAACATAATTTAACTCAGAATTTTTGTATTATTTTACAAAAAATAATTTCGACCTGATTGAAAGATTTGTTTGAAAATTTTCTTTGGTTAAAAACTGTATATTTTCGTCATTCATTACGCATTCTATTTTCTTTAAATGAAAGTAAACATCCTCCATTCAAAACAATTTTTTGTTTGTGATTTAAGAAATGTTTACGCAACTCAATAGTTTATACCGTGTACGTTCTCTTCAAATCTGAGATAATGATTTTTTTTTAAATTTTGAAAATAATTTTAGGCGAATTTTTTAAGGTGGAAAATTAATTAAACACCCCAAAAAATATGCAGAGAGATTTCTGTCATGCGCATCATATGTTGAGAGATTGCGCTGCGTGAGAGAGGATCTGAAGGTCCAGTTACACGATCAAATTGAGCCATCAAATTGGGCCCCTCATTGGTCGCATCCTCACCTCAGGTCTTTTTCCACCTATCAGAGCTTCAATTTGATGACTCAATTTGATCGTGTAACTGGACCATTGAATTCAATCACAGAGAAAATTAGATTAGGAATTACAAGAAAACGGTCTGAAGTTTCACATTTCATCAAGTGCAGATGGGAGCCAATTAAACAATGCCCTACTCCAACCATCGGCACAACAAGTTAAAGAAAGACCAGCTGTGACTCAGCTGTCATAAAATTTGCATGCGAGCACAAGGAAAAAGAGGACTGTGTGCAGTATCTGTACAAAATTTGCGCTTTCATGGCTTTATACAATACCCTCCCGTTGTCGGGTTGGTGGCGATTTTGGAAAGTTGGCAACACTGTTTTTCCTCAATTTAAGTATATGTAAAACAATCGATTCTTGGTGAGGCCTTGCCTAAAATCAATATTTTTAATGGATTTAAATGGCTGAAAAATAGTGTTACCAACTTGAAAAATTGCCACCATACGCCTCTTATTCAATATTCACTGCCATAGAAAGGCTCGAAGATCCCCTCAAGTTTCATTTTCATCTGCGATTCGTTAAGAGCGTAGGCATGTGGCCTTTCATCCTATTCTACTGAGATGATACCCGTTCATTTATCTGCACGCGTCACTCTGGTGCAGGGCTGATGAATGGGCGATGAATGCAGACACTCTCGGATGAATGCAGGAATAAACGATTGCAGATCGCTAAAGATGCCGAGTGAATGTTATAAATGATGTTTGGCTACTGACTCAGTTTGCATTTCTTCCGGTGTTCCTCGCGGCGTTGTCAAGTTCCATCGATTTTTTTCGATTTTCTACTAAAACCCAGTTGAGTTTGTGTCACACATATCAAACACGAAGATCCAACTACTCATAGCTCTTCGTTTCTCGGTCGAGCACTGGAAAAAAAAACACCTTGGATCTAGAGCCCAGACTCTTAAAAACATCAACAAGAGAAAGTACTCTTGATTCAATCAGAATCTAGCTTAAATCGAGAACCAAGCCTCTTAATTTAAGTGGATTTCGTTTTGATTCAAGCAAAAATCCGATTGAATCAAGAGTATTTTTTCTTGTCAATGTTTTCAAGAGTCTGGACTCTAGATCCAATGTGTTTTTTTCCAGTAAGGTGACGTTATTAAATTTTGACGTTGTCAAATTTTAACTCTTAAATTTTACTTTTATCATTGAACAGTTGGGCATTTTGAACTGTAAATTTTACTGATTTTTCTCCTGATCACCCACGAGAACGAGCAAAATTTTAAAAAAAAATTAGCACAAGCGAAATCCTATAGAAATTTGAATTGTTTGAGGCAATTTTGCAACTTTGGAATAGAGTTTTGCCTTGATATAGGAAACAACAAGTTGGCGGAGTACTTCATGAAGCAGGCGCAGGACGATTTTATTTCTTCTTTTTTGAAATTGCTTCCAAAGTTCATTACTTCATCAAAACATGAAAACTTAAAATTTAACTATTCATTATTTTACTTTGTCTTCCTTGAAAAATTAGCTAAGCATGATCAACTTTAATTTAATCTATGCGTTTCTTTATGTTGCGAAGGCATCTTACGAAAATAAATACAACGTCCAACTGAGAGACAGAAAATACACCGAAAAAAGAAGGATGCTGATTTCACATTCTGGATGTAAAAAAGTGTGCGACAACTCACAAAACGCTGAATTAACTGGCACAGCAGTTAGTTTTACATCTTAAAATTGTTGACGTAACTATGCTGTAGCGGTTAATTCAGCGTTTCGTGAGTTGCCGCACACTTTTTCACACCCAGAGTGTTAAATCAGCATCCTTCTTTTTCGGTGTTGTTGAATAATGTCTTATGTGAATCTTAATATTATATAGATATGACAAAGCTTCATATTCATCCGGAACAAAAAACCTCAGAGACTTGAACGCAAGTGTAGAAAAAAACCCGTTTTTTCACAAAAGGAAAGGGTGGCTATGGTGTGTTTATCATTAGTTAGCCATTCGATTTAGTATAGATTTAAGGGGTACGCTACCTGACCGTTTCGCGGTCCAACCCCCCAAGCCGCTTCGCGCCTCAGGCGTTAAACGTTAAGCGTTACACTTATTATTTTATATTATAGAGTACGATACGTACTCACGCAATAGCGCAAAAGTGTGATGCATAATTTGGAGCCTTGATACCTTGTCCATGTACCTTTATGTCCATACTCCTATATTCACCTTTTAAGCTGAACTTACATGAACTTGCACCTGCAAAAACTCAGAAGAACAGGCCCAATATTGCAACCTTGTTCAAACGTGCACTTGCCGACCTCACGTTTTGCATCGATGCAATCAGTTACAGCTAAGCAGGGATTTAGTTGCAAAATTGGAAACGGTTCCTTGCAATTACAATTGAAGACTGTCACACAAGGATATACAAGGATAGAATGGTATCGGTGACTAGACTATCTCAAAATATTATCCGAAGGGCGCACTGGGTAATGAACTATTGACAGAATGTATAAAATACCGCTTTTCCGTTTCCCCAAACGGGCATCATGCCTACTTTCACACACTGGAAAAAAAAAACATATTGGATCTAGAGTCCAGACTCTTGAAAAACTGACAAGAAAAAATATTCTTGATTCAATCGGATTTTTGCTTGAATCAAAACAAAATCCGCTCAAATTAAGAGACTTGGTTCTTGATTTTAGCAAAAATCCGATTGAATCGAGAGTACTTTTTCTTGTCGATGTTTTTAAGAGTCTACTCTAGATCCAGTGTGTTTTTTTTTCCAGTGCATTGTTCCTCCTGCACATTTTTAGAAAACACCCAATCTTTTCCCCTCGTCTATAGTTCCGTTTGGAAGAAATACGTCCATTTCAAAACCTTCACGTCAAAAACCAGGATCAAACAGATTTGTCAACGATTAACAATGGACATTCCATTGTGACGTCATGGCTGGAACTGTGTATTTCGTCATTTTGCGCGTTGGAATAGATGTCATGTGACGGAAAGGAGTCGGAGCACGCTAATCTGCTGTTCTGGGCAAAAACGGTAGATTCCCGTAGAACTGTTGCTGGAATTACGCGGTTTTTGCACGGCGAGGGTAGCGATCTGGAGACCGGAAGGCGGCGAGTGAGAACCGGGAGCCGGGCCCACACCGCTCCAGGAGACAAAATTATTCTCAACTTTGACACACAAACGCATCTGATAATCCGCGCGAAGAATCTAAGTGGATTCTCAGGATCGCTGCGTTACGACGTCTCGGATTTAAGACACTGTTGCCGCGCGAGAAATACTTTGACGTGCAGAAATCTCGTGAAAAATTGTACGATACTATCTCATGGAAAATAAACTGAAGTGAAAGGAAGATATGGAGTTTAAGTGTGAATCCTCTCATTTAAACATTGTAGGTGTTAATTTTTTCGTGACAGTTCCTTCAGTAGATCTACCGGGTCAATGTTAAAGAATTTTCGGCACAATGACGTAAAAATCGGCGGGTTGACGTAGGTCTCTTCGGCACATGCACTCTCACCCGTATTTGTCGGCACGAACATAAATTTTGAAAGTCTATCCGTTTTAGGATTTTAGCACGGGAGGTAAAGTTTTGCTTCTTTCTCTGTACATTGCTTTCCTGAGAAGAGGCAGATCTTCAATCCATTGTTGCCGTGCCTTAAATCTTTCGAGATACTTATACTTTCCTCAACTTTCAAAAATTACGGTGTGCCAAATTGTACCATTGCATTAACCCTTTTCGGCACATTGTGCCGGAGTGCGGTGTGCCGAAAGGAGATGTTGCATGTGTGAGGAATTTGCGATTTGACTGTGGATTCTTAGGTGAAAGTTCGCGAGAAATACGATAGTGCCACTGGTTTTCTCTGAAATTAACTCCCAAGCTAAAAAAAACTCTCTCAAGTTGAGGCCAAAATGGAGGGGATATCCCACCCTACCCTGAGAGTCCACTTCTACATCAAGACAAACTCTCCATGCAAAGATAGGGCGCAAATACATTGACAGGGCTGCCACTTTATTTGGGGACTCTAAAACTGAAAACACGGCATTACTGCTAATGTATTTGCTCCCTATCTTTGCATGGAGAGTTCGTCATGATGTAGAGGTGGACTCTCAGGATAGCGTGGGATATCCCCTCAATTTTGGCCTCAACTTGGGAGCTTTTTTTGAGCTTGGGAGTTGATTTCAGAGAAAACCAGTGGCACCATCGTGTTTCTCGCGAACTTTTACATAAAAGCAGTAGTCAAATCGCAAATTCCTCACACATGCAACATCTCCATACTGTAGGAAAGCGCTTCAATGATTAAAAAATTGCAAATCGAACGTTAAAATTACAAAAATGGCAACGTTCCCTATATGTTCTACAAAATCGTCTGTTTGCATATAGGCGGTATTGTTCGTTAGCCATCGATATGCGTTTCACGCCGACTGCAAAGTGTTTGGCGTAATGCGTGAAGTATTCACTTGGACTTAGCGTTTGACGCAATGCGTGAAGTATTCACTTGGACTTGTAGGCGCTGATATGCTTCCACGCCGTCGACCGAGCCGACTGCGCTGTGTTTGGCGCTATTATTCGAACGGGCGGAGTTGAGTAGTTCTCATCATAGTTGTTTGTGCCGATTCACAAAGGCCATTGGATTTTGAGGCTATCGCTAAAGGATAGTCGAAAACATAGGAAAAAGCGGAAACAAGGCTAAAATACATATGAAGGCTGTACACAGTGTGTATTTTAGCCTTGTTTCCGCCTTTTCCTGCATAGAGAAAAAAAGGAGGTGTTTGCATTTCGGGCATCTTGGAATTTTTTGATGACTTGATGACGTAGGTGGGTACAGCGACGTTTAGCTAAATATGAAAAACGGACCATAATGTCCGATTTTTTCACTTGAATCAACTCATTATATAATTTCAAGCAATTTTTATAGAATGACTTTTTTCCTTAAATTACACCATTTCCAAGAAATCGACAGGATAAAAACGTCGCTGTACCCACCTACGTCATCAAGTCATCAAAAAATTCCATGATGCCCGAAATACAAACACCTCCTTTTTTTTCTCTATGCTTTTCCTGCGTTTTCGATTGTCGTTTCCGTTTCGGGCTGCTTTTACATTCTCTTTGTTTTCCACTAAAGGATAGTCCCGAGATGAGCCCGCGAAGCTGATCTTAGAGGGTGCTTTGCGCCTTCTACCGGTCAGGCCGCGTAGCGAGCAGGGGGCACCCCCCTGGCTTATGATAATGTTAAGACAATAATCTGCCCAACGACACAACTACGGTCCATTATAATGCTGAGGCCGGTGTCTTCGATCCCCGGAGCCGGCGCGGATAATGGCACGCATACCGGTTCGGTCGCTGAGATTCTCCTACGAGGGCTCCACGCTCAACTTCCTGCACGAAAGAGTCAAGACCCGGCCTGGTTTTTTTTTCGCCGCTGTTTTTTGTAGCCAATCCCCCGACGGCCCTTCCGTTTCCGACGGTTTTTTAAAGTCGCTTATTAACATATTTTATTGTGATTGCAACAGATCTGTCCGGGCGTTACGCCCCGCTCGGCCCACTCTGCCGCTCATAGGATGAACGTCGCACAGGGGACCGAATCAATAGAACTGCCGTGCTAAGGAAGAACGCCGTATGAACCTTCAGGCGTTGCCAAATTTCCGAGGACAAAACGCGAATTTCCTGGTAAATTTATGAACATTTTCCTCCCAATTTTTCAGATAATTTAGTTCGAAATTTTACCTAAAGATTCTGAAAATTTAAATGAAAAATATTCATGACTTCCCTAGAAAATGCGCATTTTATCGAAAAAAATTTGGCAACTCTCGAATGTTCTTACGGCGTTTTTTCTTAGCACGGCAGAGGAGAGGTCGGACAAAATTTGGAAACTTTAAACGCTTATAACTCTGTTCATACAAAACTTTGAGGTTCTAAAAGTAGTTCCATTGGTTTCCTCGTGAAATTTTCCTTCGAAAAGCACCGCTTAAAATTTAAAATGTGAAGAATTAAACATCAAAATTCGCAGTCTTCAGTCAAAAAATTTCATGACCGACCTCTCTAATTGATTCGATCCACTACTGGGCGTCGTAACAACATTCGGATGTGGCTAAGTCTCCGCTGATATATCGATGACCGAAGCGCGAAACCACTTACCTGCGTTTGCAACGTTGCAGATTTTCTGTCATACCTTAATTTTTCATCGAAAAACTCGTCAACTTTACTTAATTTCTTGAAAAGTTGCTTGATTTTTATTCTATACTAGCTTCCTTAGCTCCTATACAGAAAATACTGATTTTGCAGTGATGAACGGACGCTTCATTTTCTAAAATGACTTTGCTCGTTTTGCTTAATGCGGCTCATTTGTCCATCAAGAATGCGCCCAATAATTTGTGATCCTTATGATAAGTGAGGGCATTAATCAAACAGCCGTAGGCACGGAGAGTTCGACAAATTTGCATGGATTTTTGGCGCGGCGGGTTTCCTGGTCGGGCTTTACGTCCGAAATAAACTGGGTCACGCTCCGAAAAAATCAGCATTATTCAAAACGGGTCCAGTATGCGACCGTGGCATTGTTGCCAAATAGCGCTGAGAACTCGGCATTTATCCCCATTTAACCTCATGCAAAATATCCACGTTTCATTTCATGACCTGGCAACCCTGAGCAGTGGGCTTTGTTTGATCATGATTGAGAAACACAAACGTAAAGGAAAGGTGGTGTCGTCTCTATTTTGTGGGCTACCCCTGTGGAGACAAGAGTTTTACACACGATTTGATTTTCGGAATATTGTGTTTTATGTTTTATGTATTTTTTCAAAGCATGAATTGAAAAAATTCATAGAGAAACACATTTTGCTCACAAGCACAGTGGGCCTGTTGCAAACTTTTGCTAGAGCAAAACTAAGAGTTGGTTCTTACAGATAATGCCCTAAAAATCACGATGAGCGCATCGGCAAAGTCTGAAATTCACTCATAACTTCACAATCTGCGTAAGAAATTTGCGGTCTTTTGAGCTTCCCGCTTCGAAAACGATACTACGGTACAGGTGAACATTTTGTTAGAGGAGTCGTTCCATTGGCGGCAATACTCATCATGGCCGACGCCAGTCCGCCAAAACACGTGTGATGGGACGAGATAACACCTGAACAGGATTAAACCACATAACAATCGGCGTGTTTACGTTCATATTTTCCTCGCCCGCCTTAATTGACCTTGAACTCTCCTCGAATTACGCGAGGAACTGCGCAAGCGTCGGCCATGATGAATATTGCCGACGATGGAGCGACTCCTCTAACAAAATGTTCCCCTGTGCAGTGGTATCGTTTTTGAAGCGGGAAGCTCAAAATAACGCAATTTTCTTACGCAGATTGTGAATTTATGAGTGCATTTCAGACTTTGCCGATGCGCTCATCGTGATTTTTGAGGCATTATCTATAAGAAACAACTCTTCATTCTGCTCTAGCAAAAGTTTGCAACAGGCCCGTTACTAGTATGAAAGCAGCAGAGATTTGTAGCATTTTTATCAGTGCGAAGTGTGAAAAATGCGAAAAAAAATTGTTCTCTTTTACAAGGTGAATTTTAAAACTTGGAATACGTTCATTGTATGCTACTCAAAATTTCTATAGAGAAAAATACATTATGGTGCTTGCTTTCTAATCCTAGGTGGTGGTCTATTTACGTAATAAGCTCATCCGCAAAAAATCCACCAAAAAACAGGCATACAGACAAGCGTAGAGCAAAGTTATCCACACTTCAAAAAATGATCCTGGTGGATCTACACTTTTGTGCTCCGCGTTTAAGTCTTTCAGAACTCTCATACTGTGCTCATTTTCTAGTCCCAGATGGTGGTTTATCAAATACGTTTATATACAAGAGAACCATCGAGAGACTTGAACGCAGGAGTATAGAGGTATTCAAAAGTTGCGTATCTACTCTTTAAGTAATCACGTTATTGTAGCGGACAATTTGGACTACATTTTGCAATTTGGGACTATAAATCCTAGCCCGGTTTAAAAACAACGCAGGTGCCATTAGTTTCCCTAGGCACATAAGTGTTTTTTCAGATGAGCCAGAATTTATAGCTCCAAATTGCAGAATGCAGTCCATTTAGACTAATCAAAGCATTGCCAAATAGAAAAGTCGTAAGAAAATGCACATTTCATCAAATTTCCCCCTACGAACTGTTTATTCCCTGGGAGAGAAGAATTTCTCTCGGGAGGGAAAACTATTCTCTCTGGAGAAAATATTTATCCGGAGAGAAAGCGCCTTGGGGGTTGGCGGTCAGAGGGCGTATCCCCTCGTATTAAATAAAACATTCAAGGTTTAGTGGCCCATTGTACGAGAAAACCAATGAAACCACTTTTAAACTTTTGAGTTTCGTACTATCGAGGATGTAAGCCCTTAGAGTTTCCACAACACGCCCATCCTCTCCCACTCTGCCGTGCTGAGGAAGAACGCCGTATGAGCCTCCAGAAAGTTGCCAAGTCTCCTTCGATAAAAAAGTGAATTTACTGGGAAAATTGTGACTGTTTTTTTTTTTTCAAAAATTTTCAGACAATTTTGTATGCAGATCAATCTAATGTACCTGAAAATTTCTAAGAAAAAATGCAGAAATTTCATCAAAAATACATGTTTTATCGAGAGAAATTTGGTGACTCTCCAATTTTTATACGGCGTTTTTCCTCAGCACGGCAGCATTGACTCACTCCACTCGTCGCTCCTCTAACGCAAGAGCATATCTCACTTTCCACATGAGCCCTGTGCTTCGTAAAACTCTATACTTTCCGGGGCTCATGTGAAAATAGAGATACGCCCTTACACCAGAGGCGCGATGTGCCGCGCTAAGGAAGAATGCCGTATGAACATTCGAGAGCTGCCAAATTTCCCTTAATAAAACATGTATGTTTGACGACAATCATGCACATTTTTCTTTGAAATTTTCAGATGATTTAGATTAAATTATGCGCACTAAATTGTCTGAAATTTTTGGAAACAAATATTCACAATTTTCCTAGTAAATTCAGTTTTTTTCGAAGGGAACTTTGGCACGTCTGAAGGCTCATACGGCGTTGTTCCCTAGCACGGCAGAGAGGCACGATGTTCCGTGGCACGACAGTAAGGAGTTGCGGAAGTTCTTTCCGTTTCCAGAACTCGGAGCTCTGGGTCCGGCGTTATCTCCAAAGAGAAGAACCAAGCTGCAAGTGCAGTTATGTGGACTCGCCGCCGCTGTCATTGCTAATTGCTTTTGCCGTCATTTTTTTCCTTAACGATGCTCCATGTTAGGCCGGGGCCTTTACGAGCATGTAACACCCGGCGCGGCGTGTGGACTCCGGACTGGTCCCAACACAATGGCCGGACGCACGGGGAACCAGCTCGCGCATCTTCCCTCTTCCGCCCTTGCCGTTTTTTTACAAAGTAGTACGGAATGGAACTCAGATGATAGTGGTCGCCGCGGCGGGTCGACGTCCTGACAGGTTGTTTGGGCGCTGGACGTCCACGTTGCCTGGTCGTGCGTTTTAATGGAGATGTTGCATGTGTGAGGGATTTGCGATTTGACTACTGGTTTTTATGTAAAAGTTCTCGAGAAACACGATGGTGCCACTGCTTTCTCTGAAATCAACTCCCAAGCTCAAAAAAAGCTCTGAAGTCGAGGCCAAAATGGAAGGGATATCCCACGCTATCCTGAGAGTCCACATCTACATCAAAACAAACTCTCCATGCAAAGGTAGGGAGCAAATTTATTAGCAGGGTTGCCGTGTTTTCAGTTTTGGAGTCCCCAAATAAAGTGGCAGCCCTGTCAATGTATTTGCTCCCTATCTTTGCATGGAGAGTTTGTTTGGATGTAGACGTGGACTCTCAGGATAGCGTGGGATATCCCCTCCATTTTGGCCACAACTTGAGAGCTTTTTTTGAGCTTGGGAGATGATTTCAGAGGAAACCAGTGGCACCATCGTGTTTCTTGCGAACTTTTACTTAAGAATGAATGGTTAAATTGCAAATTCCTCATACATGCAACATCTCCATTATGTTTCAGCTCAGAGCACGTTGACCGAATGGATGAAGAGAGACCGGCGGATTTTTGTATGACCGGACAAACCATAGGAAAAAGGTTACCTGGGGGCTGATTGTAGAAATATAGAGAATTTGCAGGTGTCTTTAAATTTTGTGAATTTCATCTTTAAAACGATACTGCTAGGAAAACTGAGTGCGAGGATATCCTTGGTTTCTAAATTGAACAATTATCGGAGGAAATATGACAAAATAACCTAATCTGCTAAAATACATGTGTTTAAATGGAAAATGCTGCCAGATGACGTCAAGCGGCACATTTTCTCACTTTTAAATCTATTTTTCTCCAAGTTCCCATGTCAGAAAGAAATTATGAAAAATACTGCGAATTCAGCTCATTAAGCCCTCTCAGATGAAGCAATACAATTTTTGTCTGCAAATTCTCCGTTGATACACAAAGCGATAGAAATAGAAGACAAAAAGGATATGGAGGGATTCTATTGGTGGAAGTGGGTTATTGCAATGGACAATGGATGTAGGAAATAGACTGAATAACGGGAACCCACGAGAGACCCGATAGCTAGTCCATCGTTTACCTCCTGAGTCTATAACAACTACCGAAGTTCGAAAAATTTAGTTTTGAAAAAAAGTAATGTTAACTTTTCTCCTGTCGAGTTAGGGGCCAAAATTGTCAGAAACCTATTTACCGCCTTTCGATTGGCACCAAAACAGAACTACACTGTTTGCAATTTATTTCTCAGGTCTGATTATATAATCAACGTGAACGTGAAGAATTGGAGCTCATGCCAACATGCGAAACACGTCAACTCAAGCGTAAACTTTGAAAAGGCTACAACGATTCGCGATTAACAATTTGACCGTAGCAACCACAATCAGCGAAAATACATCAAACATCGCTTAATTTCAATACCTAATATATAAATGGATGACATTTTGCAATAAGGAACCAATATTTCTAGCCCATTTTAGAAACAACATACATGCCATTGGTTCCCCTATGCAGATATGTGCTCTTATAGGAGAGCCAGAGATAGTGGTTCCTCATTGCAAAATGTAACCCAAATGTTCCCGAGTTCCCGATGAGTTTCAGGTAAGATGGACGTTGTTTCTTTGTCCACCTATATGCCACGGATCAAATAATTTACTTGTCTTGTTGTTTTTGCTAATATCCTTCTTAACACATTGGCGTCTAAAATTGGTAGGAGTATTTATAAATTTGTTTCCCTTAAACATTTAAGAAATCAAGCGTTCGCCGGTTCAATTTTTCGAGTTGAAAAGTAATATGCCACCATGCTGTTGTGCTAAGGAAAAACGCCGTATGGACCTTCAGGCGTTGCTAAATTGCCTTCAATAAAATATGAATTTCCCAGAAAACTTGCGGAAATTCTTCTCCCAATTTTTCACAGAATTTCATTCGCAATTCAATCTACAGTTTCTGAAAATTTAAAGGAAAAATATTCTTAACGCACCTTAAAAATTAACATCTTATCGGAGACAATTTGGCGACTCTCGAATGTTTATACGGTGTTTTTCATTACCACGGTAGCATGGTCATAATAAAATAAATTATGGCTCGAAGCTTTCATTGGAAGTGAGTAAAGATGAGTGTATTAGACTTGAACCATCTTAAGAAGGTCGCACAACATCGGCAGGATTATCTTGAGCTCTCCCATCGAAACAGATCTACGGAAACGCTGCGTAGGAAAAACAACCACACGAATTCGTTCCTGTGCTGCAGTATCGTTTCGATAGAGTACCTTTATAGACAGAGTATGGCCATTGGTATCTTTTTACTGCAGGAAAACTGTTCCGCTTTTTGATTGGTCAACGAGTTTTTAGGCTTCATGATGCTCTTACAGCCGTAAATAAACAAACAAGATGGCGGCTCGCCGTAACATTGCTAAGATGCTAAAATTTAACAAAAATTTTAATTATGCGGCAGTAACAATTGAAACCAGCATATCTAGGAATAACATATAAAAACACATGAAACCCCTATTAAATCGCCTTTTGCCTTTATCACAGGAGGATGTAAGATGTGCATAACCTCAAACTTGCTTGCTGATAACAGCCATCTTGTTCGTTTATTTACGGCCGTAAGAACATCGTGTCAGCCTTTTTGCTCGCAACCAATGAAAAACCGGCACAAAAATGGCCATATCCTATGTACTCTAGTTTTTGAAACGGAAAGTTTAAAAAAACGCATATTTTTCACGCAGATTGTAAAGTTCAGAGTGTATTTCAGACTTTCTCGATGCGCTCCTCGTGATTTTTGAGCCATTTGCTATAAGGAAAACCTCTTACTTTTGCCTCAAACTTCAGTTGGTCTATAGAGACCTTTGAAGAGGTTTGAAGGCCGCGCCGGCAACAGAGGCTCCGAAGCGGCGATGGCGGGCACTGAGCCGGCCGGACGTCGGACGTCTCTTCGGACGTCTTCCGCGCGCGGTCAGTTCCTCGTACACGGGCCGAATACGAAACGGCCTTTAATGTCCTCCGGACGGCGACGCAGGGATAACGCAACGGCCGGGCAGTGTGACGCTCCACCCCTCCCGCCCCCCCCCCCCCCCCCGCCCCCTCGCCGATCGCCGATATTTGTGAACGGCCTCGGCACTGGAAAGTTGAGCACGGTGCTTTCACTGCGCGATTATTTCATCGCCCGAGTTGAGTAACGCCGGAATCATCGTGAATATTAATCGGCTGGGCCATTGTCACGCCTTTGATCTGATCTGGTTTTTAACATTTGTTTGAAGAGTCATCGCCGACCTTTGACTCGGATCGGAGTTTAGATTAGAATTTAGGCCATAAAGTCATCCCCTTAAATATTTATGTAAAATGCAAAGTGAGAAGCCTCCTGTGAGAGGCCCTTGGGGACCGCTCATAAAATACGTAATGGTCTAGGGGTAAACTGCCGTGCTAAGGAAAAACGCCCTGTGGACATTCGAGAGTTGCCAAATTCCCTTCGATAAAATGTTTATTTTTGAGGGAAGCTATGAATATTTATCCTTGAAATTTTTAGAAACTTTAGGTGAAATTGTGAACAAAAGTACATGAAAAATTGGAAGCAAAATATTTGAACATTTTCCTGAGAATTCGTTATTTACCAGAGGAAATTTGGCAACGCCTGAAGGTTCTTACGGCGTTCTTCCTTATCACGGCAGTAAAAGAGCCGAGAAGAGCGCGGTATTCCATTTGGTTTGGATACGTGAGGACAAGACTCACATCACAAAAGAAATTTGAGGGGAGGGAGGGATGCCAAAAATCCGATTTAGCAATACACGTATTTCATGACGTATTTATTCATTTTTTTTTTTGATTGGTTTAATTTTAATAGCAAGTCCTTTTCTCATTTAGTTCCTTTAGGGGCTTCTTTAGTTTTAATTTCTTTTATAGTACTGATTGAAACCATTAGAGGACTAATCCGTCCTTGGTCCTTAAGAATTTGTTTAATATCTAATGTAATTTCGGGAATAATTGCTAATAATTCTTCTGGGAGATTGTGGGTTTTATATATTTTTAATTCAGTTATGTTTACTTCTTTTTGAATTTTTTGTCTGTTTTGTCTTCAATTGATTTTTGATCCTGCCAATGCTCTCACACGTGGCTAGAAGCACGACTTTAGTATGGGACAAACCTCTATGAAAGTTTTGTTGCGTTGGTTTTGTAATTGATTGTCAACAATCAAATCAATTTCGTGGATTAAGGCGGCGAGAAATCGAGCCGATGAATTGGAGCGATTCTCCTTTCGCGGCGAAAGGAAAATTTTGGGGGCTTGTCTTTGGTAGAAGACTGAAAAAAAAAAATCTCTTGGCTCTAGAGTTCAGACTCTTAAAAAATTTGACAAGAAAGATTGCTCTTGATATCATCAGACTTCTGCTTGAATCGAGAGCAAAGCCTCTTGACTTAAGCGAATCTCCTTCCTGATTCAAGTAGCAATCCGATTGAATTAAGAGTATTTCTTGTGAAACTTTTTATGAGTCTGGACTCAGGATTCATAGGCCTTTTTTTCTAGTGACCCTGGTAAAAATTGGCGATAGGAGCTGCGTTTCAAAATACCATAGGAGTTCTTATAGCCGACTAAAGAGGGCTATTGAAAATCATATAGCTGGCTGTAGACAGCGGAGCGAATCATATAGCCGGGCTATATGAGGCTATAAAAAAGTATACAATCGGGTTATAGTTCCTATCGCTGGGCTTTACACTTTATCGCCATTGGTTATAAAAGGCTATAAGAAATCGTGTAGAAATTCGTGTGCTTTGGAAATCATTAAGTTTCATACGAAACTACCTTAATATTTACAAGACACACATTATATTTTTCTTTAAAACATATTTTTTCCATCAATTAAAATAAGAATAATCCATACAGAGTGTGCAAACATTTCAAAATCATGAGTTGAAGCACGACTTTAGTATGGGACAAACCTCTATGAAAGTTTTATTGCGTTGGTTTTGTAATTGATTGTCAACAATCAAATCAATTTCGTGGATTAAGGCGAAAGGAAAATTTTGGGGGCTTGTCTTTGGTAGAAGACTGAAAAAAAAAATCTCTTGGCTCTAGAGTTCAGACTCTTAAAAAATTTGACAAGAAAGATTGCTCTTGATATCGCTCAAACCTAACAGGGATACTTCACGCATTGCGCAATGCGTGAAGTATCCCTGTTAGATTTGTAGGCGCCAATGCGCGTTTCGCGCTCTCTGCCCGCCCGCCGCGCCGCAGCGTGCCACGGCATCTGAATCAACTGTTTCACACCAGATGTATTGCACAGTATCATAAGAAATTGAAGGCGCTGCAACATATTAAGAATGACAGGCATCCTTCAAAAGTACGGAGCTTTCCTCGCAAAATAAATCAAGATACTACGGCACAAAAAGAGAGCGGTAGTCCAAAAACTAACGAAGTCCTAGTATCCGTTTTTAGTAACGTTTAGCATAAAATGTATCGTCTGGCTGTTGCTTAATCGCCAATCGAATATAAAAGGCTATAAGAAATTGTACAGCCGGCTACAGAAACTATTGGAAATCTTACAGCCGGCTTTAGGCCTATAGTATTTTGGAACACACATTCTACTGCCAATTTTTACCGGGGGAAGGATTCCGCCCCGGAAACAGGTTGTATTTTCAACAGGTTTTATTTTTGATTGTAAAGATAATTGATCCATTTCGAATATCAATGCCAGTAATTTTTAGGTCATTATTATGCCTTAGATTTACTCATTAGTATCTATTCGTATAAATAAATGTATAGATTTATTGATGGATAAATTTCAATCCAACTTTTGACACATTTCCGTAGTTGCAAGCTATGAAATCTCCTACTGAATTGGAAAATCAAGATAAACGAACACTGCACAGATCAAATAGATGATGCTGACGACAGAACCTTCTGCTCACAGGGCTCCTGCAGGTTTTTCTTACACTTGCAGAATTTTTCTGTTGTAAGAACAGAACTTCCGTCGTGGGAACAGAGTACTCTGTCCTCATAACGGAAGCTTCTGTGACTGTTGCCAAAGAAGTGCAGGAGCCCTGTGAACAGACCTATTTTTTTCAAAGTGCACGATATAATAGAACGTATTTCTGCCAAACGGAACTATGTGCATAATGTCGTAAGCCCAGCTACGCATATATCCTATAATGGGTCTCAGGGCTCATATCTGAATGCACATAGTTCCGTTTGGCAGAAATGCGTCTAATAGAGCAAAGGCATTCGAGAATTTTGAGATTGCCGAACTTTCAAGATGTTTTTTAGGCTTTAACAATCCGTTTTTCTGCTTGTCTCTTAGCGAAGAAACGCATCTAAGGCTAAGCAATGCCGAACCATAGAGAAAAAAAAGGAGGTGTTTTCATCTTGAGGTTTGTTTACCCTGTGACGTAGGTCGGTACAACCTAGCCAGCGAAATCCGGAATTCGAAATATGAAAAACGGATCATAATGTCCAATTTTTTTGCTTAAATCAACTCATGATATAATTTCAAGCACTTTTTATACAAAGAATAACGTTTTCCATAAATTACACCATTTCCAAGAAAATCAATGATAAACGTCGCTGTACCGACCTACGCCATCAAACAAATTCCAAGATGCCCGAAATGCAAACACCTCCTTTTTTTCTCTATGATGCCGAACCAACATAGACCCAATTATCAATTTTTGGCGCTCAAGACTTCTTCAGAATGACCGATTCAAGCGTAGAACGCCACTCGCCACACTCCACAATCGCTCGCTGGAGACTGCGTTCTCTCCAATCTCTGGTGCGGTGGCACGGTTGAAGACTTGATCCGATCTGCATGATCGATACTGATCAATGAGCGTTTTAACGGTGGCGCATGCGCACATGCACGCGAGCAATATAAGTCTGTTCGCCGCCCCCCCCCCAGCCCCCGCGCAAAAGAAGCCGCAAAAGCACGAAACTCACGCTTGTGCATCCAAGTGTCCGTAACCAGAGCCTTTGAGACGTTGTCAAGTGGGAGGTTTTTTTACATTTCTTCAGCGTCCAATACAGCTGTGGTGAGGAAAAACGCCGTATAAGCATTTGGCGTTGCCTAATTTTCTCTGATAATTTGGATTTCAGGGTTAATGTGTCTTTTCTCCTCTCACTTTTTCAGAGAATTTCATTTGCAATTTCAACCACAATATCTGAAAATTTCAAGGGAAAATACTCATACATATCCTGAAAATTGAATTTTTCATAGAGTTAAATCTGGCAACATCCGTATGTTCATATGGCATTTTTCTTCAGCAGGGCAAAATGGGTATCTAGCAAAATTTTGCCATATTTTGCGAAAAGAAAGGATTGTGTTTTAGGAATTCAGCACGATGCAAAGCAAATATGTGTCAGTAAAATTCGAAATTTAATCCTTCCTTCTCAATTTGCATAAAAATTACTTAAAGGATTGTAAATCGACGGTCAGAATACTAAATCATGTATGTCGTTTGCAATGTTTCAAAATCTCCACTTTTATGTTCTTTTTCTTTAGACAAAATTAGCAACATTCTCTATAGTTCTCACAAAATTGTCCTCGCAAGGAGAAGACAATTTACGAGGGTTTTAAGATTGACGTCGAGTAATTTTCCATTGAAAAATAAAGTGTAAAAGGAATTCTGCAACGTCACAAACGAGCCCTTATCACGTTGAGACGCAGCGCAGAAACTCTCGAAGCGGCTGAAAAACTAAAGTGCCTTCAAGTTTTCGTGTATGCAATTAGGGCATCCGTGGAACACGAATAGTTGCATCTAAGCGTTATGGACAACGTAGCATCGACTCATCAAGTTCAATCCCTTTGTAGTAAACTACTGGCGCAAAGTAGTCCTGCAAGTTTTCTTTTCTCAACACAATTGTTGTTGTTGTTGTTCCTCTTCTCCTCCTTCTTCTTAATCCTCTCCTTCTCCTACTCCTCCCTCTCCTCCTTCTCCTTCTCCTCCCTCTCCTCCTCCTCCTCCTCCTCCCTCTCTTTCTCCTCCTCCTCCCTCTCTTTCTCCTCCTCTTCCCTCTTTTTCTCCTCCTCTTCCCTCTCTTTTTCCTTCCTCTCTTTCTTTCTCCTCCTTCTCTCTATTTCTCCTCCTTCTATCTCTTTCTCCTCCTCCTATCTCTTTCTCCTCCTTCTCTCTCTTTCTCCTCCTCTTTCCTCTCCTTTTCTCTCTTTCTCCTCCTTCTCTCTCTTTCTCCTCCTCCTCCCTCTTCTTCTCCTCCGCCCTTTTTTCTCCTCCTCCCTCTGCTTCTCCTCCTTCCTTTCTTTCTCCTCCTACTCCCTTTCTTTCTCCTTCTCCTCCCTCTCCTTCTCCTTTCATTCTCCCTTCGCCTTTCCCCTCTTCTTCAGTTACTCCAGCTCCTCCTTCTCTCGATGTACAGTGCGTCCTCATCCAAGATACGAGGGTCATCCAAATAGTAAGGTTCCCTACCTTGTATCTTCCGAACGAAAAGAAATAAATCAAATCGGTAAAAACGTACATATTAGGCATACTCTAAGCTTTAAAACAAGCTCAAGTTTTGGAAAATCGGTTGAGAACTTCGCGAGAAAACTCAATTTTACTGAGAAAACAAAAGATTTACAAAAGATTTTATCAAGTAGGCCTTACTTTACTTTTTGAGATAGTCTCCGCATCTTTTTTGACATCTCTGGTATCATTACAGCAGCTCTTTCATGCCTTCCGCGTAAAAGGTCTCGTCTTGGCCCCAAAACCAGTCATTGCCAGCGATCTGCACCTCTAAATCGGTTGGAAATCGCTTTCCACAGTGGGAGTTTTTCATCTCAGGAATAGACGAAAGTCACCTGAGGCTAAATTAAGAGAGTACGGAGGCTTGGGGAAAAATTTTACCACGGTATGCAACTGATTTGGAAGTGCAGATCGTTGGCAATGACTGCATGGTTTTGGAGCCAAGACGAGACCTTTTACGCGGAAGGCATGAAAGAGCTGCTGTAATGATACCAGAAATGTCAAAAAAGATGCGGAGACTATCTCAAAAAATAAGGTAAGGCCTACTTGATAAAATCTTTTAAATTCCTTTTCGATTTGATGTTTAGAGGCGATAAGCCGAGTCTGAAGTAAGGGACTCTCCGCGCATCCTGACCTCGGAGGTGGGCACGCGACGACGGGAGGTCGTCTCAGTAAAATTGAGTTTTCTCGCGAAGTTCTCAACCGATTTTCCAAAACTTGAGCTTGTTTTAAAGCCTAGAGTATGCCTAATATGTACGTTTCTACCGATTTGATTTATTTCTTTTCGTTCGGAAGATACAAGGTAGGGAACCTTACTTTTTGGATGACCCTCGTATCTCAAAAGTCCCAAGACCCAAGCTCATGAGACCAGGGCTAATCGAAAATGCGGCGTGTGGATAACATGGCAAGAGGGTCAGTGGCACACGGGACGGGTCGCGGGCTATCCGCTACGCAGGCGGAGGCCGGCGCTTTATTTCACTATCACTTTATCGCCGGAGTCAACGTTCAACAAGGAGCGAATGATTGCAAGCTGCACAAACGGAAATAGCGAGCGGCGACTCGGTCGGCAAATTCGTCTTTCGCTTCCTCCTGTCCTCCCGAGGACCAGGACCTGCCACTTGCCAGTCGGCTTCCTCTTGGCTCTTTCCTCCTTTCTCCCCCCCCCCCCCCCCGCTGCGGCCCTGCACTCGCGCGAAAAAGCCCTGCAATTGGGGACCGGCCACATGCAAAATGAGCACGGCACGCAGTGGATCCAGTCAATAGGAGAGACCGGTCAACATTTGAAAACTTTAAACGCTTATAACTCCGTGTCTACAAAACTTTGAGGTTCTAGTAGTGGTTCCATTGGTTTCCTTGTGAAATTTTCTTTGAGAGGCATCTCTCAAAATTGAAAATGTGACGAATTAAAGATCAAAATTTGCAGTTTTAGTTAAAGATTTCATGTCCGACCGCTCGGATTGACTCGATCCACTCTGTAAATTGTTGGAAGGCAATGACTCTGAAATGTATTGGCCTTATTTGGATGGAACCACAGTCGGACTGACTTGGGTCTCAAAAACCTGAATCTTCGTCTTCCAAAGCAGTATACGAAAACAAAGAAAAAGAGAAAGAGGAAGAAAAAAGAAGGCAAAGACAGTGACGAAGGATAATAAGTTGAGGAAAAAGAAGGAAACGCTCTTTTTCATCCTTTTTTCTTCAGTTTTTCTTCTTTTTCCTTATGTTTTTCCTCTCATTTGCTCTATCTTACTACATACATTACTTTAATAAGCTCACAAGCAACAAACCGGTAGTAAGCTGATCCGATGTTAATGTACTTTTATTAAGCCTGTCCGCACTACATCCATCACTATAATAAGCTCATACTTAAGTAACAGGTAGGATTATCGTAAAATTATCTCTTTTTCTGTTTGTGCTACTACATCCATCTCGATGACAAGCTAACAAGCAAATAACCGGTAGCATTATCGTAAAATTACACCTATGTACCATGTATGAGTTTCACCGTCAACACACCAAACCTGCTGTGCGAAGCAGCGGCGTGGCTTGCTTTGCGATGTATCGATTATTCTGCCATTTAAACCCATAGAAAAGGATCAATACACATAGTGTTCGCAACGAACACCTTAATGATCGATTCCTTACCACAGTTTCAAATGGGGAAATATTGATAATCGATCATTCACGTTAAGCCACTGAATGCACATTCAAATGTTGCCAAATGTTACCCAATGTAGAAACGTAGTTCCATTCCAAGGTTGCGAAATGATTCAAAAATACAATTTTTGCCAAAAGTGTGCCTGGGCAACGTTTTCTCAAAACACCGACTTTCCACGAACTTTACCTTTGACTAGGAAAAACAGGACCTATTTATTTCAAGTTAGGCAAGACAGCTGTGAGTGCCATCTTTTGCATCCTTTTCTGGTAGCTTTTTGAAAGGAACAATCAAATGTTAAGATGTGTCTCGTCAAAATTGGACGTTCACGGGGTGATAACTCCCGTCTTGCCATGTCAACTACTTTTCTCACTCTGCGTTTAAGTCTCTGATAAAATTAAACAGCCTCCGACTCTAGTTTCTCTGGAAGACCGATTCCATTCATTCTCAAAATCGTAAGGTGAGACCGTAACGGACAGAAGCATCCACGCTGCGTTGAAAATCTATTTTAAGCATAGGCAGTCAAAATCTCCGTTGGTTGCCCTTTTGGGGTCCTAAAAGCTCCATATCCTGAACTCAAAATTTCCGACATGTCCGTATACTCTCATCATATACATACTCTAATAATTCATAGCATAAGGCGTTATTTATTTGTGTTAAGCATAGCGAGGGACAATGTGGCAACATTTCAATGCTCATACGATGTTCTTCCATCACTGAAAAAAAAAAAAAAATCGGTCATGTGAACCCGAACATGTTCCATATCATCCCGAATATTCGGTTTGTCAAACTGAAATTTCGAATCGTGTAACCAGACGTTTGATATATATAACCAAACTTTGTTCGTCAGTTCACTTTACCGCACAAGCTCGGTTATACACGAACCGAAAATTCAGTTTGACGAGCCTAATTAGTCGGGATGATATGCTGTCGTGCTGAGGCAGAACGCCGAATGAAAATTCGAGAGTTGCCAGATTTTCTTCAATAAAATGTTCATTTTTGAGGTTACTTGTGAATATTTTTTCTTGGAATTTTCAGGAGCTTTAGGTGAAATTGCAAGCGAAATTATCTGAAAAATTGGAAGAAAAATGTTCCTCAGTTTACCAGAAAAATCGTGTTTTATCCATCGAAATTTGGCAACGCCTGAAGGTTCATACGGTGTTTTTCCTTAGCACCACAGTATGAAACAGCGAACTTCACTGGAAAAAACACCACATTGGATCTAGGGTCCAGACTCTTAGAAACATCGACAAGAAAAAATACTCATGATTCAATCATATTTAAGCTTAAATCAAGAACCAAGCCTCTTAATTTGAGCGGATTTCCTTTTGATTTAAGCTTAAATCTGACTGAATCAAGAGTCCTTTTTCTTGTCAATGTTTTCAAGAGTCTGGACTCTAGATCCAATGTGTTTTTTTTTCCAGTGTGAGTTGATTTAAGCAAAAAAACGGACGTTATGGTCCGTTTTTCTTACTCCGAATTCCGGATTTTGCTGACCAGTTTGTACCCACCTACGTCACAGGGTACACAATCCTCAAGACGCAAACACTTCCTTTTTTTCTCTATGTGAGAAACAACTCTTCTTCAGGCTTCAGCTTAAGTTTGCAACAGGCCCATTTGGATTAAATTCTGCAGAGTCCTTTTTCTTGTCAATGTTTTCAAGAGTCTGGACTCTAGATCCGATGATGTGTTCACGATGTGTTTTTTTCCCCAGTGTTCGGTACTTACTAGCGAACTTTTTTTTCAGTACACGTAGCACGGCAGTAGCGAACCCAGCGCGTAATGGCAACGAGGCCCGGTCCTGCTGATCGTCGCTGATCCCGGCTGATCCTGTGCCATCGGCGATCGTTTCCTGGTGACCTAAGTTCAATCCGGATCCGGCGCATTCATCACATGTCATGCACCGAGCCCGGTCCGGAGCCGAACATCCGACATCCCCGGTCGGCCGACCGCCTCCGACGAACCGTGTAACACTCTCATCCGACCGGACCGAAACCGAACCGCAGTCGGCAGCCCCAGTCATGCTGCGGTCGCCCGGTTAGGTAACTCACCTGCGGCGGCGGCGGTACCTGCACTGCCCATGCAACGCTCGAAAAGTCGCCCGCCAACGTGAGGATGCGCCGCGGTTGAGCGCTTCTGCGTGCGTGGAATTCGGCTGTGGGAGAGATGGTGAGCTGTCGAAAAGAGGTTGCTCTGCTGAAGTAAAACTGCATCATACTTGATGTTCACTGCACTCGGAAAAAAAACGAATTGGATCTAGAGTCTAGACTCTTGAAAACATTGACGAGAAAAAAGACTCTTGATTCAATCGGATTTTTTCTTGAATCAAAACGGAATCCGCTTAAATTAAGAGGCTTGGTTCTTAATTTAAGCTAGATTCTGATTGAATCAAGAACATTTTTGCTTGGCGATGTTTTTAAGAGTCTGGACTCTAGATCCAATGTGTTTATTCTCCAGTGTACCCGGAGGTGTCAATCCGATTGCATAGACGTAAGGAAACCTGTCGCATCTACTTTGGTAGTTTTGGAAGGAGATAAAAGAAGAGGGGAAAAGGGATAAAAAAGAAGAAGGAGGAGGAAATGGAATGAAAATATGATGAAGAAGGAAAAAGAGGTCAAAAGGGGAAGAAGGTTTTTTTTCTTGTCGTTGTTTTTAAGAGTCTGAACTCTAGATCCAATGTGTTTTTTTTCCAGTGTTGCCCTGCTGAAGTAAAACTGCATCATACTCGATGTTCACTGCCGTGCTAAGAAAAAACGCTGTATGAGCCTCCAGACGTTGCTATATTTTCTTCAATAAAAATCTATTTACCTAGGAAAAATTGTTAATATTCTTCTTCAAATTTTTCATGGACAATTTTGTTTGCAATTTCATCTAAAATAACTGACAATTTTGAGGAAAAGTATGCATAACTTTCCTCATAAATACATGTTTTACATGGGGAACTTCGGCAACTCTTGAATGTTCATACGGCGTTCTTCCTCAGCATGACAGTGTATTGCGATGCTAAGGGGAGACTCCGTATGAGCCTTCAGGTGTTGCCAAATTTCCTTTGAAAAAATACGAATTTCTGGGTAAGCTTGTGAATATTTTTCCTCCCGTTTTATTGTAAATATTTTTCTCAATTTCACCTTACTCACCTGAAAATTTCAAAGAAAAATACGCATAATTTCTTCAAAATTACACGTTTTATTCGGAGCAATTTGGCAACTCTCGCATGTTCATATGCCGTTCGTCCTTAACACGGCAGTTCACTACTCACGCGATGGTACTCGCATCATACTACCCCGTCTCCCGTTCACTAGCATCATACGATGCGCGACGGCGCGCCAGCGCGAAACGCGCACGGGCGCCTACAAACCTAAAGGGCCGCTTCACGCATTGCGCAATGCTTGAAGTATCCCCTTAGGTTTGTAGGCGTCGGTGCGCGTTACGAGCTGGCAGCACGCCATGCCGCGGCGCGAGCTACAACTATTCGTACTCCGTGGATGTCCGTGTTGCATGCAGAGAAATTGAAGGCGCTTTGGTTTCTCCTGCCACAAACGATCGCGTGGCGGGGTTGAGTGACTCAATGGCAAGGACATAATCATATCCAACCGCTTAGCAACACACGATTTGTGTAGGTTTGTGATACTCTTCTTATGTTACAAAAGTAACAAAAGCTATTAAATATTCATCGAAAAAAGTGAAGTTGATTTAACATTCTAGGTGTAAAAAAAAGTGTGCGCCGCAGGAGTTAGTTTTACGTCTTGGCATTGCTAAAGTAACTGCTGTAGTGGGTAATTCAGTATTTTGTAAGTTCTCGCACACTTTTTTTACGAATCCAAAATTTTGAATCAAAATCAATTTTTTTTTCGGTGTTTTTATCAGTGAAGTCGCATTCAGTGACGACATTAGAGGTGACTCGCCCCTCCCCAAGGTTTTGGTAAAATGACGGTGTCAGTCGCTTTTTTGAAAAATCGCTTTGTCTATCAGCCCGCAGCATCAATTTCGAAAGTCGAACCTCAAATGTTTACCAACCCGCTTACGCTTGCCGCTATTCGACCGCGGCATTTTGGCTCGACCGATCATCAACGAAAAGACGCTTCGTGGCTTTCTGTCAAACTTAGTTCATCAAACTCAAATTTTTCCGTCAAACGAATAGGTTATTCTCAGAGAGACCCAATGAGGATACGAGAAGTTTGCTTTAGCCTATCCAAACGGACAGCGGCAACAGCGATAGAGTGCATCAGACGAGGGGGCGAGAGGCTCTTTTTCGCTATCCAAATTTGATGCAAGTTCCCGCACTTCTGTCAAACTCGGTTCATCAAACCCAAATTTTTACGTCAAACGGATAGGTTATTTTTAAAAATAGCCAATGTAGATACGAGAAGTTTACTCTGGCCTGTCCAAACGGACAGCGGAAATAGCGAGGAGTGCATAACGCGAGGGGGCGCGAAGCTCTTTTTGACGTGAGTCCGTGCATTTGTCAAACTCGGTTCATCAAACTTCAATTTTTACGTCAAACGGATAGGTTATTTTTAAAAATAGCCAATGAGGATTCGAGAGGTTCGCTTTTGCCTATCCAGACGGACAGCGGCAACAGCGAGGAGTCCATAAGACGAGGGGGCGCGAAGCTCTTTTTGACGTGAGTCCGTGCATTTGTCAAACTCGGTTCATCAAACTCAATTTTTCCGTCAAACGGATAGGTTATTTTTAAAAATAGCCAATGAGGATACGAGAGGTTCGCTTTTGCCTATCCAGACGGACAGCGGCAACAGCGAAGAGTGCATAAGACGAGGGGGCGAGAAGCTCTTTTTGATGTGAGTTCGTGCATTTGTCAAACTCGGTTCATTAAACTTAAATTTTTCCGTCAAACGGATAGGTTATTTTCAAAAATAGCCAATGAGGATACGAGAGGTTTCCTTTAGCCTATCCAAACGGACAGCGGCAACAGCGTGGAGTGCATAAGACGAGGGGGCGAGGGGGGCGTGAGTCGTGACCGACAACTAGGAAGTGCCCGGACTTGGACTTCGACTCGGGGATCACCGGCATCGGCATCGGGACCGACAACAACCAACAATAACAACAACCACTTTCGCTGCATAACCAGTGTCACGGCCCCCAGACCCCCGCCCCGCCTTTGAAACCACGCCTTTTGCCTCAGTTTGAGCTCGCGAGACCCGAACACACCGTCAAAGGCTCGTCTGAATTTCGTCAAATGGAGCCTTTAGTGACTGTTGCATCACTCGTCATTCAGCCTCCTACTAGACCACTCCAATGCTGTCGTGCAACACTGGTAAAAAAAACCTCTTGGTTCAAGAGTGCAGTTTCTTGTCGCCGGATTTAAGAGTCGGGACTCTTGTTTCAATGCCAAATCCGTTTGAATCAATGCAAAATCCACTTGAAACAAGAGTTCAAGACTCTTTAATCCGGCGACAAGAAACTGCAATCTTAAGTCAATGCAATGCGGCATTGGTCCAATAGGTTTTTTTTACCAGTGAACGCAGAGACGCCGTTAACACCATTTTACATTATCGGAAACAATGTATCATAGCAGAAAAACTTATGTACATTGGGATAGTGTTTTTCCAGAATTCTCTCGCAAACACAATCAAGAACTTAACCTGATTTTTTTTCTTTCTTCTTTTTTTCAGGTTTAATGGCTTATACCTCTTCTCAGAGGTCTACAGCCAACTATAGACAGAGATTTAATGTCCTTAGACAACAGGGCGATAGGGACATCCATGCTCCGGCTTTCAAATTTTCAGGGATTAAGGCAGGGTAGAATCCGTTTCTGCAGATCCATTCGTCGAACCTGAAAATTTGAGGTGCATAGACAAAACAGTTTTTACTTTATAAAGTGTCAAGTTCCAAAAAACGAGGGAAAATCTTGATGGATTTGCGGTGTTCTTGCATACCACGGTAGAATGGTGCTCTTGCAAGTGTAAGGAATTTGCGATTTAAGATTTGATTCCAATGTAATTATTCAAGAGGAACACGATGGTGCCACTGATTTCCTATGAAAGAAACTCCAAAACTGAATGAAACTCTCAAATCTGAGGCCGATAAGAGGAGATGAGAGTCCAACTCTATATCAAGTTAAACCCTCCATGAAAAGATAGGGAGCAAATACCTTAACAGGGTTGCCAATTTGTTTTGGGGGCTCCAGAACTGAAAACACGACAACGAGTGCACAGATTATTTTGACGGTGAAGCTCCCAAACCACGTATCTCGTTTGCGGTGTTTCAAAATCTCCACCCGCTTTTTATCTTTTTGAAGGCGAAAAAAAAATCAACATTATTCCTTGAAATTTTCATAAAATCTTTGAGAATTGGCGTTGATTAGTTCTCTTTTTATAAAATAAAGTATGATAGGAAGTCTGCATCGTCGAAAACCGAGATACGTGGTTTGGAAGTTTCACCATCGATTTTGCAAGTCACTTACTTTTTTTATGCAGATTACGAGGGAGGATGGAGTTTTGATTTTGCTGATGCGCCCGTCGTGCTTTTGAGTCATATTTTGAAGAAACAATCCTTATTTTTACTCTCACAAAAGCTTGAGTTGGACCCATTGGACTCTTGCGGTATTTTTCTAGGAAAAAGAAAACCTACTCGACAATCTTCCATCAAAGGCCCATTTTACGAACACTTCGATGCATAAGGAATGCGCGTGCCACTATATGGACTGCATTTTGCAATTTGGACCTATAAATTCTGGCTCATCTGAAAAAAACACTTATGTGCATAGGGAAACTAATGGCACATACGTTGTTTTTAAACCGGGCCGGAATTTATAGGTCCAAATTGCAAAATGCAGTCCATATAAAAATGAGTTTCATTGGCAGTGCTCCCATTTCCCGAAGCTAGTTCCGAATTCCGGAACTTTTGAGGTTTTTCTGAATTTTTTCCCGGAACTTTTGAAATTCCCGAAATATTCCGGATCTTTTGCATTTTTCGGAACTCTCCCGAAACTTTTGAAAAAATCTAAAAGGAAGCCCGGAACTTTTGGCGGTCATGGAGTGGGAGAAATCGGAACAAAAAAGTTCCGAATCCCGTAGCTTTTGACGGACATTGAATGGGAGCACTGTTCATTTGCGTGTGGGTTAGTGCGATGCTATTTTCGGACTTCCCACCGAGAAAGCGTACCTTACAACTCAGTCGATGCTTGATGCATTCCTGGCGTGTTCTTGCCTCTCATTAACGTGGCTCAATATTCCGTCACGAGCGATCGAAAATCCCCAATCCTCTCCTCCCCCTCCCCCTCCATCCCTCCTTCTCTCCTCCCCCTTCCTCTACTTCCGCCGGCAAATTCGGACTCCGCGAGAGCTGCGCCCAAATTCAGTCAGGTTTACGACTCACGAAGCGAGGGCCGAGCTTTCAAATGCACGCTTTTTCGCGAGTCCATCGAGCTCGCGGTTGTACACCGAAAATCTGCACCAAAATTACCGAGGCGCCCATTCCCATTGCGCGGTTTCAAAATGTCGTCCTTCGCGGAAAAAAATGAATTGCCTACTTAGCAAACACTGGGAAAAAAAGTCGCTTGGATCTAGAGTCCAGACTCTTGAAAACAATGACAAGAAAAAATACTCTTGATTCAATAGGATTTTTGCTTGAATCAAAAGGAAATCTGCTTAAATTAAGAGACTTGGTTCTTGATTTAAGCAAAAATCCGATTGAATCGAGAGTATTTTTTAAGAATCAAGACTCTGGATCCAAGCGATTCTTTTTCCAGTGAATAAATTGTTAAATGATATGTCCGACATGTTTCAAATGTACATTATTTACAACAGCAGGAAGCTAATTTAACAACGGTGGTGGTTGAATTAGCATTTTTTTGTAAAATCTACATTGAATTATGTCGGACACTTTTTTTAACTACAAAACTGTTAAATTAGCAATTTCATTTTTTCAGTGTTGTTTTAAGGTTAGGGTTAGTTATTGAAGACTGAATCATCGGAGGTTATGTGGAGAACGTTTAAAGACCACGCTTCTCGGAAAAATAAGAATGTTAGTGGGGTATCCAATGACTGTATAGCTATGTTATTCACAAAATTTGGTAGTATTGCACGAGCTTCCTAGTTATATTACGTTCATTATGTCTATTAAAGACTCCAATTTAACTCTATACCAAAAATCTAGTATTTGATTTCCTAGAGAGCACACACAGCTTAAAAGTCTAATGCATCTATCACTCTTCTTTAAATGTGTTCTTCTTCACAGAATAGATGGAGAGGATGAGGAAAGGATAGAAAGAGTGTGGGATATAAAAAATAAGTGATGAAGGTGATGTTTGATTGGGGAAGGGGAAGGAAATCAAGAAAAAAAACCAGACAACCCTGGTAAAAATTGGCGATAAGAGCTACGTTTCAAAATACCATGGGAATTCTTATAGCCGGCTGAAGAAGGCTACAGAAAATCATATAGCTGGCTGTAGAATGCGGAGAAAATCATACGGCCGGGCTATACGAAGCGATAAAAAATTATGCTGCCGGGCTATAGTTCCTATAGCCGGGCTTTACACTTTATCGCCTGGCTGTTGCTTTTTCGCCATCGATTATAATAGGCTATAAGAAATTGTGTAGAAATTCGTGTGCTTTGGAAATCATTAAGTTTGATACGGAACCACCTTAGTATTTACAAAACGCAATTATATTTTCCTTTAATACATATTTTTTCATCAATTAAAACGAGATTAATCCATACAGGATGTGCAAACATTTCAAAATCATGAGTTGAATAACGCTGACTCCGCCAGATTAAATATTAGAGCCTAACACAAAGCGCAGCGGCGACGCACTGGCGCCTACAAACCTAACAGGGATACTTCACGCATTGCGCAACGCGTGATGTATCCCTGTTAGGTTTGTAGGCGCCAATGCGCGTTCCGCGCTGGCTGCCCGCCTGCCGCACCGCAGCGTGCCACGGCGCTTAAAGCAACTATTTCACACCAGAGGTATTGCACAGTATCATACGAAACTGAAGGCGCTCTAATATATTAGGAATGGCAGGCATCCATCAAAAGCACGGAGCTTTCCTCCCAAAATAAATCAAGATACTACGGCCCAAAAAGAGAGCATTGGTCCAAAAACTCACTAAGTCCTAGCATCCGTAATTAGTGACGTTTAGCATACACTTTATCGCCTGGCTGTGAGTTGCTTAATCGCCATCGGCTATAAAAGGCTATAAGAAATTGTGTAGCCGGCTATAGAAGTTATTGGAAATCTTACAGCCGGCCGTACGTCTATGGTATTTTGGAACACAGATTCTACTGCCAATTTTTACCAGGGAAACCGAAACTGAAAACGGATATGTACCTACTTTTATCTAATAATTTGTTTCTACTATCCTCCGTCTGGTTTTCTTCTTCCTCTGTTTTTTTGTCTGTTTCGTCTTTTTCGTCTTCATTTACTTTTTTGAATGTTCTCCTTTTTATTCCTTTTTTATTTTTCTCTCTCTTTCTTTTCCTTTTTTCCTTCTCTTCAAATTTAGCCTCTTTTTCCATGACTCATCATATTAAAGGGAAAAATGAGGAAAAGATGAGAGAAAGTAGAGAACAGAATGAAGTATGCGATGTGACTCTTTGAACTGAAGAGTTTTAGGAGTTCTCAGTCGGCGAACAAAGTCTCAACACTGCACCAATAAAACCTTTATTATTCACTTCCAATAATGACAGCACTATCACGTTGGATTTCCAATCATCAGGAATCAATCGCATTCTCTGTGAGTTGCGAGGCAAATAAAGCATCTTAATGTGTTTGAAAGAATGCATTTATTTCCTCAACATTTTTACAAGCGAAATTTGTGCCCCGTATATTCAGTCTTTTTTTCAAGCTATGAGTGTATTTAAAGCAATTAAGTCACAATCATATCTTCTCAAAGTAAAAGTATGCATGGTTGCCTTTTTTCAAAGTTTAATGCTGCTTTTTGTGATGCTTCACGAGGAAATTATATTACATTTGGTCCACGGTTGAAACTGAGTTTCCGTGTTCCGTTGTAGATCAAAGAATTCTCGCAATTGATATCCTCACCTAGATAAACCACTCTGTACTTCTTGAAATAATTGAAACTTCTATGTCAACAGTAAAAGCTTCACTTTATTTTGGAGTATTAAGCTGACAAATTGAGCATTCATGCCTGTCAAAATAATTTCATAAATACAAATAATTTGCATGTCTTTGGGCGAGACAACTTCAAGATAACGAGGAGTGGTTCGATTAAGCAAACTGCTGGAATCGGATATTAATTTTGTTTGTTTATTTATTATTTCATTATTTTATTGACCGAAGGGAAAAGAAGGAACCTGTCTGAGAGAGGTGATTATTCATTCGCTTTGAAAGCTGTTTGCAACCTCAACATGACATCCAAGAGTGAATAATCATTTAGGATTTTGAACTTCCTTTCATTCCGATATAAGTGAACCAATGGTGAATGTTGCTTGGATTAGTGTCCAGTCCTGAGAGGGTGCGGATGGAACCTAACCGACCTCTACAAAATTGCATTGAACCTACTCCTTTATAGGTATGATCACTAGATCGATTTTTTCGAGTCCTTTAAACTTCAGGAGGTTTGTACTGCAGGATCTCAAAAGTAGCCACGTAGGCACCAAATTGGTTAATACATTACCACCCGTAAAGGGTATTAAATACTTTGCGACCGACCAAAGTTCGGTTGAATTTCAACCAATGGTGCTTTTAATGATCTTAATGTTTGTTGTTATGAGGATCAGAAGGGCACAAGGTTATTTTTTGACGAAACTGAGATAGTAGCACCGATAGGTAGATGCGAAATTCCGGCGAATTGGCATGCAGATCCTTACATACTTGTAATTTCTCGTAAGTTCTGCTTTAAGGCAATAAGTGAACTATGGCTTCGGTTTTAAAAACGTAGTCAAAATTCTCGGAGGAATGGTGTCGGGTCTTTTCGGTGCAGGGTTCTAAAAACTAGATTCTCCGCTGTATAAACCTCTTTACCACAAACTTCCTTGATTGTGCACCTTTCTGACGGATCGGTGATTCACTGTACGGCCTGGATGCAAATATTTGACAGTCAGACGGACCGTTACTCCACAATTATTCTTAACCCATCTATTTTTTTTCTTCCTTTTTTCTCTCGCTCCGTTAATCTTCCACCAATACTGTTGTGCTAAGGAAAAACACCCTATGAATCTCCAGGCGTCGCCAGAGCTCCTGAAAATTTCAATGAAGAATATTCATAACTTTCCTCAAAAATAAACATTTTATTGAGGGAAATTTGGCAACTCTCGAATGTTCATACGGCGTTCTTCCTTAGCACGGCAGAATAGGATCCCTCCATATCCCTTTCGTCTTCTTTGTCTATAGCCTTGTCTAACATTTTCAAAAATCGACCGGCATTCTGAACATCGTCCAAAATAAACGCCCAAGCGATTAACTGTAAAATTTAACTGATTTAACCGACCCGGAACAGAATCAACTTTTACACCAAATGCAGGAACAGTTCAAGAATGAAGAACATCTACAGATAAAACTAGAAGTCGCACCTTCAGGCCAAGGGGAATAACAAAACAATTGTCAACTTCTAGTCGCCGCATCAGATTAAAAACCATATATGAATCAAATTCAAAGCTATTAAAATCCCTATATTCGTAGCTCCAAAATCACTGATGACCTAAAACTTTACATGTTAGGATAGGATTTTTTATTTCATCCATTAGATACGAGGGTTATCCAAAAAGTAAGGTTCCCTACCTTGTATCTTCCGAGCGAAAAGAGATAAATCAAATCGGTAAAAAAGCACATATCAGGCATACTTTAAGCTTTAAAAAAAGCTCAAGTTTATGAAAATTGGTCAAAGGATTCGCGAGTAAACTTAATTTTACTGAGACAACCTCCTGTCACCGCGTGCCCACCTCCGGGGTCAGGATGCACGGAGAGTCGATTATTGAAGACTCGGGTTATCGCCTCTATACATCACATCAACAAGGAATTTTAAAGTTTTCATTGAGTAGGCCTTAACTTACTTTTTGACGTAGTCTCCACATCTTTTTTGACATTTCTGATATCATTACAGCAGCTTCTTAATGCCCTCCGCGTATAGAAGCTTTCGCTTTAACTCTGAAACCAGTCCTTGACAGCTATCTGTACCTCTGAATCGGTTGAAAATCGCTTCCATCGTGGAAGTTTTTCCGCTCGGAAACAAATGAAAGTCACATGAAGCTAAAGTAAGAGAGTTTGAAGGATTGTGGGAAAATTTCCCTACGCAAAGCAACTGATTTGGAAGTGCAGATCGCTGTCAATGACTGGTTTTGGAGTCAAGGCGAAAGCTTCTACGCGGAAGGCATCAAGAAGCTGCTGTAATGATACCAGAAATGTCAAAAAAGATGTGGAGACTACGTCAAAAAGTAAGGTAAGGCCTATGAGGTATAAAATTCGGATAGAGGGAAAAGCTAGAAAAACTAGGAATACCAAAGGTAAAATCGTTCAAAAGGGCTCCATGGTGGACACATTTATGAGCAGAATGCAGAATCCTCCCGGCCTATTCTTGGACATGCGTGCCGGGGGCCCGTGGGCCCGTGGGCCAGGGGTCAATGAATTATGCTCGTCGGCAACTCGGGCGTCTGACCCACATTTAATTAGCGTCGCCGGCGGCAAGGGGCCCTCCTCGCCGTGTCGGAAGCTGCTGCTGCTGCGGTGGCGGCGGCATGAAAAGGAAAAGTTCTGAAATAATGAGGACAGTCGGATTACGTTTGAAAATTCGGTTGCGTAAGCCGAGAGGAAGCTCACAAGCTCGCAAAGTGAATACGGAACCGCTGCGATGGATGCCGCGATGCTCACAAATTTGAGACCACCGCGCTCACCGCTCCGACTTGCTCGTTCGCCGTGTTGCCGACGCCATGTTGGGCGGTTAGCACTCACTCGGGATATTATTAGGAGGCTTGGACATTTGGACTACATTTTGCAATGAATTGAGGCACTACTATTTTTGGCTCATACATAAAAATATACGCTAAAACATTGAACACTGGCAAAAAAAACACATTGGATCTAGAGTCCAGACTCTTGAAAACATTGACATAGAATAAAATACTCTTGATTCAATCAGATTTTTTGCTTATAATCAAAAGGAAATCCGCTTCAAATTAAGAGGCTTGGTTCTTGATTTAAGCAAAAATCCGATTGAATCAAGAGTATTTGTTTTTTTGTCGATGTTTTTAAAAGTCTGGACTCTAGATCCAATGTGCTTTTTTTCCTCATAAAACATAGAAAATGAAGCGGGAGAGAGGGAGAAAGAACCGGAAGCAGAGGAAGAGGTAAGAAACGAAATAAAAGTGAAAGAATACGAGGAAAGGAAGGACGAGTAGGAGAAGAGAATAAAAGGAGATAGGAAAAATAGAGGACGAATAATATGAAGATGAAGATGAAGAAGAGGCAGACGAGCAAAAGAGAGAGAGAAAGAAGAAGCAAAAAGAAGGAGAAGAAGAAAAAAGAAGCAGAAGAAGGAGAAGAGGGTGCAAAAGTTGAGAAAGAGAAGCAAAGGACAAAGAGGACAACGAAATATATTTTTGACCTTCTCTGGTTTGGGGCTGCTACACCCTTCCCTTGAATACTGAAAAATGTCATTTCTGCTTCTGTTCATATCCAGTGTGCACAAGCGTGGCCAATTTGCTATCGTATGTTTAAAGCATAGCCGTTTAATTAGAAAAAAAACTACAAATTCAATTTTTGCCCTCAGTTTCCGTCGTTTCGTGCCCGGAAATACCACGTCTCGGCGGAAAAACAATCGTGTCGCATAATAGAAGTATCGCAGTGAAAAAAAAAAAAAAAACACATTGGATCTAGAGTCCAGACTCTTAAAAACATGGACAAGAAAAAACACTCTTGATTCAATCAGATTTAAGCTTAAATCAAGAACCATTCCTCTTAATTTGAGCGGATTTCCTTTTGATTTAAGCTTAAATCTGCTGGAATCAAGAGTCCTTTTTCTTGTCAATGTTTTCAAGAATCTGGACTCTAGATCCAATGTGTTTTTTTTCCAGTGAGATGATCGAGTATTGGATAATCGAGATTCCACCGTAGAATCCTCATAAGCTGGCAACGGGGGGTGAGAAAAAGTCCAGCGGGCAATTAATGAATTATTAGCGCCACGCCGTTGCATAGTAGGCGCGTGAGCTTCTTCGGGTTCCCGGGAGAGGGGGGGGGGTGAGAGAGAAGGGAAGGGGCGGAAGGAGTGGGTTAATCCGTGTGTGACGGATCTGGAATCGGACCGGGATTGAAGCGCATCGGAACTGCAGCGACGCGAGGAGTTGAGGACGCGACGCGGCGCGGAGCGGAAAAGGGAAAATTATCACGAGTTTAGGTTGACTAATTAACGTCATTACTGAGACAGTGATACTATGTGTTGCGGACATACATATGAGACTCGAGTACCTGTATAGCGAGAGTATGGACAGATCGCTTCATGAGGCTTAGGCCCAAAATTGCAGCCACCCTTCTAACCAACTTCTAACGCACAAAATTTCACTGCCGTCTGTAGATTCCCATTCTCAACAAGTATGCTGAGAAAGTACATAAATGAGCGTTCTTTCACAAATATGAGTAAATTTATGCAAAAACTAAGTCACATACTGCTTTATAAACGATGGTTCGTAACAATAGTATTAACAAATCGCTCTGGATAATTGAAATTCATATAGGTTGGCTGCATTTCTGGGCCCTAACTTATTCGCGAGGCATCGGTGAAGGCCTGATGGATTTTCGGAGTTTCACATCTGTCTATACTCTCGCTATATACAGGTACTTACAGAGACCGTTCACAGGTAAAGGGATCTTAGTAATAGCACTTACATGTTCCCAGTGGAACCCTTCATGGAAAAAAATTGAATGTTGACTCAGCATTTAAAAATTTTTCGACGAGTACCTACTGACAATTTTATATTTAAAAAATGCTCACCCAACATTGAATTTGTTCATTTAACCGTAGACTTAGTTAATGGAGTATTTATTTTTATTTTAAAATCAGCATTAATCCTTATCGCAACTTTTTAAACACTTTAAATGCCAAAGGAACATTCAATTTTTTTCCGCGTTGACTCGCTCATGTGCTCGTATCAATATTTTTAAAATCCGAAAGAAGATCCTTCATCACGACAATGGGAGCACGGATTTGAAATTATCCGTTATTTTTAATTTCGAAAAGGGTGAAAAAACGTGTCATCCTAATATCCTAACCACCAGCTCTGGCTCGTTCAGGTGCAAAAGCACCTACCCTCTAAGGAAACTAATGGCTCATATGTCGTTCCTAAAATTAGCCAGAAATAGAAGATCTTTCTTGCAAAATGAAGTTTGTCATCCTTTTCTATCTTTGCGTTAAAGTCTCCAAATTTATTAATCCATACGGGCGCATGACATCTCCATTGAGACCTTGATTTCGCATCAGCTGTAAAGAATCGAAACCAAACTATTACAATGAAGACCTGGTTCAATGGTTTTTCATAAAAAAAAAGCCAAACTCAGGAGGAAATCAGGCAACGCGAATTGCAATAAGGCTTCTTCTGGTTACGCCGTCCAATTGGCAACATCGTTATTTCTCCATTTAAATGCACGTAAACAATCGATTCTTTGTGAGGCACCTTCTGCCGTGATAGCGAAGAGAGCCGTAAGTGCAAAAATGAAGTTTTGAGAAAATGGGCCTTGAAGCTTCTGAGTGGAACATTTTATTAAAAGAAACCTCCGTTCTTTGTCAAATCGCAACCAAACATTCGATAGACTCTTAGAAATCATTTGGAGGATTAAAACTCGACCGATTTTATTTTAAAGTACATGAAAAAGGTAAAATTCAGTTTCATGTTAGGTTAGTACTTGGGAAGACAGCCGTAAGTGCTATCTTCTGCGTGCTTTTGTGGTAGCGTGTTCGACACGCAACAAACACATTTTCAGGTTAGAAATCGGCAGATGAGGGCGGCATTCCTCTTGAAAGCACTGTATTCATTGGATCTCATGCACTTACGGCTGTCTTGAAAAAAACTATGTCATTTTTTGTGCACTTACGGCTTTTTCATACGTCTCGTTTTCATTAAATTAGGATGGATTTTGCTGTTTTAGCTGTCTCAGTAATTTCATCTAAAAGAGTTTAGACGAATTTTGAAGAAAACTCGATTACGAAAATTTTGCACTTACGGCTCTCTTCGCTATCACGGCAGCCTTGTTCACCAAAAATCGATATTTTTAATGGATCCAAATGAAGGAAACACAATGTTGCCAACTTGCGAAATCGCTACCGCGCGGGCGGCGCCGTCTATTTAGTAATTCGCTTGTGGACCGGTATGCACAAAGCACTCATCGTTATTCAGGAACCGACGGTAGTCGTTGTTGACATCTGCTCGGACTCGCCGCCGCGACTCCGATCATAATCCATGCAGTGGCGTGGCGTGAATTGCGATATATCGATTGTTATGCCATTTAAACCTATGGAAAGGATCGATTAACAGGGTGTTCGCAGCGAACACCTTAATAATCGATTCTTTACCATAGGTTTAAATGGCAGAACAATCGATACATCGCAATTCACGCCACGCCACTGCTCCGATCATAATCCATGACCCGTGAATAAGCAATACGGAATGAAGTAGAAAGTTAAACAAGCCGAAGAAGCACCCCCCCCCCCCCGCCCCCGGGAGGGGGCCAAGCACTAAGAATGTTTATTAATTAGCGCCATCGCCGGGACAAATATAATCCATTCTGAAGCTCGGCTGCCTCACTCGCATCCAGATCAATCGGATGAATGGACTGGATGTAATGATCGCCGTGCTTGGGAAGAACACCGCAAGAGCATTCGAATGTTGCCAGATTTCCTCGGATGAAATATTTAATTTTGAGAAAAATCGTGAATAATTTTGCTTAAAATTGGAAGGAGCAAGGGAACGTCGTTTCTTAAATTTTTTAATTCGCATTAATTTTTTAGGAATTTTTTGCGATCGCAGTAAGTTTCTAAAAAATTTAATACTTTCACTGTTATCTTTTTAAAAATTCAACGCCTAGGCAGTAATTTTCTAGGAAATTCAACATTTACGCAATAATTTTCATTAAAATTCAACGTTGTTGCGTTGATTTTTACAAAATATCAACATCCTTGTTTTAAGTTATTGTAAAAATCAGTGTATTTTCACCCTTTAGAATATTACCGATTTTTTTATTCATGGAACCGAACGTTTTGTTCATATATTCCGAACTTCTTTCATAGTTCCTCTAACCTCATAAGCTCAGGAGTACGAACCGAACGTTCAGTAACACGAACTGAAAGTTGAGACTTTCTAAAATACTCAATACTACTTGAGATTTTATAAAAGTTATCCTTTCTATGATGCTACGATAATGATCTCTTTGAAAATCCCCTAATGACAATGTAAACTGCACACGGAGCTTCTTACGGAAGGAAGCCATTCAGCGGACGACTGTCAGCACAGCCCTGGATTTAATTGCATGTAAAATTCCCTGAAAAGTTTCGTTAAAAAAGCTAAAATTTTCCAGAAAACTATTACTTTATCGAGAGAAATTTGGCAACGTCATGGTGTTCAAACGGCGTTTTTGTATATTCTTTCGGTTTGGGTATTTGAGCGCTAGTAAATCAACCAGATTCGATGGCACTTAAGTGCGCTCTTTATCTATCAGGTTTACGGAGTTGAAGCGGAGTTTAAACTTTCAACGCTTTTTTCCGGTGCGCGTCGGTGGTCACCGGGGAGAGAGTTGGTCCATCAGTGATCAGTGGTCATCTAGTGGGCAATTCACGAAGTTCAGATTAACGGAGCGAGAAAAAAAAGAAGACAAAAAATTAGATGGATTAAGAATAATTGTGGAATAACAGTCCGTGTGATACTCACCAAAAATATTTCCGGAATCCATGATGTATTTATGTTTTAAACAGCCTACAGATAGAGTTTTCAACATTTACACCAGGCAGGAATTGAAGGATTTTCGGTAAAAATACGTTTAAGACTTTCAATGCTGCTAAGATTTTTCGACGTGTATCTATAGTTGTAAGTAACTCATCCGACAGTTCTGCTATGAATGCTTCCCTGAATTTGCTCAGACTTATTCCTCACTTTCACAAGGTTTGCTAGGTGAGTTTTTGTACATTAGGTTAGGATCGCTCGATCAATTGCTGAACTCTTTGGTCATGAGTAGTCATCAGGGGCCGCTCATTAAATGCGTAACCTTCTCCGGGGGGAAGGGGATGGGGAGGGGAGGTGGGTGGGAGGGGGAGAGAGGGGGGTCGAAGAGAGTGTTACACCTTTAACGTGTTCAAGGATAGGGACTTACGCCATAAAAGCGTTACAAGGGAAGTGCGGGTGGGGATCTTAAAATTCAAAATTTAGCGTTATCTTTTTTATGAATGGCCCCCAGGCAAGTCTGAGCGTTAATTTCCGACAGGAACTTTTACATAATACTGCCGTGCTAAGGAAAAACGCCGTATGAACATTCGAGAGTTGCCACATTTCCTCCAAAAGAATGTTTATTTTTAAGGATAAATACAAGAATATTTTCTCTTGAAATTTCAGAAAGTATAGATCTAATTACGAAGGAAATTTTCTGAAAAGTTGGACGGAAAATATTCGCAACGTTTCCTGAAAATTCTCATCTGATGAATAGAATTTTGGCAACGGACGGAAGGTTCATACGCCGTTTTTCCCTCGCATGGCAGTACAGGGGAGATGTCACTGTAGGATCTCTACAGTATATTATCTCTGCCCCGAGCGAAGTTCAGTTCATTTAACTCCATCATTTCCTCTGCGTCACACCTTGTGTAATGGTTGATAGCTCAATATATTCGCAAGAAAAATGATTCTTAAATAGCGAATATCCACCGCCTGCGTACGGAAGCTACAATGCCGTGCTAAGGAAAAACGCCGTATGAGCCTTCAGGCGTTGCCAAATTTCCCCTGGCAAATCACTAATTATCAGAAAAAAATTTTGAACACTTGCCCACCAATTTCTCAGATAATTTAGTTCGCAATTTTATCTGAAGATTCTGAAAATTTAAAGGAAAAATATTCATAGCTTTCCTTAAAAATATGCATTTCATCCAAGGAAATTTGGCAACTCTCAAAGGTTCATACGGCGTTCTTCCTTAGCACGGCAGTACATAAAATCGTGGCGTGTCAGAAATCGCACGCCGAACCGAAACAGAGCTTCAAAATTGACCAGGAATATCCCACAACTTTCCTTCTTATCACGGTTAAATTCTTATTTTCAGTGGCCATCCGGCACCACCGAACGAAAATCGGAGGCCTCCGAACATCATCAATCACCGATCGGGTTTCTTTATCGGTTATTGTTTCATAAATGCTCGACGCATGTCTTCATCGCGTTGAGGTTGACTGGTGAATAGGCTACCGTGCCGCTCTCCGAGACGGCTTCGTGGCTCCATTCATAACTCCGTATTGTTTATCCCCCGCTCCCGACAATAGGATTTCAATTAAACAATAATATGTATTGATTTGTGGCGCTTAGATGTGTCTCTGGGTTTCGTTTTCTCCCGCCGCGCCCACCCTCCGGCGCCGCACAGTGGAACGGGTCTCTGGGAGAAGCACTGAAAAAAAAAAAATCTCTGTGTATTTACTGAGAAAAGGGTACAATTACCAAGAATTCAGGGCTCTATTTGATCCCCGTTTTTTCTTGGTAAAATTACCATTTATGGAATTGGTAATTTTACCGAGAAATCTCGGGAAAATTATTGAACTTTTTCGGTAATTTTACTGGACCTTGGTAAAAACGCCAATATTTTTTTTCGACTGTGGTAGAATTACCGACATAAAGTGGCAAAGCTACCGGGAATTGATTACCAGTAAAAGTAGTATTCTTACCTGAAAAAAACAGTAAAAATAACGGTTTTCAGGTAAGCTCACCAGTCTGTCTTTGTAAAATTACCAATAATTGGTAAAAAAGTGAGATGGTAAAGGTACCAACGGACCGTGGTAAAAACGCCGAGAATTTTTTCTCAGTGTACGTTCATCTCGTCACAATTTTAATTATTAGGGGTGCTTTCTCGAGAAAATTTTACGAGAAAAGCGATGAAACTGCCTTTCAAACATCGAAATTTCATATTATTGAAGCGATGCTGTTTTAAAGTTTTTAAATCATGTCCAACCTTTCTGATTGGCTCAATCCACTGTGCGCCGGGCACCGTCGAGGACCTGCGTTTCTAGAGGTGCAACGCGACTGGACTCAAAAATATCCGTGATGCATCATCCAGCAAACGTTGTACCCTCGTGAAGATTGCTAAATTGTGGGGGGAAAGGCGACTATTTTACATGAGTTTACATGAGAAGTGCCGATTTCTCAACACCATCTGGCAACACTGTCACGGTAACGTTAAGTGTGCGATTTAAGTCAAGAAGATCATGATTTTTTTGTTTTTCATGTGCGGAAATATGGAATTTATGCATAAAAAACGTTAGCGTCTTTATAAGGAGTTACTTGTAATTTTTATTTTAAAACGCGTGTTTATGTGAAATTATGAGGACAAAACATGAATCACAAAGCTTGAATTCGCACTTTGCCCAGCCGTCCATTGTTCATTTTATAAAGTTTCTCAGGTGACGAAAGTGGCGCGGTGTTGATTTTAACGCCTGAATACAACTATTCGTGATTTTTGGCTGTCCGCGTTGCATACTCAAAGCTTTGAAGGCACTCTAGTTTTCTATATCCTCGCACAGCTTTCAGCACAGCAATGCGCACGACACGCTGTTGCAAGTCAGCGCCTGGATGCAACTATTCGACCTCGTGGGCTGTCCGCGTTGCATACTTGAAGATTTGAAGGCGCTCCGGTTTTCTCTTTTAGCACAGCTCGCAGCACAGCGATGATTGTGACACGTTGTTGCAAGTTTCTGGAAAGATATTGTTACGAGCAGAAGTGGCTCGTGGCCACCTTTAGCGTCTGGTTAGTATAGATATTGTATTAAGTATAATTAAAAGGAATTGAATTGAAATTCTCAGATTCTCAGCTTTAATGCGATGCATTCTGCTTGCGATTGATAAAGAGAAAGAGATCGATATAAGAAGAATAAGAGAAAATTGAGACGCCAAAAGAAGAGGAAGGGACGATGGAAGGAATATAATAATAAAAATTAGAGGAGCATGTAAGAAAAGAGGAATTGGACGGGAAGAAACGGGGAGGGGAGAAGGACGATGCAGGCAAGGGGGAATAAGAAAAGATAGATATTGAGGATGAGCGAAATTTATGTCATAGATTTTTTAATTTAAGCACTCTATCGACCTTTTTGATCCCAAAGCTATAGACAAAAAAGACAAGAGGGATATTAAGGGATCCTCTATCAATTTCAACAATCGGCCCCCAGTCTAAGTTAGGCGTTGTGGTGTTTTATCTCAAAACTTCAATGTAGAGAACAGAGTCATGTTTAAAAATAGAGAGATCTACCGGATATGTTACCTGCCGCGGTCATCAACAGTCAAAATTGTTTTGCAATTTTCACCGCAATCAGTTCGTGCTCAATTTTGTGTTGATATCCCGAATTTCCATTCACATTCGGTATTCGGTTAGTGCAGGGAAAGTGCTAGGCTCTCAAAGAGCGGCGAGTCGCAGTAACGCCCACTCCTTGACGTCAAGGAGTCTTGTGCTATGATACGAAACCGTTATGTCCAACTTGAACTAGACTAATCAGTCGGTTGTGCGATAATATCTCGGTGCCACGTAACACCACGTAATTCGCCTACTTTCGGGTCCCCGGAATTTTATAATAAATCATAAATTTTGTCACACAAAACTAGCGGTTATCTAATGTTAAAAATTTTCTTGGTCAAAGATTCCGATTAGATAATGTGTGCAGTTAGTTACATCCGAAACCGACAACCCAGCTCGGTCTTCGCTAGATTTAAAAACGAAGTCCATCGCTGCAAGATGTTAAAAATATAACTGCTCAATCTGCATAAATGTATACTGCCGTGCTAAGGAAGAACGCCGTATGAGCCTTTAGACATTGCCAAGTTTCCTCCGATAAAACCGGACTTACTGAGTAATTTGCGACCATTATTTTCCAAAATTCTCAGATCATTTTGTACGCAATTAAATCTAAAATATCTGAAAATTTAAAGGAAAAATATGCATAAATGTTGTCAAAAATACAGGTTTTATCAATAGAAATTTAGCAACTCTCGAATGTTCATACGGCGCTCTTCCTTATAGCACGGCAGAATACGAGGAAGAAGTGAATATTACTACTGAATCTGGCATCGTTGCATAGACGCACTGGATGAATTTGATACTTACGTAACTGCCAGCGCCTCCATGTGTAAATGCATACAAACGGTTTCCTGTTTTGTTTTGGCTCTTGTTTGAGGATTTTTTTCGCTTATAGACTATCGCGTAGATTTATGAGACATAAAACCGATGGAACGCAGCCTTTATTGCTGTTACCTATTTCACTGGTCATCCTTTTTGTATTCTCCTTTCCTCTCGGGTTTGCGGTGTAAAGGTCGTTTAAAATAAGTGGGACAAAAAAGTTCACAGCTCCCGTGCCAAGAAGATGTAACAAACTTCCGACAGCTGCCAATAAGTTGGTGATTCGACTGCTTTTGGTCTGCCACATTTTTTAGACAGTTCTGATGCAATGTCTGAGGATGATAGGATTTTAATGCACAAATCAGAATTAGTTGACTGTACGATTGATTTTTTTGTTGCATTTATATATTATTCTATAATTTTGATTGATGTGAACCAGTATTCTTACTTCTAAGGGCCCTGAGAGCACCTGAAAATGAAAGAGGCTGGCTAAGTGTGGTGCTTAAAAAAGGTCGTGACTATAATATCTTCACCTTCCATGCCTATTAGACGATTTCTTCTGCATGACAAAAAATCGTAATATATTCTAGAAAAATACACTCTTATGAACAATGCTATTGCTCATCAAATGAACAATAACATTTTGTAGAGAAGTTAGAACAATCCATGTGAACCAACAATTCTCAAGAGTATTTGATCAACAAGTTTGCTCATTCTTGGATCGGACTATATCGGAATATTCCAAGTAGAGGTGGAAAACAGTTATAGACGAACATTTTCCCCGAAATTTTTTATTGAAAATATTTTTACCTACTTTAAAAAATTAATCGTTTATGAGGCAGGTTTACTCATTTTGTTCTAATCTGCAGGCGAAAAATTCTTTGTGCTTCCGAGAAATTTTGCGCCAGTGGCAGGCTTTAAGGTTCAGCCAAGTGGGCTGACTGTGCATTTCGAATAGTAGCATGCATATTAATCCTCATATATACGAAGAAACGAAGCGTATTTGTATTTCAGTAGGAGGCGATACTTGAAGGAATTATAAACTATTGTATCCATCGGTAAAGTCGTCAGAATAATTCAATTTATGGTTAAAAGTTGAAATATATCGATCGCACCCAGAAGACATCAGTGGCATGGCGTGCTTCGCGATATATCGATTGATCTACCATTTAAACCTATGAAAAAGGATCGATAAACGGGGTGTTCGCAACGAACAACTTAAAAATCGATTCTTTACCATAGCTTCAAATGGAGATATATCGAAAATCGATCATTCTCGCCTCGCCACTGGAATGCGTCGGACCAAAGCGGAGAATTCACTTCAATTCCGTCATTTTGTATAATTTTTTGTAAAGTATCTTCACTAACCAGAGGCAGGAGGCGGTCAAATGCACCTTTGTTCATCAGAACATCAACTCTCTAGAAACTCGCACAGCGCGGCACACTCATCGCGTCGCTGTACTACTATATAGCTGTACAAAGAAGGAAGACTGAAGCGCCTTCAAATCTTCAAGTATGCAACACGGCCCGCCCACGAGGTCGAATAGTTGCATCAAGGCGCTGACTTGCAACAGCATATAGAGCGTATCGCTGTGCTGTAAGCAGTGCGAGGATGGAATACTGGGGCGCCTTCAAAGCTTTGAGTATGTAACACAGACGGCAATAGAGCACGAATAGTTGTATTCAGGCGCTAACATCTATACCTCTTCGCGTTTGTCGTCTGGAGAAGAACCTGTAGAGAGAAACTGAACTAATTTTGTTTGTGAATGAAGTCTGCAGTTTCTCAAACCGAGTTACGTAGTTTGAAGGTTCCACCGTCGGCACGTAACAAAAAGAATGCACTAAAATTTAGCAGACATTTTTTGAAATGCGATTTTAGCTCAAATATGGTCAAATTGCAATTATCACATTAAAATACTGTTTAATAAGAATAAGAAGTTATCCATATTTACCTCTACCGGAAGTTTTTCAATGCAGTGTAAAGAAACATTTGCCCTGTCACACTTCTTTTACTCGGTTTCCCTCCTGTTTTTCCTATGTATCCTTGATTTTTAGGTCTTCACAGAAAAAATTAAATTGCTGATTTAAAAATTGAATTTCTAAAAAAAGTGACTGCAACGTCTTAAAGTAGATTTTAAGTAAAAAAAATGCTCTTTTAACCACTACTGTAAGCTAATTTCACCACGGGGGTGAATAAAGTAGCATTTCTGTGTTGTAAAATCTACATTGAAACATTGCAGTCACTTTTTTAGCAATTGAAATGTTAAATCAGCAATTTAATTTTTCCGTGTATAAATTTAATTTACTGTTGCTCGAGGCTCATACATAAGCATGTCCTCAAGATAGTCAAGAGACAACTTTTTACACGAATGAGAAACAGATGGTTCTCCATTAATATGACAAATTATGCTGTATCACAAGCAATTTATATGTGCAGTTAAATGAACACCTCTGCAACGTAACGCAAGATCTGGCGATTTTGAGCGATACCTACCGCCTGACACACTTGTCAAATGCAATAATAAAATGCAATAAATAACAAGCCCATAAACAACCATGATGCCTTCTGTGCTACGTGATGTCAATAACTTTAAAATACTCCGGCAAGTTTGACCCGTGCTTTGATCGAACAGATTGAATTGATCACCATCAATCCATCAAAACAGTTTTTTTTTGTCGACGGATCATATGTGGTGCTGAAATAAATATGAATATCAATAAATTCGATTGAAGTTATTTTTAATGATGACAAAGCATGTTTCTTGAGATCGGAAGTTGAAATCTATCTTCGTTGGACACAAAACAGGATGAAGGGTTTGACTAGCGATTTGTCAAAATTCCGAAATAACTGATGAGGATCTTTATGTTTGTCAGCTTGAACGATTTATCACTAAATTTTGAACGAACTGGCATTCGCCCATTTTTTTCAACTGAAATCAATGATTTAACCGAAACCAAATGTTTACAAATTCAGAGGACATAACACCACGCAAACAGCAGCGACAAAAATAAAAAAAGCATGGTGATGAATAAAATATATACATAAATGCTTGCAATTTGACGACATAACTGTCCCTTAGTTGGGTCTTCAGGTAAATGCAAAAATGTAGCATCGTTCAAAGAAGACAAAAAACTAGCATTTCAAAAGTTGCCCTCTCTGCGAAGATATTTACTCCACATGCCCATAAAATATTTGATTGTTCAGACTTAAACTCTGATCATAGAAAATCAAACCACATTAATGGGCCAAAAATAGAGCGTTGCGGTCCCAAAAATTACAAAAAATTAAATAAAATGAGGAAAACAAAGCAAGTAACCAATGCCATTTTCAAGAGACTTAAATGCTGATCGAAGAAAATCAACCAACATTAAATGACAAAAGTTTGACCGGCACCCCTTCCAAAAAATATTGCAAATCAAATCAAATGAAGAAAATAAACAACTATGGTGAAATCTCCTAAATAGTCTGCCATGCTAAAGAAAAAGGTCTTATCAGCCTTCAAGCTTTGCCAAAGGGGTGTATGCAAAATCGACAAAATTTCCCCCCTCATGGATGTTGACCAAATTTCAGTATGTCATTCCTCACTATGGGATACGCCTTTTCCCAAAATTTCAAGGCCTGAAACGAATTTCTCTCCGCGTAGCAGCGTTGCCAAGTTGAAAACCGTTGAGTTGCATATCTTTTGAACGAAAAGAGATATTGAGGTGCGGTTTGCGTTAAAATTCTCAAAAAATTGCGTTCTTTTGAAATATGTACTCAATTTGATCGTTTAGGTAATTTAAGATTGCAATGTTGCCATTTTTCACACTTTCTTAAGGGTCAATTTTTTTTCAACCCTAGTACATCGTCAAATGCCGGATTCTCGATTCGAAAAAAAAAACTGTTCATTGTATTATTCGTACTTTTCCATTTCTTTTGATATATTATAGCTCCCAGGGAAACGATTAGTAACGGAGATATGAGCAATCTGAGTTTACGCTCCGCGCGCGCCGACTGGAATCCGGGCGCCGCTCGCCGCTCGGAGTCGTTTGCACACTCCCTCCCTTAAGCTTTACGAGGTTATTCCTACGTATTTTTTTGCGAACTTTTCATTTCTGGCCTTTAAAAAGGCCTCCGATGAATTTTTCGGGGCCTCGCGGTCCATTGTTGCCATTTTTGGCTCGTATTTAGGGTTTTTTTTTCCAATTTTACTCTCAATTCTACTGTAAAACCTAATGTGAACTGAAAAGTGTGCGAGTTGAGGGAAAGAACGTAAAAAAGAATAAACGTTCATTTATAACTTTTTCCTCCGTTGCCAAATTTTCGAGAAAAATCGTACCAAAGAGCCAAATATTGGAAAAATTGGATAAATCGCCACGCCATTGTTTAAGAAAGTGGGGCGCAACTGTAATATTGCCGTACGTAACAGATCTTACCCATCTATACCACATATAAAAAAGCATAGTTGTATCTGGATTCCGAAGATGTGAAAATTGTCCATGATGTCACCTTTTGCAGCCTTTTCTTATGTGTAAGACGGATCTTTTGAATGTTTTTCGACCTTTAGTCATCCTCCGTAGGAATGTATCGTTTGTATTTTTGCTTTGCTTTTCTTTTTGGCAGTATAAATTGCTTGTAATGAATTTTAAGGGGCCTTACGATCCATTGTTGCCATTTCTGCCAATTTTAAGAGTTTTTTTTCAATTTTAGACGTGTCAGACTTAATCCAAAACCGTGTACAACGTGCACTCACATTTTATGAAAGAACGTAAGAAAGTACATCATTCCAACGTTCTTTGTAACTTTTCCTTACGTTGCCAAATTTCGTTCAAGGTTTTAGCAAATGAATAATGACTTTCATGCAGAATTTTGGGACACTCTGATCTTGGGTAAGCGGCCTGTAGCATTAAGTCATGATTATAATTATAATATAAAGTCAAGGTCATAATTCACTTCCAAGAGACTTCTACGTCATAATAAATCCAATTTGTGTCACTTCAGGACGATTTTTCTTGAAAATTTGGCAACGTAAGAACAAGTCACCGAGAACGTTAATCGTGTACTTTTTTACGTTATTTTCAAAAATGAAAAGTGCAGCAAAAATACAAACGATACATTCCTACGGAGGATGACTAAAGGTTGAAAAACATTCAAAAGATTCATCTTACATATAAGAAAAGGCCGCAAAAGACGTCATCCCGGACAATTTTCACATCTTCGGAATCCAGATGCAACTGTTCTTTTTTAATATGTTGGAACCAAAGAGACTTGTAAAAGCAGCCCGAAACGGAAACGACGATCGAAAACATAGGTAAATGCGGAAACAAGGCTAAAATACAAAATACAGAGGCAGCTGGACGTTTCTGTCATCCCTGCAGTCTCATTTCAATACCAATCCCACCATGTAACGCCGTTTGTTGGTTTTTATTTTAATTTCTTTTTTATTTTTAATTCTATTTTAGCAGTTGATAATGGTGCCGTAAGGTACCAAAACGTCCTACCTTTGTATTTTAATATGTTGTATAGATGGGTAAGATCTGTTACGTACGGCAATATTACAGTTGCGCCCCACTTTCTTAAACAATGGCGTGGCGATTTATCCAATTTTTCCAATATTTGGCTCTTTGGTACGATTTTTCTCGAAAATTTGGCAACGGAGGAAAAAGTTATAAATGAACGTTTATTCTTTTTTACGTTCTTTCCCTCAACTCGCACACTTTTCAGTTCACATTAGGTTTTACAGTAGAATTGAGAGTAAAATTGGAAAAAAAACCCTAAATACGAGCCAAAAATGGCAACAATGGACCGCGAGGCCCCGAAAAATTCATCGGAGGCCTTTTTAAAGGCCAGAAATGAAAAGTTCGCAAAAAAATACGTAGGAATAACCTCGTAAAGCTTAAGGGAGGGAGTGTGCAAACGACTCCGAGCGGCGAGCGGCGCCCGGATTCCAGTCGGCGCGCGCGGAGCGTAAACTCAGATTGCTCATATCTCCGTTACTAATCGTTTCCCTGGGAGCTATAATATATCAAAAGAAATGGAAAAGTACGAATAATACAATGAACAGTTTTTTTTTCGAATCGAGAATCCGGCATTTGACGATGTACTAGGGTTGAAAAAAAATTGACCCTTAAGAAAGTGTGAAAAATGGCAACATTGCAATCTTAAATTACCTAAACGATCAAATTGAGTACATATTTCAAAAGAACGCAATTTTTTGAGAATTTTAACGCAAACCGCACCTCAATATCTCTTTTCGTTCAAAAGATATGCAACTCGACGGTTTTCAACTTGGCAACGCTGCTACGCGGAGAGAAATTCGTTTCAGGCCTTGAAATTTTGGGAAAAGGCGTATCCCATAGTGAGGAATGACATACTGAAATTTGGTCAACATCCATGAGGGGGGAAATTTTGTCGATTTTGCATACACCTCTTTCCTCTTGCAAATCACCAATTTTCAGGAAATTTTTACATATTTTTTTTTTTGGCCAATTTCTCGGATAATTTTGTTTGTCATTTGATCTATTGTGTCTGAAAATTTCATAATAAACATTTTATTAAAGAAAATTTGGCAATTTCCGAATGTTCATACGAATGTTCTACCTTAGCACGGCAGTAGTACTACATTTCTTGCCCATCCAGCGCAAAGACAGTGCTGACAGCAGTACCGGATCGCGTTGACGCGGAGGCGATCTGGCGGATACATTGTTGTCAGATAGTGCTGATTTTTCAGCGCTTTTCCTCGTTTAAACCCATGTTAAGTAACCAAACTTTACCGGTTAAACTGGCAACCTTGTGGAAGAATGACCAGCTCAGCGTTGTCAGTTCGTCCCAAATCAACACTACCGTAAAACTATAAATCCAATGAGGAACTAGTTAATGGGTCTCTTGCAAAATGTTGCTAGAACGAAGGGGAGAGTTTTTTTTTAAAGGGAAGTGGCTTGTAAAACACTATCAGTAGTTCAAGAAAGTCTTAAGAATCCACTTTTAACCTCTCAACCTGAACTGAACCAAAAACTGAAAGTCGAAAAACAGAAATTAGTTTGTGAAAAGAGGGGTGGAAGTTTATTTTCTACATTGAGACTTACGCAGGAATAAAACTTTACACTGGAAACAAAAACCACATTGGATCTAGAGTCCAGACTCTTAAAAACATCGACAAGAAAAAGTACTCTTGATTCGATCAGAATCTAGCTTAAATCAAGAACCAAGTCTCTTAATTTAAGCGGATTTCGTTTTGATTCAAGCAAAAATCCGATTGAATCAAGAGTATTTTTTCTTGTCAATGTTTTCAAGAGTCTGGACTCCAGATCCAATGTGTTTTTTCTTCCAGTGTAAATCTCGTTTTCTCAGTTTCAACTTAATCTGAGTTAGTTCCTTCCTGATGAACTCGTTGTTCGGAGTAAACTTCAGAGTTTTTCGATGTGCTTATCATGATTTTTCATTGTTTCCTTCCGGCATATATTTGAGATGGACCCATCCTCCCTGGAAATCCGGCAACATCGCAGTGAAGATGCGGCCGTGACGTAAGATGAAGTCCCTTACGCAACCCGCACAGCAGCCTCTGCACACGAAAGCGCCGATGCCCGTCCCCGGTGCTTTAATCATGGTTTTTTTGATGAAAGTAAACCACGTAATCGACCTTGAAAAGTAAGAGCATGTGGAGTGAAGAAGAGATGGATTCCCCATCCCTCCTCCCCCCTTTCCTCTCCCACAGCCTACAGCACGCAGCATCCTTGCAAGGAGGCGCAAGACCCCCCCCCCCTCCCCCATCATCGCAGCACTGTCGTTCCGCGTGAAAGAAAAGAGGTGTAAGTGCAGAGTAACATTGTCAGATTGAGGTATTTTCCTGAATTCGGAGTCATTGAAGTCCTTGAATTCCTAACTTTTTTTTTTTTTACATACTTCAAGTATCCCACTAGGGATAATCCTGCGCTTTACCATCCCCCTTCCCTACGGGGGATATCCCCCTCCATCCACTCGGGATATTTTTGGGAGGCTTGGACATTTGGACTACATTTTGCAATGAATTAAGGCACTACTATTTTTGGATCATACATAAAAACATACGAAACATTGAACACTGGAAAAAAAACACATTGAATCTAGAGCCCAGACTCTTGAAAACATTGACAAGGAAAAAATACTCTTGATTCAATCGGATTTTTGCTCGAATCAAAAGGAAATCTGCTTTTGTTAAGAGACTTGGTTCTTGAAATAAACAAAAATCCGATTGAATCGAGAGTATTTTTTAAGAGTCTGGACTCCGGATCCAAGCTACTTTTCTCCCACCAATTTCAACAATCCGCCCTATTTCTAGCCGACACTGGAAAAAAAAAAAACACATTGGATCTAGAGTCCAGATTCTTGAAAACATTGACAAGAAAAATACTCTTGATTCAATCGGATTTTTGCTCGAATCAAAAGGAAATCTGCTTTTGTTAAGAGACTTGGTTCTTGAAATAAACAAAAATCCGATTGAATCGAGAGTATTTTTTAAGACTCTGGACTCCGGATCCAAGCTACTTTTCTCCCACCAATTTCAACAATCCGCCTATTTCTAGCCGACACTGGAAAAAAAAACACATTGGATCTAGAGTCCAGATTCTTGAAAACATTGACAAGAAAAAATACTCTTGATTCAATCGGATTTTAGCTTGAATCCAAAGGAAATCTGCTTAAATTAAGAGACTTGGTTCTTCATTATAAGCTAAAATCCGATTGAATCGAGAGTATTTTTTAAGAGTCTGGACTCTAGATCCAATGTGTTTTTTTCCAGTGAATGACAAGAAAAAATACTCTTGATTCAATCGGATTTTAGCTCGAATCAAAAGGAAATCTGCTTCAAATTAAGAGGCTTGGTTCTTGATTTAAAGCTAAAATCCGATTGAATCGCGCGTATTTTTTACTTGGATCGATGTTTTTTAGTCCGGACTCTAGATCTCAATGTCGCTCTTTATCCAGTCGATGGTTCAAATGACGGATCCGGATAAGTTTTGTCCTCCCTCTCCTTTTGACTCGATCCTCTGTGCGTCGGGCCCACCCTCAAACGTATCAGATTCCCGGCCGACAATCAGTGAGGATCAGCGACGTTGATGCAGCGCGGTGCACGTCGGTTGACGACCCAGCAGCCAGCGCCGATGCAGACGAAATGACGGACGGGCCCGGGAGGCTGCAGCAGCGAGCAGCGACACAAGATGAAAGAGGTGTGCAGCCGGGCCACGTAATGATCCATAAAAATCTCCTCGCGTCACTTTTCAATTTCTACCGGAGCTTTGCCATGTTGCCGCGCCGCGGGAAAAAAGTGAGAGGGTTGGAATGGAGCTCTTGAATGCGCCAGGGATTTCGACGGTGTCAGTCCGCAACCACGTATCTCGTTTGCGGTGTTCGAAAATCTCCGCTCTTACATTATTTTTTTAAAGGGGAGCAAAGGGACATCATTCCTTGAAGTAATCGCAGAATATGCTTTGTTCAAGGAGGAAAAATCACGGCAATTTTTAGGAATTGCCATTGAGTGTTTTTCCATTTAAAAAATGAAGTATGACAGGAAGTCTGCCACGTCGCAAACCGAGATACGTGATTGCGGACTTACGCCGTCGATTTGTGGTTTAAGTACTTGTACTTTCGTTGAATTTTGCAAGGGACACAAGATGTTTTGCAGTTAATGTTGGATTAACTCTGAGATACCCTATAGACACCTTCATTATCATGCGTTCGGGTCCATAATCGTTTCAAGACTTTGGACAAAAAAGATGAGCTCTCAAACATTTAAGGGGTTGTGGATCTGACTGGGGGCACTTATTATTTTTTTAAAAAAAAAGAAAAAAAGAAAAATTACTTATTCTGATGTAAAATTTTGGGAGAAACATGATTGTTCCGCTGATTTTCTCTAAAATCTACTGCATAGCTCAAAAAGGCTCCCAAAGCTGAGACCTTAATGGAGGAGATCTGGATGCTTAACGCCACGCTGTGAGACCAGCTCAGTATCTAGTCAAACTCTCCATGCACAGATAGGGAGCAAATACATTAGCCGGATTGCCACTTTGTTTGGGGGCTCCAAACCTACACAAAAGCCAACCTGCTAATGTATTCGCTCACTGTCCATGTATGGAGATTTTGTCTGCGTATGTACTTAGAGTTGGACTCTCAAAGTAGCGCGGAGGATCCCCTTCATTACGGCCTCAACTTTGAGAACTTTTTTGAGCTTTGTAGTTCATGCATAAAGTAGGTACACTTGTAATTTCATTTTGAATGCCACCTATCCACGATTGTGCTGGACGTCCTCTACGTCTCCTCCCAGGAGGAACCCAATCCAGTACCTTCTTAGGCAATCTGTCATCCGCCTTTCTTTGGACATGACCATACCTAGAGTACCTATATTGAGAGAGTATGGCCACTGGTGTTACCACCTCTGATTGGCTCAGCCATCTTAGGCTGAATGGAGCCCTTAGGACCCAAAAATGGCGGACGCCATAAATTAATGTGATGCAAAATGACTCAAAATGTAGTTTTCTTTGCTTATCGTAACGAGAAATTTGCCCAAATGCACTATTGCGACTTCTTTACATATTTTTAAGGCTAATCGTGTGCAATTTTTGAGAAAAATTATCTTAGATGTAGTGAGGTTGGCAGCAAGTGCGGTTGGTGAAAACCGTCAAAAGTTGGCAATGACCCCCTCCCATCCACAAAACCAAACAAAGCACCGCCATTTTTGGGTCCTAAGCCTCTCCATGTGGCCCAGTGGCCATACTCTCTCAATATACATAGGTACTCTAACCATACCAGACCAGTCTCCAGACTTTATTCCGAGATTATCAACGGCGAACCGGGTAAAAAATCAAAACCCCCTAAGCGACAACGCCACACACGAAGACGAGTAGGATTTGGTGCATTGCCACGGAGCGTCATCCATTACGTATCCACCCGTCCTCGCCGCGTCGGAACGTAACCAGCAGACGATCCCGACTCAACCGCTGTTCACTGCTCGTCACTAATTCCACATCCAACCCACCACACTCGTGCACAGGATAGGCCACCTCCACCTCCACCTTCGCCGCACGCGCCTGTCAGATCCTCGTTCCTCTGATGTAAGAGATCATCTTCATTTCCTAATGGACCTACACTGCCGTGCTAAGGGAAAACGCCGTATGAGCCCTCAGGCGTTGCCAAATTTCCCCTGACAAATCACTAATTTTCAGGAAAAGTTTCGAGTGTTTGTCAACCAATTTCTCAGATAATTTTGTTTGTAATTAGATCTAAAACGTCTGAAAATTTCAAGGAAAAATATTCATGATTTGTCTAAAAAATAAACATTTTATCGAAGGAAATTTGGCAACTCTCGAATGTTTATACAGCGTTCTTCCTTAGCACGGCAGTACAAGAGCACAGCGTAGCACGGGCGGAATGGCTCATCTTAAATGCAGTTACGCTCTTGTGCACGGAGCGACGAAATTGGTTTAAATCACCGAGCATGAACCCAATTTCGTCGGGCCCGCGGGTTAAATGGTTTATGTGGGATTAGCGCAGCGTAGCGGAGTTTTCAGGAAATTGAACTTCCGTCATCACCGGGAACCACGATACGCGTAAGTGGAGGATTAGTGCCTGATGAGCGTGGTTAAGAGGTGCCGTGTTACATTGTGTTACACCGTGTGAACCGGGTAGTATTCTGGTTGAGCTTTGATTGTCTGGAGTTGGAGGAGAGAGGGTATGTTTGCTTGGATGTTAGCGCACATAAGAAGTTTTTTTATAAGACGATTTATACTCTAAACGGGGTAAAAGCAGAGAGGCACCAAATATTTTTTTTTTATTTCTTCCTTTCTTCTTTCCTTCGTTCCTTCGTTCCTTTCTTTCTTTCTTTCTTTCTTTCTTTCTTTCTTTTTTTCTTTCTTTCTTCCCTCCTTCCTTCGTTCCTTTCTTTCTTTCTCCCCTCCTTCCTTCGCTCCTCCCTCCTCCCTTGCTTCGTTCCTTCCTTCCTTTCCTTGCATTCTTAGTTTACTTCGTTACTTCGTTCCTTCCTTCGTTCGTTCCTTCCTTTCCTTGCATCCTCCCTTCCTTTCTTCCTTCCTTTTTTTCTCCCTCCCTCCCTTCCTTCCTTCCTTCCTTCCTTCCTTCCTTCCTTCCTTCCTTCCTTCCTTCCTTCTTTCCTTCCTTCCTTCTTGTCCAAATTCCGCCTTAACGGTAGATCTCGTTCTTATAAGTTGCCCACTTTATAAAGATATCCGAAAACGTTTTTTTTCCCTACCCCTTACCCTCTCTTAAAAATTTACTTCTGAATACTCATCCTGTGAAACTTTTTGAATTTATGCGCTCCACTAATCTCAAAATTTAACCTTTCCTCTCAACCCTATTGTATTTTTAGTGATATTTCCATGTAAATTTATTACTGTTACTGCCCTCTCTAGAGGTGTAAATGGCCTTAGATGCTAAAGCACCGCTTTAAAATAAAATTTTATTACTACTACTACCTCCCTTCCTTCCTTATTTCTTCTCTTTTTAAAAGAAAAAAATACAGCTTGGCCACTTCCCACCATGGCCGGATTTACCTACTTGCCGCCCATGGGCCGCCTATATTTTGCCGCCCTCTTCTCATTCATTTTGAAACATCAATAAAAACCATCAATTGAATGTGCCGGAGGGAGAAGGGTGCATAAGACTCGTGTTGGACACATTTTTTGCTTAAGCCCTGTCAACACTACTACACAGAAGTTCACGGTTCTTCGCGCGAAAGTTCAATTCCGTAAACCTATCTCTGGGGACAAGGCCTTCCATTTGTAAGAAATGTACTGAAAATTAAGAGAGACCAAACATAAATGTGGTTTAATAATTTAAACTTCCGCCGCCGCCGCGCCGCGCTGACCACACTGTGTTTGGCGCAATGCGTGAAGTATTCATGTTGTCTTGTAGGCACTGTGCGTTTCACGCCGCGCCGCGCCGACCGCTGTTGACCGTACTGTGTTTGATGCAATGCGTGAAGTATTCATGCAGTATTGAAGGCGCTAATATGTGTTAGATGCCGACCGCCGCGTCGAGGGCCTCTCCCTCACATCTCAAGTCCTCATCATTTCTCTTTGCGCCGCGCCGCTCCAGGCCAAATTACGTGTTTGGTTCCTCTCTTAACTCGACTAATTAAAGGTGCGCAGTCTTTTGTATCACCGAAATACGACAAAATTAGGAATTAATGAACTCTCAGGAAATGAGAGATTTTGTCACCTTTCTGTTTGTAATTTTTTTCTGAATCCGTTTTTTTTACCCGCATTTAAAAAAATTGCAAAATTTGCCGCCCCCTAATTTTGTGCCGTCATGGGCCGCGGCACATGTGGCCACCCCCTTAATCCGGCCCTGCTTCCCACCTCACTCGCTTGATGGCATGAATTGATTTTTGGTCTCGAATTCTGGGGGACACGAATCTATTCATGTATTTTGTGAAAAATTGAGTCCCAAAGGCTTTCCTCAACGTTTTAAAATTTTGGTGATCACTTTTTAAAAAAATCAAGCATTAATGAGAATTTGCAACATTATACCTTAGATAAATCATTCAATTTTTAAAAATCTGAAAAGTGCGTTGTCACGAATACGTAGCACTATGCCATAGAGGGTGATTCAGTTCGTTTACTCGAAATTACATGAAGAAAATTTTTTCGAGAAAAGGCAACTGTGGTCAGAAAAAATATGAAACGATCATTTTTGTGGGCTTCGTAAGAGATCTAAAACCTCAAGATACTCACGCCGACCGTGATCCTGCACCCGTTTTTCTTGACAAGGCAGATGAACAGCTCTTTCCAGAGATCAAGGTATTCTGGAAATACGAAGTAAGTCTCTCTCTCTCTATGTCCGCTTACTGGAACAGGAGAAATTTCAACTATTGAACACAGTGACCGTGATGTAATTAACATAAAAATCTTTAAGTGCTTGCGTAAGTGGGTTTTACCTCATGTATGAAACAAATATGTGAGTAATTCACTGTGGGAAGATAAACGTTGCGGAGGAAAAAAATTGATTTTTGACAAATTGTGATAGCGCAAATACATTGATCGTGCTGCAATTTTAGAAAAAAATTCTTAGACTGGTGATTCTTTGGCGAGGTTAACGGGTCTAGCAACTATCCTTTCTTCGCTGGGAAAATGTTCCCGGTGGATCAAAAAGGATTTCCGTTAAAGTTGCTTAGACTGGAATCCCTCGTTATAAGAACAGTGTACTATTCGTTCGAATCTCTGATACTTCAAGGATACATCCTGTAGTTTTACAGAGATTTCGGATTGATTTGTTGAGGATTCCTGATGCGGCATATTTTACAGGAAACTTTTTTTTAAATGCTGTCATCGTCTTTGAAGTGTTTCAAGATGACCGTGTTTGAAAGTGTAAATCAATAATTAAAAGTAACACAGGCATCTTTCAATCCCAGTGTTTAAAAGACGCTTTCTTTGAGAAAAAAAATCTTCTTTGCTTCATTTCAGGGAAAATAGGAATATTATCGACACGCAGCTATGTAATTTAGTTGATTAGCTTTTTTACAGATGAAAGAACATAACTCAAGGTTGCCAAATTGACTCAAACGATCCAATTCGGTACAAAAATATGACTATTTTTATCCAAAATTCGTCGAGATTTTTGCGTTTGCTCAAACAAATGATCCGTGAAATTTCTATTAAAAACTGTCCAATGGTTTTTTCCCCCTCTTTTTTTTTTTTTTTTTAAGGCAAAAACGCAGTTTTCAAGAGGAAGTTATGAAGCGTTGAAATGCACATTCTTTCCTCTATCTGGGCAACGAAAAATTAAGATTTTATACTACTCTAGAGAGTGCAGAGGCGCTATTATGTATTCATGCTTGTACCGATTTATCGTCCACTAGAGGTCGATCAAGTGAGTTTTTAAACCAATTAAGACATCGCTCATCTAAAGCACCTTCGGGCAGGGGCGCTAGGGCTAAGACCCTCCGCCCTTTCATTTTCATCTCAGCAGCCGAAATATACATCTCAATCCACCGTAAGGATGTAATCACCTTCCTATCCTGCCGGACTATGGAAAAACGCCGTATGAAGATTCAAGAGTTGCCAAATTTCCTTCGATAAAATGTTCATTTTTGAGGAAAGCTATGCGCATTTTCCCTTGATATTTTCAGGAACTTTATGTGGCATTGCGAAGACAAATTATCTGAAAAATTGGAAGAAAAATATTGACAAATTTTCCCGAAAATTCATAATTTACCGAAAGGAAATTTGGCAACGCCTGAAGGTTCAAAGGGCGTTTTTCCTGTGCACGGCAGTATCAGCGATCGAGAAATGGGTTAGCCGGCCAACGGCCGCGCGCGGAGAAATGAAGAGGACTCGTTCGTCTGTTAAGGTGAGTGTTTCCACTTTTCAACGAGGTTACGTAAAAAAGGAGGTACGTTAATGGGGAAATGATTTATGCCCTTTCGGATGATCACGATTCGAACTGAGAGTTACTTAATTCCGGTCGGCGAGTGTTTTTCGGCGGACCTGTTCCTCCGCGCGTCTTTTGTTTATTACTTGCTTTACATCATGCGCGCCGATTATCTCCTGGTTTCATCGCGCGCCGCCCTCCGGACTTCGGAGGTATGTACTGCATATGCTTAGGAAGAACGCCGTATAAGCCCTCGCAGGTTGCCAAATTAGCTTTGATGAATTATAAATTTTCAGGGAAATATGTGAATATTTTTCCCGAATTTTTTGAGAATTTTATTCGCAGTTAGATCTTAATTATCTGCAAGTTTCGAGAGAAAATATTAATGACTCTCCTCAAAAAGTCACTTATTATCGGAGGAAATTTGGCAACTCTGAAATTTCTGTACGGCGTTTTTCCTTAGCGCGGCAGTATAGCGGACAGGAGAAGTCGTCTTCGGATGTGAGGTGCGCCGCCACGACAAGACGTCGTGAAGAAATTCTCAAATTTTTCGGTGTTCCTTCTGCACAACTCGACTTCTCATGTTGTGATTTCATTTGGGTTACATTTTACAAAAACGAGCCACTAGTTTTTGACGCATTTATTAAAGCTCACATCTGCATAGAGGGCATTAAAGTTGGAGAGGAGAAGGAAGAACAGTAAGCATAAGAAGAAAGAAAAGAAGAAGGGAGTAAAAAAGTAAAACAAGAAATGGAGGAGGTGAAATATATAGAAAACAAAGAAGATAAAGAAAAGAAAAGAGAGGAGAGCAAGAAGAGAAAAAGAGGGGGAAAAATACGGAAAGGAAGATGAGAAAGAGGAGAAAGGGCATAGTGGAGAGAGAAGAAAAGGAAGAAGAACACAAAGAAAAAGACGAAAAGAAAGAATAAACAGTAAGGGAAGCAGAGGAAAAGGAGAAAAACAAATAAAATAAGAAATGGAAAAAGAGAGGAAGAAGAAGAAAACGCAAGGAGAGGAAAGAGTAGATGAAGAAGAAGAAAAGCAAAAAGAGAAAGAGAGAATAAGAAGAGGAAGCATACATTACAATGATTGCGTGGAGATGACAGAATCTATCTGCCTACGACCTGATAGCGTCAATTTCACGAAAACGTCGAGAGACTTTAACGCAGGAGCAGAAAAGTAGAGCAAAAGCTGTTGATCCGCGGTGGGCAGCTGCACCATGACATCATCGAATATTTTATGATTTTATCTCCGATGAATGATCGAGGGATTGAGACCGTCCCGAAAATGCTGTATTTTGTGTGTATATTTTAGTCTTGTTAATCTGTTTCATTCAGTTTGTTCTTCAAGATACGAGTTTTAAAGCAGTGCGCCAGATCGTTCAGCGACCGAGCAATGGCAATCACACACAATCGATCCTTGCACGACATATGATTCCGCGCGTTCAGATAGCCGATAAATTTGCGCATTGACCTTGACCGATTACTTTAATCACTCGGTGCACTCTAGACAATTTTGGAGTGAAATTTTGTGCCGGAGTTCTATAAAACGCCCAAAAACCCCGCGTGATATGATGCGGAGCGGAATCTATTCTCCTTACGTAGTGACTTACGCTATTTCGGAGCGGATTCTACTCTTTCTGTGGCATGGCATAGGCTATTATGGTGCTAATTTCACTTCGCAATTCATATAACTCGGGGATTTTGGGCGCTATGTAGTTGTGTACACTCATGGCACCGACTTCAATCTCTCAATTTTTAACAGTGTAAGCAGAGGATAAGAAAGAATAAAGCCATCCGAGACAGGGTCCAAGTCCGGAAATGTTGTTGTATCCGATTTAAAAGCAGTGGAGATTCTTGCGAGATTCTCATCCTCGTAACTTAAAAGTAGAGAAGGAGGGAAGCGCGGCTCGGGAGAAATTCTCACTGGCTTATGCCGGGCACTAAGGGCACAGTAACGATATCGCGTGAGATTGTCGTCGTTGGCACGTTTTGAAATCCACACGAGTCGAACCTGTGGTGCTTATTAAAGGGTCTAAGGATTTGTTAAAATAATTATTACGTGATGGTATAAAACCGCTCAGAAAAGGAATACGATTATTTTTTTCTGAATCGAATAATAAAGGGTACAGTGTTTGAACAGGGAAAGTCTGGAATACACTCCTAACTTCACAATCTGCGTAAGGAATGCGCATTTTCAAGCTTTCCACTTCAAAAATGATACAACGGCACACGTGAGGATTCCGCAAGAGGAGTCGTTCCATCCAACCCTTGCGCACCAGGATGCGACGCAATATTCAACATGGCCGACGCTTTCGAGCGCAAATCGTGAGGAAGCACCATGGGTTCATAATTCTGACAACCAGTGAAATAATGATTTTATATCACTTTCGCAAAATGCGAAAAAAAGAAATGAACCTCCCCTTCCCCTCCCTCCCTCAAAAAAAAAAAAAAAAAAAAAAAAAAAGCCTTTGGAACGGCCCAATTGAACTTGTTCTCTCACGGAAACACAAAAAAATAAAAAATAAATAAAAAAAAAGCTTGAAGTTCTGAGCCTGGAATGGAGGGCCAATTTTGGTGAGTGCGTCTCTGCCATTTTAAGATTGTCCGGTGGTGTGACGACTGCGCAGTGGGAGCCGGAGGACTGGCAGTCTTGGGCCGGAGTCTCGGATGCCTTCGAGCAGGAAGTCAATTACAAATTTCCATATTTAGGCGCCCCCCGCGCCCGCCGCCCATTCAACTTTCTAGCAACAAATTGATAAAGTCCGACTCTCAGCCGCCGTAGATGCACTCGGCTTGCACGGCGTAGGACTCGTGGATTTCCTTCGCTTCCACCGCTTAAGTTTTAAAATTTCAGTGCGAATCTCCAACACTTCGTCACCTTCCGGCCAAAGTATCACAAGCACCATGCAACGTTTCAAAATTTCCGCCGCCATTATTTCTTTACAGAGAAGTTGTTCAACGAAGCTGTCCGAAATTTTCACTGAATTTTCTTTGTGCTGCCGATAAAAGTCAGTGAAATTTTCGAACAGATTCAACAAAAAATTTCCTCGTAAAAAAATAAAATGGCGGCGGAAATTCTGAAATGTCGCAAGGCGCTTGTGATACTTTGGCTGGAAGGTGACGACTTGATGCCCATGAAAATGAGCCTGTTGCAAACTTCAGCTGGAGCAAAAAATTTTACATTTAACTTGCGTTGATGAAGACCACGCGCACTAAGAAATAATTGTAGTTCCTAGGACAGTGGAAGGCACTTATCCGAAATAACCCATCAAGTTAACTAATTTTTACCTAATAGAATCTTTCACTTTATGGTCTATTATTCAATCATTATTTCAACCCGCTTATTTGATGGCAATAAAAAAACGCGATCAGCAGTTAATGTTGATAAGGAATAACGGAACTATGAGAAGCAGCGACCAAATTGTATGCTATAAAATTCGGCAATATTGACGGAATGAGGGCACAGCAAAAATAATTGGGAAACCCTGGGGCTGAAGTGAGTATTATTTTAGCGCCAAAATGGTTATACAACCTGCAAACATACATACATCGTCCATCGCCCAAAACAGCTCGTAAAAATTGGCGTAAGGCAGACCCAATGTTGCCAAATCGGTATACAAATATGCGTGCAAAAAATTGCACGTGGTAAGTAGGTATACCGAATATTCAAAATCTATGTAATTGATCTTTCAATGTAATCATTGTCAATCTGTCTTAACGTTAAGAAATTGTTGGAGATTTTTAGAGGCTAATCTTATTCTTCTATAAATATACGGTGGTAAAATATTTTGTATGACCCCCCTTAAAGTGACGAAATGATTCCATCCTTTATCTTTTCACTGAGAATGCCCTATCACACGTTTCCTCCTGGAAGCAACCAAATTTGGAACTTTTTTTTCGGGACCCTTTTTTTTCCAGAACTTTTTTTCATGTCTCCTCAATCGTCTCAAGAACCCGAGTGAGAACCTTTCCGGGAAACTTTGACAGAAAAATACATACATTTGCACAGCACGTGTACAATGTGCATGGTAATCACTCATACTTTGAGATGCACCGATGATGCTTCCTGTAACTTTCCTGATAATCCCCGAAAAGTTTTTATTTCTACTTCCCGTTCCTGGCACTTGACCACTCAAGAATATTTGATCCTTATGTTACCATGTGTATAATTACACAGAATAGCAGGCTGATCATCGAACTTGATAGACAAAGCAACAGAAAACTATCGCCAATTACGAATAGTTGTTTTTTCTACAGTTGCGTTAAAGTCTCCGCAAAATCAAAAAGAACCGACAATTCAATGGAATCTTGTTGCTGCTTTACAACTCTTCTGAGGTGTTTCAAGTCTAATACACTCATCGGGCTGATTATTGGTTTTGAAAGTCAAAGCTATACACGAAGAAGACAAAAGAGGGATGGAACAATCTTAATGGTCGAAAAAAGTGGCTCTTGTAGCCCTACACTGAGAAAAAACTATGGTTTATAAACCTATTAGTGGTAAATATGGAACACCACTAATAGTAGTACCTCTACATATAATAATAGCACATATACCTTAGTTATGGTCTCTGTACCTTAATTAGGTACAGAGACCTTAGTATGGTTCACAGACCGAGAATCAGTAGTTTATTTACGACTATTATAGGTGTTCCATATTTACCTCTAATAGGTTTATAAACCATAGTTTTTTCTCAGTGTAGGAGTAATTAATGGACTAGCGCCAGAGTTCTCCGTCGTTTGCGAGTCTATAGTGGTATTTACTCTTTTGCGGGGTGCCATACACTGGAAAAAAAGCCTCTTGGACCCAGAGTCAGATCTTGAAAAATTTGACAAGAAAAAATACTCTTGATTCAATCGAAGTTTTGCTTGCATTGAGAGTTCAGCCTCTTAATTTAGGCGGATTTCCTTTTGATTCAAGCCAACATCTGATTGAATTAATAAGACTATTTTTTCTGGTCAAATTTTTTAAGAGTCTGGACTCAGGATCCAGAGAGACTTTATTTTTGCAGTGTGTGCCTTGCTAATTTCACTTCAAATCACATCGCAAACACAATCACATTTGCATTCAAATCACTCGAGCGCTGTACAGACTCCGGCACCGAATTTCACCCCTCAATTTTTAACTGTGCATCCGCCTCCACCAATAGGATCACTCCATAGGGATCGCTTCTTCCTTTGTCTTCTGTGTCTATCGTGTTGTCTATCAAATCCAATAATCAGCCCGCAGCGGACCGATTATTGAAACTAATAGACAAAGCTGTAGACAAAGAATACAAAAAGGATGTGGTAGGATGCTACTGGTGGAAGCGGGCGGTTGCAATGGCCAAAGGAGGTAAGTATTAGACTAAGTAACGGCAACCGACGAGAGATCTGACAGTTAGTCCATCATTTCCCTTCTTAGTCTGTAAGAACCACCAGTTGCAACCAATTGGATCGCTCCAAACTCTCTATGTTTTCTTTGTCCCTACAATGAAAAAAAAAAATCCGGTCATGGGAGCCGCAGTTACTGGCTATATGGACATACCGTCCGTTCCGGGATCAAAGGCCGAAAATTCCGGCTGCTGGAGCGTAGCTTCGATTGCTCCGGGTTCAGAGGCCGAAGCTACGGCTCCAGCAGCCGGAATTTTCGGCCTTTGATCCCGGAACGGACGTTATGTCTACATAGCCCGTAATGGCGGCTCCCACGGCCGGAGTTTTTTTCAGTGTAGCTTTGTCTATCGGTTCCAATAATCAGGCCGCAGATGTCAAAAAAATCAACCTCCTAACCCGCACAACTCGGCAACGCAATCGTGCCGCGAATTGTCTCGGGCGAGATGATTAAAGGCGCGTTAATATTCGGGGTACCTCCCACGTGCGGGGATATCGCGTCGGGGGGCGAGGGGCCCCGCAGTCGCGGGGGGGGGGGGCGACTGCACTTGCTCGGGCCGTGTCGACTGTGGTGTGGACGCGTGTGAGCCGGAGCGTCTGCGGTGTTCGCTCCTCGTTGCACAATGGAATTATGTCACGTAGGTATTAGCCGAGAAGAGGGCTTATTAAAAAGTTTTTAGAGCACCGCGCCGCCGCCGCGCGAGGATCCGTCGCCCGGGAATTGTGGGAACCGCCGCCCGGCAGTGCTCCGGGCGCTTCCTTCCCGCTGAGGACGCGTTTTGTTTTGTACGACGGTAAAACCTCCTATGTGTATTGCGAGGTTGCCAGCTTTGCCGAAAGGATTTTTGATTTTTGACAATATTTTGGAGGTATGTGTATGTATGAGCCGCTTTTACGGCGCGCTAGGGCGCTCTGCGACGCCTATTCTCCACAGGAATCTGTCATGGTAGAGATCCTCCGGAAGGTGGCATCTCTCCATCTCTTCATGGATGCCCTCTACCCACCGTTTGGCTGGACGCCCTCTCCGTCGCCTACCTGGGGGGACCCACTCCAACACCTTCTTCGGCAACCTGGTATCAGCCATTCTCTGCACATGCCCATACCATACCAATTGCTTGGTCATGATATCGTGCACAATCGTCCCCTCAACGCCCATTATCTCTCGGACACGTTCATTCCTGACACGTTCTCTCCTCGAGATTCCAGCCGATCTTCGCCAGAAATCCATCTCGGTCGCCTTGAGCATTTCTTGGGTCCGCTTCTTCAACTGCCACACTTCACTGCCATAGGTGATAATAGGCTTGACAACCGAGTTATAAATCCTCTTCTTGTTGTCTTTGGAAATCCTTTGGTCCCAAAGGATCCCATTAAGCATGGCGATGGCTTTCCTTCCTAGAAGATTACGGTCCCGAATGGCCTGATCCAGCTTCCCATCCGAAGTCAGGTTCACCCCCAGGTACTTGTATTGTTCGCAACTTTCTATATGTTGACCATCCTCCAGGACTATGCTTTGCTGAGCACCTCCGACTGACATCTTTTTTGTCTTACGGACACTAACCTCGAGGCCCCATTTGCGGTACTCCTCCACCAACTTCCGGGTCATATACTCCGCGTCATCGTGATCTTGACTTATGACTACCTGGTCGTCAGCAAAGCATAGCGTGAACAGTGTTTCTTGGTCATTTAGAGGGACGCCCATGCCGGCACACTTTCTTTTCCATTCCTTCAGAACGTGCTCTAGATATATCTTAAACAGCGTCGGTGACAGACAACATCCCTGCTTAAGCCCCTTGGTGACAAAAAAACCGTCTGAAAGCCTTCCTTGGCACTTAATTCTAGCAAAAGCCCCCCGATAAAACTGCTTGACTGCCCCAATAAGTCCTTTACTAAAACCAGTTTCTTCTAGGACTTCCCAGAGTTTCACAAGAGGAATACTATCATAAGCCTTTTCAATATCCAAAAACACTAAATGAAGCTCCTGGCCAACAATTCTCTTCTTTTCGGTTAACTGGGTAACACAGAACAGATGATCAGCGGTAGACCGACCAGCCCTAAAACCTGCTTGCTCCTCCGCCTCGAACGGGGTCCACTCCTCTTCGATCTTCGCTTTCAACACTTTTCCATAAATTTTACTTATCGTTCCTGTCACCGCTAACCCTCTGTAGTTCCCACAGTCATCCTTCCTTCCTTTTTTATGCGACGCTGTTATCCAGGCCTCTTTCCATTCTTTCGGGATGTCATCACCGTCAATGCACTTCTGCAGCAAATCCCTGAGATGGTTAACCAACTTGCCAGTCCCACATTTAATTAACTCGGCTGGAATGTTTCCTGGCCCAGGAGCTCTTCCATTCATCAATTCCCTGATTGCTTTGACCACCTCCTCAACTCGAATTTCCATTGAGTGATCCTCGACTATATTTTCAGCATTCCCCGTTTGAAACTCTGGTCGTCCTTCCGTCAATAATTTACTAAAATGTTCGTCAAGCTGTGAGATATAATGTCCCGTTTCATGTCCCTTCTTAGGCCTTTGATCAGCTTCCAGCTCTCAGCACTCTTCCTTCCCCCCAGGTATGTGTCAATCCTTGAGCAGTTGGTCTCCCAAGACTCGTTTTTCTTCCTGGTGATTAAAAGACGAACCCTCGCCTGGGCTTTCCTATACGCGCCGCGGGTGTCTGCAGTCCTAGAAGCCAGATAGTCATGGTACTTCCTACGCTTTTCTTCAATTACCTCCTCTACCCCTTTGTCCCACCAGTAGGGTTTCTGTACATCCTTGCTCTCATTACACATACCCTGGGCTTCCTTCGCAGCTGAATGTATACAACTTTTGATGAACTGGTACAACTCTTCTGCAGTATCGAAAGTTTCTACTCCCAGTTTCTCATCCAGCCGCTTCCTGTAGAGCGCTTTCACGCTTTCATGCTGTAAGCTATCGATGTTGTAGTGCACTTGTTCGATCTTCGTTCCTTGTGGCTGGCACTTCTGATGTTGCAAGGTATTCCTCTGCAGCCCATACTTAACCGGAAATGCAATCTACGCCTTGAGAAAATGGTGATCACTACCACAGGAGAACCCCCGGCAAACTCTTACTTGTTGAACCTTCATGATACTCGTTTGCCTGGTGACCGCGTAGTCGATGATTGACTTCAGCCCCCGAGTTTGCTGAACCCACGTGTACTTATGGATATCTCGATGTTGGTAGAATCCGTTCAGTATTTTCAACTCGTTTTGTTCACACATATCAATGATGCGTGCACCGTTGTCATTCATCGCCTCTTCACCGAAAGGTCCAACAACTTTAGAACCATTCCTTCGTCCGGTTCTACCATTCAAATCTCCCATGATAATGACCTCCCTTGTCCTTCCAACCCTCAGAACCTCGTCGTTGAGTTGCTCAAAGAACTGATCCTTTAGATTGACGGGAGCATCATCATTCACACCATATACTCCTAACAGGGCCACCTTGTGACCATATTTTGGAGGTTCACGGAAAAAAAGAGGTAGGGGTTAAGTCCCAACTGTTGGATGATATGGACATTCCCTATTGGACGTATTTCTACCAAACGGAACGAAGCGCCATATGGGGAGGAAAGGAGAGGTGGGCTTGGATTGGCGGGTGTTGCGGAAAGCGATGCTGGTCCATCCTATACTCGCAATGCCTTTCCATGGCACTTATTGTTAGTTCCGTTTGACAGAACGCGCTATCCAATATTCTAAAATCCTCAAATGGAACTCAATTTGGCGCTTAGTTTCGTTTAACAGAAATACGTCCAATTAATGGACCACTAGACAAGGTACGAGTTTAAGCATTCTGATACATGTTTCTGAACCAAAATTTCACGTAGAACACGATTCGCGCAACGAAAATTACTGAAACTAACTCCTAACGGAGATATTGACATTTTTATTTCACATTGGTTAAGAGGAATTTGAAATGCCCGCTCACAAGAAACTCATAGCTCTACGTGAGTCAAATCGCGCACTACAACGGTTTCAGCAAGCTTCTCGATCGAGCAATGCTCATTTTCTACCATGTGTTTTTCAAACTGTAAGTAATTTGCTATGGCTGAGCCAAAGCGTCAATATTAAGGTTGCCAGATTTTTATATCGCAGAGACTGTCATGATAACGTTTAGCGCGCGAAGTGAATCACGTAGAGAATTGAGTTTCCATGAGCGGGTGGTTTCGATTCACGCTCAAGAATCATTAAATATCTTCGGAAGGAGTTGATTTCGGTAATTTTCGTAGTGCGCATCGTGTTTTACGTGAAATTTTGGTAAAGAAACATGTATCAGAATGCTGAAATTCGTACCTTGTCTAGTGGTCCATTGTGGTAATACCCCGATTAATTGTGGTAGTATCCCAATTAATTGTGGAAGTATCCCGATAAATTAGGTTACCAACCCAAATGTTGCGGTACTACCCCAATTTGAGCTGCGGTGCTGCCAAAATTAATTGGAAATGTCCATATCATCCAACAAATGTGGGTAGTAGAACAATGTTGGGGGATAACTCCTGACTTTTTTTTTTCCGTGTTGTGTTTGATTCGAGCACATGAGAGCTATCGCCTACTACGATGCTGCACCCCCTGGCCGTTACGCGTGAAATTTTGCATTATGAAAAGGTAAAAGCCAAGAGAGCATCAATTCAAATGGGAACGACGATTAAAGTGATGAAAATTTAGGTTCACAAGGATACAATTCGCTTTTTCTTCTGAAAAATCGACAGAATAATGTATAGACTTTGACTATTATAGACTTGAAACTTGGAGGTCTAATCACAAGGATCTTACTCTGTAGTTTAAGCTGTAACTAAAAAAAGTTCGTTTTGCCCCCCTCCTTCCCCAAAAGTACTGTTTTTTTTGCAGATACCAAAGTTGGAGAGAGTGAATATGTACCCTATAGATCATACATGCCGCATGTTTTCAAAACACTTTCCTCATTACCCTCCATCACATATTGGTCTAAACCTCAAGGCATCCTAAATGCTATATTGATTGGGTATTAATGAGGAACGAATATATATTTTTTTTGTTTGTTTTTGTTTTGGGAGAAGAGTCGCTTGGCGAAGAAATTGATGTAGCCCTCTCAGCGGCGAGTGAACCAATCGCGGAATATTCCATCCCGGTTATTTCACCCGCCTTTCTTCGACGTATTATTTTTTGCGCCTCTAAAGAGACCGTCCGGTGTGCGATAATACGATTCGTGTTATAAACCTGAATCAAGTTTCCGGATGCCGAAAATAGAAAGAGGAAATAAGAAGAACAACAGACCGGACAAGAATCTCCTCATTCGAGCCACAGGTACGACCAGTATTTACTGTGCGGTTAAAGCTCGACTAAATGCCACGATCAAAAAGGGATCCTCTACCGTTCATAGTAAAAACATCGTATCTCCATTCAACATGTTTTCAATTGAGTTCCAAAAAAGATTCATGTTATACAAGAAACTAACAAACAGTCATCCTCCATGTTTTCATGTCAACACTGGTATACCATTAGGAACTCAAAAGGAAAAAATGAAGCCTTCTGGCAATAATTGGGAAATCTTGTAATACAGCAGTATGTTATGTAGAAGATAAATATTAGATTTGAAATGAAGTTATGGTGTTTTTGCTGTAGATGACCGTCTTTACTTTTTTCATGCTTATAAAATTATATTTTTCGTTCATTGAAACCCCACATTTCTTGTCCCAAGAAATATAAAATTATTTATAAAATTAGCAAAAAGCAACTCTAACAGCAAAATCAATTTATGTTCTCCAAGTTTTTTTTTAAAAAAAAACGGGAATCGTATACATGATGATTATATGTGGTACATATATAAGAAATATAAAAAATTCAAGATTCAGAGCTATAAAGCCTTAATTTCACACGAAAGAAATAATTACGCTATAAAAGTAAGTAAGTACATTGTACGTAAACATATTTAGAGATTTAACATGTCACAACTTGAAAATGTTCATATTCGGCTTTTGCCATTATATGCACCAATATAGGCAATTTACATCAATTTTAACCAAGGCTGAAATTGTTCCGGTTTCAAAAGACAAAAACGCCAAAACGCATTTTTGAACTCTTCTTTTGACGTTGAACACATGAAACTGAACATATCGGTAATTTCCATTAGATATTTTACGGGAATGCTTAGTTTTTAATGGCATTACCATACCTACTTAATTTTTCCGTTAGTCCTTGCCTCGCCCCCCTCATTGCACCTGATAAGACAATACAGTAACAGAGATATGCACCTGTTTCAGCCTTCAGAGCCTTAATATGTACCAAACCGGTCAGTCTGAATCCTTGGTGTATACCTTTAAAACCAGGAAAATTCCAGTGGGTCAAATTACCATAAACTACTTCTTTAGGTAAATCTACATTTTTTGCGGTTACGAGAATTTCGCATAACACACGATTTTATCTTCGGATTTATGCGGTAACCGGCGCGTCAAGATACTCAATACCCGGAGTATTTAAACTCTGCAAAAAGAGAGGAAGAGAAAAAACCGGAAATATTTCTGATCGAGATCAACTGTTATTTTAGACCTCGCCAAAGTTATAATTCGGGTTAGCAGTTCCCCGAAACCTACTCACTGGTTTCAGTTCCGCATAAAGTTCCTACGCATTGTCACGTCGATGTTAAATCGTCAAATCGCTAGACCCATCGAACATCGGAACACTGTTTCTGAGGCAATATTCCGCCTTCATATTTACTTTTATGAATTGATCGAGGTTATTTGACAACCCCGCAAAAACCAGTTTGTTGACCTGGGCATTGCCCATTATTTGCTCTTTCTCTCTCGGCCGAAAAAAGTTAAAAATAAATGCCGCAAAATCGAACAGCTGATTATGATGTAATTCGCTCAGACTTGTTTTGTTCCACTAATAAGAAGCTTACACTCATTTGTAACAGCTGTATTTGGTTTACTTCCGCTGTTAGTGAGGCAAGCAAAACATAGAAGCAAAAAGAGGCACTGATCGATGTGTGTTGTGTGTTTTTTTTTTTTTTTTTTTTTTTTTTTTTTTTTTTTTTTTTTTTTATTGGACAAAGCGAGCAATAACTTTTTGAGAAAAAAATCTTGTCTTTACTCCAAACTATCAACAAATGCATTGAATATTTGGACCCACCTCTACATCATCATCACAATATATAATTCCGAAAGTCCGATCCCTCGGGTCAAAATTCGGCAGGACCGCCGGGTTAATCTGGGCACGAGTGGTGCTGATTTGACCGTCCCGGTTCCCTGATGGCCGTAAAAATATAGTATTGTATATATTGAGAATAGAAAATTGTATAATAGGCCGTGTAAAATATTGTTTTCTTTGTGGCCGGGCAATTCAAATTTCCCGCGACCAATGTACATTAAAAACGTTAATATCTTAGCTAGGAGTTGATTTCAGTAGTTTTGTTGCGCGAATCGTATTCTACGTCACATTTCGGCGAAGAATCATTCATTGAAGTCCTTTACTGCGTACACAGTGCGCTCGGCACGGCTTTAAACCCATACTAGCGCCTGCAAGACTGTGCGAATACTTCACGCATTGTGCTAAACAGTGCGGTCGGCGTAAAAACATATTAGCGCCTACAAGACTGCATGAATACCACTCGCATTGCGTCTAACGCAGAGCAGTCGGTCAGGTGGTATGAAACGCACTTTTGCCCCTTCCAGACCAATATTCAAACAGTGTACAACGCGAGCCTGCAATCCTCGAAGGATCGCGGAGATTTTCCTGCCTTCTAACTCTCCCATCATTAAATATCCCTCATTGCACCTCATCTATTGAGACGAATCAAACATCAAAATTTGCCAATTTTATTTGAACATTTTGTGTCCGCGCGACTTCATACGTTGGTTCGTTCTACTACGCGTCGTTGTCCCGCAATTTTGATGTTTTCAGTCTTGGAGAATTATTCGTGTGTAAAGCGTGGGCACCCGGCAAGGCAACGTTAATAATAATAGTAATAAAAAAAAATAAAAAAAAAAAAATAATAAAAAAAAAAACAGAACAAACGAATATATTTGGTCAAAATTTGTTTTGATTTATTTAAAAATTTGCGGAAACTCTCTTGAAAAACTGTGTGAAGCTTTTAGAAACATTGATTAAAAATAAAACATAAAAAAAGGCGCAAAATGTTGCAATCAGAGCCTTCTTTACGCCTTCTTTTGCGTGCACCCGTCGGATTTTGAATTCATTTATTCCGTCAATAAATTGATTATAATTTTTCTACAATTTTTCGAACATCGATGGCCAATCAAACAAATCCTCGCAACTCGTCGTGGGTACCAATATTCTCAGTATATTTTTCGGTTGGAGCACTTAGTATGTTAATGCACTGAACCTAGATACGTTATTTCGCAGATAAGTTTCGAATTTGATTGATCAAAGATAAGTACTATGCGTGCCTGAAAACTAAATTATAAAATCATCCAAACTACAAGAAGGCACAGTGCGTGTTTTTCAATGAGACTCGTGGGCGAATAGATAGGATTCAAAATCTGCGTGTACTATAATCCCCAGCCGTGCGGTGATGTCATATATTTGGACGTATTTCTGCCAAACGGAACTATGTGCATTAAGACATGAGCCCTAAGACCCATAAGGATATATGAATTACATGGCTCACATCATAATGCACATAGTTCCCTTCGGCAGAAATACGTACATTTGCACCTCCCCATTTTGCACCTTTTTGCGGGCTTGCGTATGCCTCAACGTGAAACCCTCTTTGCCAACTCGTATAAATTTTTGGCGTTTTACTGCAATTTAATCATAGGATAATGAGAGTATTTGGCTGAAAATTGGCAACGCCGCTGAACAAACAGATCTATGATGCCATCTTTGCGGTTCGAATCGCCCGAAATTTAGACCTTGCCTACTGACCCATTGTTAAACACCCAGTTAGAGAACACCCACTCATGGACTAGTTTTTTAAAGCAGGCCGAGTGACTGCTCTCACCTTTTAATTAAAAGTGCGACGACATACCAGGCATTAGATAGACGAAGGTATTAAGCAACGAAAGACATGCTTCCTCATTAAAATTTCCGGTAAAATACAACAAACAAGTTAAGAAGCTCGAAATGAACTGATAAATAGGAAATCATAGCTCGAGTTTACCTAAGTGCCTTGGCAAATAATTTAATTTTGACAGATCACAAAGTTTGATAAGTTTTAAATGAAATACTATCAACTTTTGAGCGCCTCGAAAGTGAAAATTCACCAAATCTACAATTTCTCTTGTATTTTACCCTCTACATTCTTTTCCCTTTCTATTCCTCTATTTCTGCTCCTACAAGTTTCAGAAATCAAAATTTTGAAATTTTAAAATTCATGACATGCTACAAATTACAAGGTAAATATTCGTCCTAGGGCTAAAAATCATTAGAAATACCATTGAATAGGTATCGCATTTTACAGTGAAATCTTTTCCACGCTTGCAAAGGCTTGTTTCCTCTGAAATGATCAAAAGACCCAGATTTTCAATTCAAGTAAGATTATTCGATTACATGCCCAGGGATTTGACGAAATGCCTGATTTGAGACCATTTCCCAGCGGCAGATGCATAATCAGAAAATTTGACTCTCGAAAATCCGTTTATGGTTATTACCACTAAAATAATTTGATTTGTTTTCATGTATGATTGATTGCCCCCACGACAATATCATCCAAAGTATCTGCCCATAAATAAAAGCGGCCATAACGAAACACACAAACACACCCTCTCACACCATCACAATGACATGTGTACAGAGGATAAAAACACGAGTACCACTTCGAACTCAAACTCACGCAGCATAATTGAGACATCTGAAAAAGGGCGTTGAAGCGATGGTCGTACAGCATTTACCATTGCAACGAGCAGTGCATTGATAATCCGAGCGAACTGCATTGTTATGCACGCCTTTTGATATGCTAATGACCCGTTGTCACGTGTGATCTGAACGAATTGTCTCCTTTCAACTTTCAAGGTGAGCACTCCGTTGTACCGACTTGACGTCATAATCTGTCAAACGTTACGTCATCGTTTCTGAGGAGTCACTGGCCGCTGGATGCAGGGCTAGGAACGAAAACTTTTTTTCTTGTAATTTGAGCGCTATCCTTGAAGATGATGCGTTGTCCTGGCGTTGAATTCTTGGGACAGCTGAATCAGCGTTGTCACTTGTTTGGTGAATTTATAAATTTAGTCTTTAAAGGTAGATAAATAACTACAAATTAAAAATTTTATAAATATAAATTACACTGATGGAATGCCTCGATAAGATCCTGTCTTAAAGAAATTGAAATTCGTGTATAAAATTACTACTTAAGTAAAATCAAAAATTAATTTAAGTTTAATTATTGAAAACATACGTGGGTATACTCTACGTGCAAGTGCAGCTTTTCACCTTTTCACCGCAAAATTAAGTACCTCTGAAATGCATTAATTCGGAACTATCTTCATACTAACTTATTCAAGCACAACTGTGCATAACTGCATACGTTGAAAATTAGAGATCTTTGCAAAATTTTATGCAGCAACATCTGATGGTGCCAATAATGTTTAAAATTTCAAGTATATTTTTAACAGACTCATAACCTTAACCCTGAAACCCACCTCAGTTACGCTTTGATATCGGCATTAGAACACGTAACTGAAACAAGAGTCACGTTTGCAAAAGATAAGAAAGAGAAAACAAAAGAATCAAACGAGACGGGAATGTTTAAAATCGCGACAGGTCCGCTTGCGAACCGGATGGGATACCGATCTGAGACAAAACCCAGCTTTTCGCAGCAATATAGGTGATATCGCGAGCCACAAATTGAGTCATAAATCATAACATAGTGTTTTTCGCGCCGTTTCGCTGTCATTTTCTGCGCAGCGCTTCGAAAAATGTTGCATCGAAAGAAAGCGAAGCTGAGGACGGATCGCATTTTCAAGGAAAGTTCATCAAGTTCAACGAAAGCTGCGACGACGAATGCGTTCAAACTTGCAGTTAATCGGCAGGCTATGTGTGTCAATCATCTGTTGAGTCTTACTGTGGTTGGAAGGATTCTTTGTCATCGAACCTCTATTGTTACCGAGCTGGAACATCATAATGGGTGCTCAGAATGGATTTAGTGGCGTTTCTCTGGCGATAAAATTATTTATAGGCCTACACGTGACTAAGTCAAGGGGAAAGGGACTTGAGGTAAAACAAAATTCATTGATTTTGGTTTTTCATGTTAGCCACTATCTTCCATTATTGAAAACTGTGAGTCCAAGGTAAAATTTTGACGGAAATTTGAAAACTTAAACACATATTTATCAAAGTAGCAAGAACTGCATGTGTACATCTTGCAGCGCTTAAAAATCTCCATTTATGTTTTCTTTTCTTCAAGAGAAACTAATCAAAAATTTTCCCTGCGATTTTGTGTGGTTTTTTTTAAAATGCATGATAAAAATTCACAGAAGAAATTCTATGAAAACATCGGATAGTTTCATTTGCGAAAAATGAGCGAAGACTTCAACGGCGTCATGTGATAGTGCATTTTCTCGATGTACAAATCTCAGCCACAACTTTTCTAAGGAACAGCTAGTCGTTTTTGAAGGCGAACAAATTATACCCTAGGGTCATTTATGGACTTCTCTCCTTGCATTTCACCTTCAGAGGTAAATTTTGATATCGTAACTGCTTAAAAGCGAGCATCAGTTCTAGCGCGCGATGATGATTAGACAGTCATCTTTGAACAGGTTTTGTCTATTGACTTCCGCTGTGCAGCGCCGCGCGCCGCCGGCTGGTTGGCCTAACTGCTGTGCCAAGGAAGAACGCCGTATGCGCATTTGAGAGTTGCCAAATTTCCTTCGATGATGTGTTCATTTTGTAGAAAAGTTATAAAAGTTTTGATTTGAAAATTTCAGGAGCTTTAGATGGCATTGTGAACAAAATTATCTGAAAAATTGGAAGGAAATTCGTGTGTTATAAAAGGAAATTTGGCAACGCCTGAAGGTTCAAACGACGTTTTTCCGTAGCACGGCAGCTAAGCCAGGCGCTAAGAGTTGACTTATTGACACGGATAACGCAAGCTCATCTAATCAATAGTAATCAGTGATGATCCTCATCTTCGCGCCTTCGGTAATCCGTATAATTAGTCTATGGATGACATTTTCGAAAAGTGGTCGAAACGGCGTTTGGCGCCTATCCTGTCACAATACTGAAGGATATTCGATTTTGACACAAAGAAAGTATTCACATAATTTTAGAATGGTCAAATGCTATGAGGGATTTCAGACCTAATATCGTCACTTTCTGGAAAGAGTATCACAACCGCCATGCGACGTTTCAAAATTTCCGCCGTTATCTTATCATTTTACAGATGAATTGTTGGTTGAAACTGCACGAAAATTTCACTGAATTTTATCGGTGCGACAAAGAAAATTCAGTAAAAATTTTGGACAGCTTCGTGGAACGAGTTCTCTGTAAAGAAATAAAAATGGCGGCGGAAATTTTAAAACATCGCACGGCGCTTGTGATTGTGATACTTTGGCCGGAAGGTGACGATATAATGATACATGTAAGAAGTAGACCAAAATAGACATAGTATTTTTTTATGATGTCACGTTTGAGACGTGCTGAAACCTCTCTTATAATAACATTTCAAGCTATATGGAGGTACCCTGCAGAGAGGAGCTGCTTCAGGAACAACCGTGGTAAAAATTGGCAGTAGAATCTGTGTTCCAAAATACCATAGACCTACGGCTGGCTATATGATTTCCAATTGCATCTATTAAATTGAGATGAGGTGCATTCAGTGTTAATCAATCTGATACCGGCGTCGCTCTACTTTTCTACTCCCGCGTTTGAGTCTCTTGCTGTTTCGTTGTGAAATTGTATCTTAACAGACTATAAAGTAAGTCACGAATACCGAACTTTATTGCTATTTAGACGTCCTTTTGGAATATTTGAATATCCGTTGAAGTGGGAAAGGAGCGTAATAGCACGATAGGATAGGCACCCTCTATATCTCTTTTGTCTTCTTTGTCTATAGCTTTGCCTATCAATTTCAACAATCAACCCGCAGGATGCCTTGATTTTCACTTTACACGCAGAGACACCCGACTCTGACGGTGTAATGAGGATTTACAATACACTGAAAAAAAAAAAAAAAAAAAAAAAAAAAAAAAAAAAAAATCGGATCTAGAGTTCAGATTCTCAAAAACATCGACAAGAAAAAGTACTCTTGATTCAATCAGAATCTAGCTTAAATTAAGAACCAAGCCTCTTAATTTAGGCGGATTTCCTTTTGATTTAAGCTTAAATCTGATTGAATTCAAGAGTATGTGTGTGATCCAATGTGTTTTTTTTTCCAGTGTGCAATAAGCGTCACCGTCTGGGATCTCAATCGACAACGCTGTTAGGGCTATACCCAAGCGGCGAGCAGCTATTGACGCGGAGTTTTCCTGCGTGAGGAAAGGGGTTGGTCCGTTCCGTTCATTGACTTTTCGTTCCAGTACCGAGCCAAGGTTTCACTCCATCAGACGCAAGGTCATCAGCGCGCCGCGACGCCGAGCCGCGGTGCGCCGAGGGTGCAGACGCGCGTCGCGCTCAACACTCTCGATTTCAATCAGCTGATTCTCGGCTTACTTCCAGCCAACTGGTTTCCACGGGTGCTTAGCCGCGGTCCGGATGATCCCATACGTAAGAGCCTCTTTAGCCTTATACGGATCCAACTCAATTTCTTATGAGATTATAAGGTCCACTGGAAAAAAACGAAACAAATTGGATCTAGAGTCTAGACTCTTGAAAACATTGACAAGAAAAAATACTCTTGATTCAATCGGATTTTCGCTTGAATCAAAACAAAATTCGCTTAAATTAAGAGGCTTGTTTCTTGATTTAAGCTAGATTCTGATTGAATCAAGGAGTACTTTTTCTTGTCGATGTTTTTAAGAGTCTGGACTCTAGATCCAATGTGTTTTTTTTTCCAGTGTCGTATACGGAGACGTCCCTCTAACAGCGGGCTGATTGTTGAAATTGATAGACAAAAAAGCTATAGACAAATTGGACAAAAGGGATATGGAGGGATCCTATCGGTGGAATCGGGTAATTGCAATTGACATAGCAGGTAGGTAATAGATTAACTAACAATAACACACGATAGACCCTACAGTTAGTTCATCGTACCCTTTTAGTCTAAAAGAACCATACCCATTTCAACCAATAGGATCACTTCATACTTCCTATGTCTTCTGTGTCTATCGCTTTGTCTAGAAATTCCAACAATCAGCCTTTTGCTCTGTTTTTTTAGTAGGGCTACTCTCCCTGGTCGATATGTGTCTCGAGCTCCAGCGGGCTAATTAATGAAATGTATAGACAAAGCGTCAGACATAAAAGATAGGGAATATGGGGCGATCCTATTGGTGGATGCGGGTGGTCGTCATGGACAAAGGAAACAAGAAATTGTTTGATTAACATTAACCGACAAGGGACCCTAGAGTTAGGCCATCATTTTCCCTCTTGATCTATAGGAACCATCCATTTCAGTCAATAAGATTGCTCTATACTCCCTATGTCTTTTTTGTCCATCGATTTGTGTATAAATTTCAAAAATCAGCTCGCTGGACGCTTTGCGCTTTCGAAGGGCCGTTTCTTGGGTCATATAAAAAACGATCTAAAGAAACCGTGCTCATCGCGGGATAGTTATTTTACGATGTCTGCAAAATCCACTGAAAAGTTATTGATGAACAACAAACATGTCAAGAGACTTAGATGCGGGAGTAGAAAAGTAGAGTGACGCCGGTATTTGATTGATCAGTACTGAATGCACCTTATCTCCCTCGTATAACCAATCAGACATGACATGCATTTATCAAATTATCAACAATTATCAAGGTAGTGACGTTTTCCTTCTTTTTTGAGGAGAGGGGAAGAAGATTTTTGGTAATTTTCCGAGAGGAAGACAACTCCCTGATCTCCCGCGGGCTGATTGTTGGAATTTATAGACAAAGAATTAAAAATTAAATGGAGGGATGCTATTGGTGGAAGCGAGTGGTTGCAATGGACAAAGGATGTATGTAATATAGACTAACTAACGGCAACCTATGAGGGACCCTTTTAGTTAGTCCATCACTTTCTCCCATTGTCTATAAGAATCACCCAAATTAACCGATAGGATCCTTCCATACTTATTATGTCCTCTTTGTCTACCGCTTTGTCTATCAATTTCGACAATTAGCCCACTAGATCTACCTCTGTTTAAACTTGGCTACCATGATGACGTAAAATTGGCGACTTACAAAGTCTAAAAACAAAATGAAATTAACCGTAACAACGGAGAGATCGAAAGACTTCAACGCAGGAGTAGAAAAGTAAACGAAAGCAAGGATTTGATTGATCAGTACTAGATAAACCTTAAATTCCTTTCATAACCAATTGAAAAGGACTTACATTTATCAAGTTATTAAAATTGATCAAGTTATTAAAATTATTGACTCTGACATGTGTGAAACTGTTTTATACTAATAATAAAAAGACAGAAGAGCTGGAGCGATAGATTGCACACAATTTAAAAATTAACATTTGATATTTCACGCGTAGTACGTCCGATGATGTGTCTCCGAAATCAACGCCGAATATCTTTCAAATTCTCGGAAGTGAGAATACTTTGCCAGTGCTGGCAACACAAAAACGGACGGATTACGTGTTGGTGCGCGGGCATAACCGGCCAGCGAAGGAATCGAATTTCAGCGCTAAATTAGGCCCAAACTTGGCCGAGCAAGTGGCTTGTGCCCTGTGCCGAATATCAAATACAGGAATAAATTCCACTCAAACCTGACACGGAATCGTACTCCGATAGCTCGAATTTCGACCTTTTGTGAAGTAATGAACGGAGCCAACAGTGCGAACTTAATCAATGATACAAGGGAAGAGGGTCCAAGTCTAACAATCATAACCCTCTGAATTTTTTTTGGCTATTTATGAATAAAACAAGACCTAGTCTTGTTTTCAAACTTTCGAATTTTTCATCTCTGAAGAAAGTACGACTTTTTCAAAGATTTTTCGACACTTAACTTTAAGGAATATAAAGTTCCCTGTGCAGGAAATGAAGGTAAAGGAGCGAAGTCACTGGCAAAGATGATCTGTTACTGCTGACATGCTGTAAACATTTTACATTTTTATTTCCGAAAGTAGAACAACTTCTCCGAAGAACTTTAGACCTTAAACTTCGAGAGGCTAAAAAGTCCCTCGCGTTGGAGAAGCAGGAGTATTAAAGATTGAAATTCCAAGAAAAGATGACCCAGTCTTACTTAAAATGGCTCACCACTAAAAGGAGAAATACTTTTTTAGCAAACGTTGACTTATGAACTTTAGAAGCTTTAAATTCTGCAGAGGATGCAGGTAAAAGGGAGTTTCGAAGAGGGACTTCAAACTTCGAATTTTTCATCTCATGAAGTAGGACAACTTCCTCAACGAACTTCCGATATCTAATTTTTAAGTGCTTTTAAATTCCTCGCACAGAAGATTCAGGTAAAGCGGATTTCTGACCAAATGTGACTTACCTTGGCTTTGAAACTTTTGCCACCACTATTTCCAAAAACAGTAGAGCCTTTCCGAAGAACTGTTGACCTTTGATTTTGACTATTTTTTTTAAGTTTTTAAGTTTTTTGCCAGGAAGCGTGAGTAAAGGGTCTAATATTCAAGGATCATTAGCCCCCCTTTAGCTTTGGTTCTAATTTTCTTCATGCCCAATAAAATAACTTTTCATGGAGCTTTTAGGGCCTGAAAGGGCAGCCAGTCTATAAGCACAATTTATATCCAGGGTGATTTTTTATTGCAACTATTGTTACGACCCATCGTTTGTAAATCGCGTATTTGACTTAGCTTTTGCATAAACTTACTCATTTTTGCGGAAGAGAGCTCAGAGCTCATCTATGAACATTCTTGGCCATCTTGGTTTGATATTCGAATCTGAAGATTGCCAGTGATATGTTTGTGCCAGAAGGATGGCTGCCCTTTTGACCCATGAGCTCCATATTTCAACATGTCCGTACTCTTTTTATATGGGTACTCTAGCTAAAACCTTTAACTTTCGTTCTGATTTTTCCATCTCCACAAGTAGCAGTGCTCCCTTTCCATGTCCGCCAAAAGTTCCGGGATTCGGAACTTTTTTGTTCTAATTTCTCCCACTCTTGACCGTTAAAAGTTCCAGGACTCTTTTTAGATTTTTTCAACAGTTCCTAATAGATGACTATTCCCAAACGATCAATAAAGGAAGAGAAGCCCCCTCCCCAAAAACAAAATAAAAAAAAAAGTTCAGAGAAAGTTCTGGGAAACGCAATAGATCCCGGAACATTTCGGGAATTTCAAAATTTCCGGGAAAACTTCTGGCAAATCTCAAAAGTTCCAAAATCCGGAACTAGTTCCGGGAAATGGGGGCACTGGAAAGTAGAGCAACTTTTTCGACAACCATCTGACCTTTAACTGTGATAAGCTTTTGAGTTCCTCGGGCAGGAGATGGACGTAAAAGATCGGAACTCGACGGAAAGATGACCCTCCCTTCTCCCTTGCGACTATGAGCCGGATTGGTGAATCGAAGTTCGAATTTTGGCGGGGAAAAAGTTCCTAAAATGCAAAAGATCCGGAACATATCGGGAATTTCAAAATTTCCGGGAAAAATTCAGGAAAATCTCAAAAGTTCCGAAATCCGGAACTAATTAGTTCTGGAAAACGGGAGCACTGAAAAGTAGAGCAACTTTTTCGAGGATCTTTCGACCTTTAACTGTAATGGGCTTTTAAGTTCCTCAGGCCGTAAATCGGAACTTGGAACAAAGGTGACCCACTCTTACGACTAAGCGCCGAATCGATGGATCAAAGTTCGACTTTTGGTGAGGAAAAAGTTCCGGAAAATGCAAAAGATCCGGAACATTTCAAGAATTTCAAAATTTCCGGGGAAAATTTAGGAAAATCTCATAAGTTCCGAAATTCAGAACTAAATGGGAGCACTGAAAAGTAGAGCAACTTTTTCGACGACCTTTCGACCTTTAACCATAATAAGCCTTTGAGTTCTTCGGCAGGAGATGGACGTAAAAGATCGGAACTCGAAGGAAAGGTGACCCACTCTTGCGACTAAGCGCCGAATCGATGGATCAAAATTCGACTTTTGGCGCGGAAAAAGTTCCGGAAAATGCAAAAGATCCAGAACATTTCGAGAATTTCAAAATTTCCAGGGAAAATTCAGCGGAAATCTCAACGAAAAGTTCCGGAAAATGCAAAAGATCCAGAACATTTCGAGAATTTCAAAATTTCCAGGGAAAATTCAGGGAAATCTCAAAAGTTCCGCAATCCAGAACTAAATGAGAGCACTGAAAAGTAGAGCAACTTTTTCGACGACCTTTCGACCTTTAACTGTAATAAGCCTTTGAGTTCCTAGGCAGGAGATGGACGTAAAAGATCGGAACTCGAAGGAAAGGTGACCCACTCTTGCGACTATGCACCTGATCCATAGATCAAAGTTCGACCTTTGGCGGGGAGAAAGTTCCGGAAAATGCAAAAGATCCGGAACATATCGGGAATTTCAAAATTTCCAGGAAAATTTCAGGAAAATCTAAAAAGTTTCAAAATTCGGAACTGGCTAGTTCTGGAAAACAGGAGCACTAAAAAGGAGAGCAACTTTCCGACGACCTTTCGACCTTTAAGTGTAATGGGCTTTAAAGTTCCTCGGGCCGGAGATCGGAACTCGGAGCAAAGGTGACCCACTCCTGCGACTAAGCGCCGGATCGACGGATCAAAGTTCGACTTTTGGCGCGGAAAAAGTTCCGGAACATTTCAAAATTTCCGGGGAAAATCTCAAAAGTTCCGAAATTCAGAACTAAATGAGAGCACTGAAAAGTAGAGCAACTTATTCGACGACCTTTCGACCTTTAACTGTAATGGGCTTTTAAGTTCCGCGGACCGGAGATCGGAACTCGGAGCGAAGGTGACCCACTCTTGCGACTATCGATGGATCGAAGTCCGACTTTTGGCGGGGATAAAGTTCCGGAAAATGCAAAAGATCCGGAACATTTCGGGAAATTCAAGATTCCCGGAAAAAATTCAGGAAAATCTCAAAAGTTCCGTAATTCAGAACTAAATAGGAGCACTGAAAAGTAGAGCAACTTTTTCGACGACCTTTCGACCTTTAACCGTAATGGGCTTTTAAGTTCCTCGGGCCGGAGATCGGAACTTAGAGCAAAGGTGACCCACTCCTGCGACTACGCTCCGGATCGATGGATCGAAGTTCGACTTTTGGCGGGGCGCGAGTAGGGACGTCGCGGCGGAGCCTCTGGCGCGGTGGCCGGTAAAAAAAGGAGTAAAGCCCGGCGCTGACAATACTCACCGGTTGCATAACATAAGGTCATGTTTCTGATTCCGCATTGGTTGGCCGGGGCCGGCATGTGTGAAAGTGGTGGCGGCCAAAGCTCCGGCCACTAGCGCGAGCGCCGAAGAAAGCTGCGAGCAGCGCGCCCTGTGGCCTTGAGGGGCGGTGGGAAAGTGTATATAACCCGGTGCCGTCGAGCGGAACCCCATCAGTTTTCCTGCAGCGGAGACGCTGAGAGCATCTCGTTCTTTTTCAGTCGATGTCAGTGAACGAGCCATGAGGACGCGGAGTCTTGTGGTTAGTGTCCACTCATTCTCACACGTGCTTTTTTTCTCAGTGTTTGTCACGTGCTTTTTTTCAGTGTGTGTGCTTCGAGTATCCTGCTCAGCGCTTGGATTTACGGATATTACCCCCTGTGGAACCCGCCCCTAGTGCTATCGTGATCGATCAAAATTGTCTCGTCTTTCCCTTTTTTTCCTCTCGCGATAAATCTTGAAGGGTAAAATCCACCCCTAGTGCTATCGTGATCGAAATTCGCGAAAAAATTGTCTCGTCTTTCCTTTTTTTCTTCTCGCGATAAATCTTAAGAAGGGAATCCACCCCTAGTGATATCGTGATCGAAATTTGCGAAAACATTGTCTCGTCTTTCCCTTTTTTTTCTTCTCGCGATAAATCTTCAGGGGGAAAAATCCACCCCTAGTGCTCGTGAACAAAATTTGCGAAAAAATTGTCTCGTTTTTCCCTTTTTTTTCCCCGCGATAAATCTTAAGGGGATAAAAATCCACCCCAAAATTGATATTTTTGCAGTTTCGGGAGTCATTGTATGATTTGCGTGAGGAGCACACCGTGGTTTCTCTCCGAGTAGAAAACGTAAAGGTCCTTTTTCCGAAAACATTTCAAAACCCCTTGTGATTTTCCGGTCGCGTTGCAGTTGTACGTGAGTGGAAAAGTGCACCAATGGATTATTTTTTTTCTCATCAACACCAGTGTTACAACGGCGTTTTGTCTTTGTTTGTGATGAAGTGTGAAAGACGACTGTCTTCAAAGAGCTGTCCGGGAAATACTGGGATAAACCTGAGGATTGCTTGTTTAAAAGAATGATCTACCGCAGCGAATATTGCTAGTTCGAGGAAGATAAAAAAAGAGAATGAAAATAATCGTGAGAAAAGCCCAAAAATACACTAAAAATACTATATGATTTAATTTAAGTTATGTTAAAATCGAAGAAAGAAAATAAAAGTCAGTAAGCTATATCGTGTTTATATTTAAATAATCATAAACAAGTAAAATATATCATGAAATAATGACACATATGTAAGTTTCAGGCATGCGGTGCTCTGTAGTAAAATTTTTTAGTTCACATTTCATGTTTAAAGTGCGCATTTTTAATATCACCCTTCTCAAAAAGGCATTTAAAATGCTCTAAATTATTTGATGAAAGTGCGAAAAATTAAAGTAATACACCCCATCAAATCCCAGCAAATCTTCCAAATTATAATATGGAAAGTCTCCCACCGTCTTTGTCTCAAAATAACCAAAAAAGTTTCTCAAAAATAAAAGTCCATAAAATAATATTTCATCGATCCATCGTTTAATTAAGAATTCGTGCAACTTTTTACCCTAAATTTTTTGGGAAAAAAGTTTCATCTAACCAAAATATTCGAAATAGTTTATCTGATATCTGTCTTCAAAAGAAAAAGTTAGGTTTCCCTTAAAAATGTTCTTTGCTACGTTCATCCTGGCTCTTAAATATTTCAGAGTTCCTGATGCAAAATTTAAATTCGTCCGAAAACTTTCAATTTCGAAAAGACAATGATGAGAAGTCGCGCTCTCTTTTACCACAACTTATGGTTTCAGTAATACATTTTATTGAATGCGATTCCAAATTATACATACCTACAAAGAGTGGTATTTCAAATAATAATGTCAGAGTTCTCTTTTTGCCATTCTGCTCCTCTTAAACAAAGCACTGCTTTTTTTTTTAAAAAAAAAAAAAAAAAAAAAAAAAAAAAAAAAAAAAACCCAGAAAAAACCAGAAAAAAGTCAACTTCAATGGCTGAATTTTCTCAGATTTTAAGTACAATTTGATGTCATGATTTTAAGTTAAAAATGCATAAAATATAAAGCATTCCCTCTGAGAATCATACAAACCACAAAGTTTGATCACCTTATCATTGATCAAATCGTAACCTTTCCAAACATTCATCGATCTTCAAGTATACCTACTTGATTGCAATACCTAAGTATGCCTATTTTCTCACCAGTCGTTTCGGTATAAATCTTTTAATACGAATCCCCTCACTTCCTCACATTGAATCGATCCACTCCAGTTGCGTGGGTGAAAAAAATTTCGTGTCGCGTGCCATGGCATCCGTTCAAAACAAGTGATCCAACAGGTTTGCTCAGAGACTCACCATAAATCAGCCTCAACGGAACACGCTCTAGTGGCGTCTTCCGTTTTGGTTGAAACGCCGGCTTTTTCACTCTCACTATTCAGCATTCTGCCGTGTTTAGAAAGAACACAGTATGAGCCATCAAACGTTGCCGAGTTTCGGTTGAAAAAATACGAATTTTCAGAGACTTTTTGGAATATTTTTCTCTCGATTTTGTTTTAGAATATTTCCTTTGTATTTAAATTGAAATATCTGAAAATTTCAAGGAGAAATGTTGGTAATTTTTTTTGAAAATAAATATTTTATCGAAAGCAATTTGGCAATGTCTGAGAGTTCATACGGTGTGTTTATTTAGCTCGGTAGTATTTGCTTGATAAACATTGACACAAGCCTGTTACTAAGTGTACATGCTTTTCGGAGACGCATCATCGGATGTAGCTGATTGCCTCTGGTTGCTCATATATTCCCTCCACCTTTCTTCATCTTCCTTTCAACCTATTGTCTTCTTGCAAGAAACGAAGTTGCCAACAGCAAATAGGAAGTGCGAGGCTTCTGATTAATCGTCTAAATAAAAAATCTATGACTGATTTGTTAAATTCAACAGACACAAAATTAATTTGCTGCGATAGGATATTTATACCGATGTGTTGCAATGAGATCTCCAGAAAGGCTGGTATCCCTATTAAAGATTCTCTCAAGTTGAAAATAAAAAAAATGGTTCTGTCGTATATTTTAAACTCAAAGTGAAATTGATTTAAAGTATTTCGTTTTTAGGATTTCATTCATATTTACAAAATAAATTCATTCTTAAGTCAAGACTGTGATTCGATTTAAATTATTTCACAAGAAAAGAATTGATGAAAAGAGCTCACGATTGCTCCTGACCTTAGTCGGGAGTGTGTCCATTTCAACGATTCATAAACACGTTTAAACGAATGAAATCGGTGAAAATTAAATTGAATGAGTAATACTTTTTAACAGTATACTCCTTGAGGAGGTATTATGATTTCTTTAGAGCAGTTGGCAATTTTTTCATGCGCTTTTCCTTCCTTCTCTCTCTAAATCCTGAGATAGCATACCGTAAGAGTTAAATAGAAGAATTCAGTTTCTAGAAGTGATTTAACTGTCCAACATTATCGACTCGCATCCAAAAAGTTCTTTTGATTGCTTAAATTTATGTTGCATTGAATAATTTATGCAAATTTGGATCAATTCAACATAAATTTGATCGATCCTCCCGGTGCTAATTTTTTGCCCCAGAAAGTTTGGACATTTAGAAAGTCTAAATGAATGGTCTGTATTCCCCTTCTGCCTTGGTTTTTATACTTTCTGTTTAGATTTCACCAAGAACTTGATTAATTCAAATTTAAGTAAATGCTTCAAAATTTCCTTTAAAAAATTTCCAAGGGCAAGCAAAACTTTAAAATTTGTACCTGGCTTTACGGAAATGAATTTGACGTAAATTTGTTGAGTCGAGAATGAAAAATTAACACCCATCAGAAAACTTTCTTCTTTAAAAATCACTTTGTATCGTGGAGATTTCCGGTCATAGTAGTCTTCAATACTCAACTTAAATTTCAAAAATGTTGCTATTATGAAATTTCATTTGGCATATTTAAATGAATTCAATTTTTGAGGATTTTTATATTCAAATTCATGAAATGTTGTAGCATGCATTTATGCAGCGGTTTAAAATTGGACTGCGTTTTGCAATGCGGAACTGTCAGTACTATTTCTGGCTCATCTGTAAAAGTCCCTATCTGTGAGAGGAAATTAATGGCACATTCGTTGTTTCTACAATGAGTTGGAAATAGCAGTTTCTGATCGCAAAGTGTAGTCTATCCATTAGATAATAATTTGCTAAATCTTTGAAGAGGGGAAGGGGGTGGGAATGAATAAGAGGAGCTGTATCCCCCAAAAAATACTCGCGAAATAATCTCGGGAGTATCTCCGGACAGTTCGGCGCATGAGGAGGGGGGGGGAGGAGAGGGAAAAAGAAGAATCAGGCGGAAGATGAATGAAATGTTGTACTAGCGTGTAGTTCAGTGTAGAACCATTCACGCTACGGTAGGTGTGTGAAACAGTTTAAACAGATGAAACGATCATAAATCATGTCTTTATGACTTTAACGCTGGAGTGAGTAGGACATAATCAGCCTGATTCTACACTTTTGACTCTCAACACGTGACGGTCGAGCTTAACAGCTCAATTTTCAACTTGTGGAACGGACTGCTCACGTTTGCTCGAGCCAAAAGTGGGAGGATATTAAATAGCCGCTAAGCCAAACATGTCTATTACTTTCATAAAACATGATGCATAGTCAAGTATAGTGCTTCAGTACATTCGCAATTTTCAAAAGCATATCGGTAGTCTATCCCTCTTCCTTTCCTTTTCGACCCATTATGGCCACTTTCATCATTTCCAATTTTGCCCAATTTGTGAGGTTAATTTATTTGATAACTGTTGGTGTTGATGAGGTGAAATTTTTTATCCTAGCTGCTACTTAAAATTTGGACTCAATATTTACTCTCCAACCAAGCGAGCAGGATATTTAAAGCAGCAACTCTTATTTTTTACGATCAGTGATAGTATTTTGGTGAAAATTCAAGCTGCCTAAAGACGTAGAGATCCATCATCAGCTCTCGTTATGTGCTTGCGATTTTTTTTATGTATTGCACTTAATTTCATTTTCAGCGAATATCATTTTAAATTTGCGAATCATTTAAAAGGATTTTAGACAGAAACAATTCTTCACCGTTAAACTGCGTCTCCGGTACTTAGTGAGGTTAAAAACAAGCTCTAAATTTAATATTTTGGGTCAAATTTTCACCGGGGTGCGAAAAACCACTTCAACTTAAGGCATGCACCAGAATTTATTTACAGAATCGACTCTGTGAAATAGCGCTATCCTAACTTCTCATTGACGGAATTGAACACGCTTGATTATAAAAGTCAATCGCTACGATTTCGCATTTCTTCTGCTGAGGAACGAAAAAAATTGCGTGATAAAGAGGAAAGAGGAAGATAGCCTCGGGTAAAATTTTGTCACTCTCTCTCGAAATCAGGATGACGCTGAATTATTAAAACGTAATCCAATGACTAGTCTGTCCGGAAGGTGATCGAGCATAGCGAAAGTCCTGACAACTTTGTTGGTGACATCAACGCTCGGGTAGAAAGATAAACCAGTTCAACACCATCACCATCTTTGCGAGTAATGGTGAATTTCGTACCCCAGCATTTTTTTTTTGCAGAAAACTAGTTGAAATGATCACAGATTAGTGTAATTTACAAATATAAATTTCACTTTGTATTCCAACCGAATAAATCTTCCAAAAGAATGTGGTCGATTTTGATCAGGCGATTTTTATTGGTCGACGGTATGATAATCCAAGCCATCTGAGGGCCTGATATTCAAACGCCATGCCGGATGGTTCCGAAGAATTTAAATCTTAGAGCGTGATTTTAAAATGATCTTGTCTTCCTCTTACAATAAAAGAGGTGGTTTTCGCCTTTCTAATGAACCGTGAGTCGTTTGTTTCAAAACAAAATCACGTCACTTTCAAGCCGGTGAAATGGTATTCACGATTGACGCGTGCGATGATATATCCGTTGACTTTTTTTAAATCGAATGAACAGTTTTAGAAGGATACGTACTGCAACCATTGATGTAATTTGTTTCTTCTTTGTTAATATGTTTAAAATGTATACTGATTTTCTGCACTAAATTCATTTAAAAAAACCGAGAATGTTGGATCGCTAATTTGTTGGATAATTTTTCGGATTGAAAATTCATTCACAGAGGAAAAGAGTTTTGCTGACATTTTTGAAACAGCGAGACAGAGTTCCTTACAAATTTCTCACAAATTCCTCACTTTTTAAAATAAAAACTCGGGGTCTTCCAATATACAAGTCATTGCGTATTAAATTTGATTTATGTAAACAAAAGTATAAAAAAATGCTTGAAGTTTTTTTTTTTAAAAAAAAGTGCATGTAAAAGAGACTAATTGAAATTTAGTGCCCTAAAAACATGTTTTTGCATATTGTAGCTAATTAGTGCGTATGATTTTATTGAAAACTACAATACGGGTTGATAGGACTGTACTGTCGTGCTAAGGAAAAACGCCGTATGAACCTCCAGACGTTGCCAAATTTCCTCCAATTTAAACCGAATTTACTGAGAAAATTGTGAATATTTGTTTTCAAAACTTTCACACAATGTTTTACGCAATTTAATCTAAAATACCTGAAAGTATCAAGGAGAAATATGCATAAATTTCGTTAAAAATACATGTTTTATCGAAGGAACTTTGGCAACTCTCGAATGCTCATACGGCGTTCTTCCTTAGCACGGCAGTATAGAACTGACCGATGGTAATTCAAAACCAGCTGTCTCGAAAAATAGAGGAAGAGCCCGAAAAAATTGTCAAAACGTCCCCGACTAAAGTCATTAACGAAATCAACCTTGCCAAATTTTGCTCGCGAGCAAACAGGAGCAACTCATGCAATTGCGAAAAATTTCGTGGAGAAAAAAATATTTACGATCTATTAGAACGGAGAGGCGTGCAAACACTCATCTCGGCATTGTTTAATCAAACAATGGGCGTCTGGGGAGTCCCGCCCGCCCAATTTTTTTCTAGGACGGCGGGATTTTTATTTTGTTTTTCTTCTTCCCTTTTCGCTGAAATCGATCGGTGACGCGAGGGGCCCTGAAGCTGTGGAGAAAGTTCTCGACATGTCCGAATGGTTGTCTGCTGACCGTTGCTGCGGCTGTGGGAGTCCAGCTCCTATAATTCGTCAAGTAGCTTGCCAGAATTTCGTAACCTCTACTCTTCCGCTGAGAGAACGACACGTTGCCGCCTTGTTTAAATTATGGAAATTTTGCCGAAAAAAGCCCCTTATTAAATAAAAAAAAAAAAAATAGGATAAACAAATAGCTACAAGATTTTTAGGTTTGCGGCTACTCATAATGCGGAAAAAAAGCTGAGCCATTAAGGTCTAGTTACACGATCAAATTGAGCCATCAAATTGGGCCTCTCATTGGTCACATCCTCAGCTCAGGTCTTTTTCTACCAATCAGAGCTTCAATTTGATGGCTCAATTTGATCGTATAACTGGACCATTAGCCGACTTCACAAATATAATATGCAATGATTGCTACTCAAGCCATGTTCTTGCACATTGTTTTTTTATTAAAGCATGGCTAATAGCTCAGCTTTTTTTTCGCAAATAGCCACTACTTTTAAAGCAACTTTAAAAAACTCGTACATTTTTAAAGCTAACTTTTAAAAAAAAACTTTTGAACTTTATATTTTGGGAAAACCAGTGTTGTGGATATTTTAAACTAAAAGTTAAAGCGGTATGATTTGAGTGTAAACGATGTCGTAAACTCTTATAACCTCTATTAAACTTTTTTAAACTCTTAAAATGTTAAAAAAAAAACTCTAAAAAAACATTGTTTATAACTTTATATTTTGGGAAAACCAGTATTGTGTATATTTTAAAATAAAATTTAAAGCGGTAAGATTTGAGTGTAAACGATGTCGTAAACTCTTATAACATCTATTAAAGTTTTTTAAACTCTTAAAATGTAAAAAAAATGTTAAAAAAAAAAAAAAAAAAACTATAAAAAACATAGTTGCTCTTATACTTGTGTTACAGTATTATCTACGCGGAAACAGCTATTCTCGCGTCTGAAATAAATTGTGTTAAAATTCTCACCTGAAAATAAAAGAATAAAGTCTTTAATCCCCATAAATCTTCCCTCTAATTTCCCTCTAATTTTTAGTATGCGGGTAAGTCTGTAGGGCCCGGCGCCGGCGCCTACTTCACACGGCCGGCTCGGCCGAAAAGATGTTAATCACAGAAAATCTGATTGTCGCGCTCCAGTTAAATTAACTCACCTGATGATGACCTTCTTGGTCATGCAAAGTAGTCTCCATTGTGCATTGTGCGTCAAGCTTTACTCTTCGACAGTTCCGTTTCCATAGAATGAAAATAAATCCGATTTTGGATCACCCCCCGCGATTTGTAGGTTCTAATTTTCTTTTTTGTTTTACCTATTAAAATCTTTTTAAAATTTTAATAACATATAAACTGAAGAAAGAAAGACGTGTCATTGCTGAGGAGGAACGAAGACATTTGTAGACTTACATAGTTCACGTAAATGTCTAAATAAAATCCGATGCAAAAAGCCTTTTACCGAGGAAGCGTTTTTGTTAAAGTGTGTCAAAATGTCCAGTCCCAGTTTCAGTCTAAGATTGCGTTGACCTTAACGTGGAATCAGATGAAAAATCAGCAAAATTTCAGCTAGAAACACCCGAAAGCGGTTCAGTGCACGTTGAAGAAAAAATCTCTTGGATTCTGAGTCCAGACTCTTAAAAAATTTGACAGGAAAAAATATTCTTGATTCCATCAGATTTTTGCTTGAATCGAAAGCCAAGCCTCCTAATTCAAGGTGATTTGCCTTTGAATCAAGCAAAAATCCTATTGCATCAAGAGCAGAAGCGGATCCAGCAATTTGGCAATGTCGTATTTCCCTTTTTTAAGCCAATGCTAAATAATCGATTCTGACCGGAGCATCTAGCCTTTGATCTAGCCCCTCCAAGAATCGATACATTTTCATAGGTTTAAATGGAGGAAAACAATGTCGCCAATTTGCAGGGTCCGTCAATGATAAAGATTGATTTTTTTTTTGTTCAAATTTTTCAGGAGTCTTGACTCTGAGTCTGGACTCAGGATCAAAGAGACTTCTTTTCTCCTGTTCAAATTCAATTTTACAGCGATAAAACGCATACGTTATTTTGCCTAGAGATAGACGAATCAGCTACGAGCGATTCATGCTTCACCATCGATTGAGGACGAGTATCGCCGTTCGTAATAACAAGTTACATCCTCGGAAGTGATTTTTTTCCTCTTGAAGTTATACGGACCAGCGCGAGGTATCTTGCTAATTCATCGCCGTGCGGATAACACCTCTTCAGGGGGAGAAGAAGAATCCGGCGCTGTTATCACATACGCGAAACATGACGTAACGGATCATCCATGTCGGGTAAACGTGGCAGCGGCGACGCGTCGCAAAGTCGGGCCCGTTTTCTGAATCCAGATCGGCCCGACCAGCGTCATCGCCAGGGAGCCAGTCGCGAGTGAAAACATCTCTTGGCCGCCGCTCAATTTCGGCTCGCACGTCGTTACGACGTCGGATTCTGAGTTTGGACGCGCCGCGCATCTTTCCCGCCGTGATTACGACTGCCCGCCCCGACGTGCTTCGCATAACGCCCGAAGGAAAAGTGAGTCGTATGGGTGAACTTCTACGCTTTTGCGTTGGGTTCAGCGATAACTTAGGAATTTGTCGCGAATTTCGGTCAAAGATACAGCAAAAGCTTGCTAAGTCGAACTACGGTTAAGACAAAATACCGCTTAAGTCAATTTTTCGGTCCCTTGACACGTCCATAAGGCGCAATGTAAAAAACTTCGTACACGGAGAAAAAAACTTCGTGCATGGGTCTCGAAGTTGAGGTAATATGGATCTCTGAAGTTTTCTGATCACGCATCCGAAAACTTGGAGTCGAACTGTCGAAGATTGGGTCACGGAGACACATCGGTAAGTACCGGAGTACTTCAGATGTGCGACCCGAACCCTTCGGTATATATCGAAGTACTTTAGATGTCTGACCCGAACTTCGGCAGCTGGACCTCAAGTTTTTAGATACGTGATCCGAAAACTTCAGAGATCCATATGACCTCAACTTCGGGTCTCACGCACGAAGTTTTTTTTTTCCGTGTTTAAGACGAATTCGGAGCATTCATTTCTGAAGGAAAGCCGCTTAACTGGAAGAAAAATTCCCGAAAAATCTGACAAATTGTAAAATTTTTACGTGCGAAGAAGCAATTTTGAATGGAAACCTAACAAAAATGCTTTAGTGGTTACATACCTGTGACTCAGTAGAATGCAGAAAATTGTAACATAATCAGAAACATTGGTTAGCAAAGTTGCATTGATTAATTAATACCACCCGGAAGATAAATGAAATTTAATTTATTTTATTTTAATTTTTCTAAAATTAAATTTTGATTAATTTGATCAGGATTTAAACATTAAAACTCAGTTTTTACGCTTAAGTCGAAATCGTTCGTGTTACGTGGAGAATCGGTCAAGACACATTGCCGTTTAAGTCAAATTTTTCTTTCAGTTCCTACACAATTCTACTTGGCGAGCTTCCACTGTAGTAATTCAGAACAGGTTCCAGCAACGGTGTTTACCCACAGTGAACCCTACAGGGCCCATCCAAATGGTGACCCAATTTTACGAGAACGGAATGATGGTTTATTTTTCACCGCAGCGTTTAAGTCTCCAAGTCCTCACCGTAAAATTACTCACGAGTTTCGCTGGTAATATTTAGCCGGACAAAGCACGGCCGAACTATCCTTTGTCTATCAAAACAATGAGTCTGCCGGGACAATCACAGAATCGTGTTTCGATGGTAAAAACTTATGCATTCGCGAACAATAGTAAGCTCTGCGAAACTATCACATTTTTACTTCCAATATTAACGAAGCTTTCGCCGTTCGGAACCACGCTGTTTAACGTAAATGACTGAGCAAAGCTTAACATACTTTCCTCACCTTGAAATCGTGTACTTTATCGTTCCTTTTTGTGCGCGTCTCTGTTGTCGCAGGCTGATTATAGAAATTGATAGACAAAGCGTTAGACAAATAAGACATAGGGTTTATGGAGCGATCATATTAGTTGAAATGGGCGGTTTCTATAGACTAAGGGAGAAAATGATGACAAACTCTTAATTCAATTTTTTAAACGGCACTAAGGTAGAACATATTACTCAAGTAAAAGAAAGAATTAAGAGGGAAAAAAGGAAATGAATGAGTCGACGTTGAAACTTAACGTTTCCAAAAATTCAAATTTTACACGAGAAGGAGAGATTGTTTACCTACCGAACTAGGGTCTACAATACATCCTTTACGCCGTGTGAGGTCATTCAATGTTTCAAAAAGTGTGTAGATTGAGTAGTGGCCAAATTTAACAATTTTGCTTGATTTTGTTTGACATGAGCGAATTTAATGGCCTTGTCAGGTTATTTCATGAAAATACCTAAAAAAAATTGGATGATTTTTACCGTAAAAAAGCCCCCGGTTTTTTTTATTATTGCGTGACCCCTCTACCGGCGATTAAAGTTCTTCCAAAGAAAAGTTTTCTGCAATAAAAAAAAAGGGCAGAATTAATATTTTTACCTCTAAGATTGTCTGGTTGTCTGTAACCGTTTGCGAGGAAAAAACCCTAATCCACTGAGGCTAAATATTCGTCAAAGCCATTTTTGTTCAGTGGATCGAGTCAAAACTGGAATCCTCAGATTTCAATATTTTCAAAATTTCAAAAATGTTTATTTCACTTCAGTAGGTTTATAAGATTGGGGCAGTCAGTTTTAACAAGATTTCATAAAAAATAAAATAAAAACATCCCACCACCCTTTAAGTAAGAACTTGTGGTGAGTGGTGCAACCAAGGAAAAACAACACAAACAAAACAACGTAACTATAATCACAGATTCAAACTACAAAAATTTAACAGAAACGAACGATAAAAAAAAATTAGAGATAATTTAAGTAACAAAAAAAAAAACAAAAAAAAAAAGTTTACAAAATAATATGAATGAAAAGCGTGAAGGAAATTTCGACGGGAATCGCTTGCAAGTGCTGTAAGAAAAAAGTTCAACAGGGTTCAGACCGTTGCTGTGTTGTAAGAAAGTGTAGGATCAAGAATTGCAAAATTCCTATCGAAATCTTGGGTTCATGTTTGACGGCCCAGAGAGCTTTGACCGTTATTCGTTCATTCGATCTGGCAACACTTACTACAAAATACTACGCGTAGTACACACGATGAGGTCGATGACCTGACGATGACGGATTCTTGGTCTCTCATTGGTCCGTCCCGTTTTGAATAGTTCATTCATTAATCGTAATCCAACATGGCGGACGCGCACATGGTCAAGTTTGATAAACAAACTAAGGTATTCTTTTTTGGCTTTTAGTTTTCGGGCACGATGACTTTAAATTTTGTGATTTTGTGTTACATTATAATTTACGGCTAGTGAGAATCTGGAATTTGTCACATCTCCTTAAGATCTTTCGCAAACATTTGGGAATTAGAATACATAATTATGTTGATTTGTCAATGGTTAGGTACCTCTCCAAGTGTATTCAGATGAGCCGAAGTTGCTCATCATAATCAAGCGTGGATTCTGATTCTTCCCTCATTATCATGCCACAGCTGGCTGTAGTATTTACATTCCATGTGCTCACGGGCATATGCAATTTATTGTCAACTGAATCTTTTACAATTAAATCAAGTAGGAACATACTTTTGAGGCCGGAATATGGGAAGATTTCAACCCTGAACTTACTTTCACCAATTACTGAATTTTCAACTCTCAGGTAGGCTTTGTATCATTGCGTGTTTGCTAATTAAATTAATAGAATGTGAAATTAAGAGCTAGTAGTTACCAAGGAAAGGAACACCTTAGGGAGGAAGGCTAGGTATCTAAAATGTTAAATGGAATCCTCTGGGATCAGCGGATTTCCAGAGAGAACAAGAGGAGAATTTACAACATTGTAGTCAAAATTATCCTTACCTACCTGTGGAATGAAGTTTGGCAGCTGAAGAAACAGATCCAGGATATTGACGGTGTAAGTCGGCAATCACATAACTCGTTTGCGGTGTCTGACAATCTCCGCCTCTAAGTATGTTATTTTTTTAAAGGAGAACGAATTGACATCATTCCTTGAAGTTTTTACAGAAGTTTCTTCGAAAATTCACGAAAGAAAAATCACGGCAATTTTTAAGAGTTGCCGTTGAGTAGTTTCCCGTTAAAAAAATAAAGTATGACAAGAAGTCTGCGACGTCGCAAACAGAGTTGTGTGATTGCCGACTTACACCGTTGATATACTAAGAGTAATGGAGATGGATACCTGCAGGTTCGTAATGATAGAGAGCGTCCGCTCATACAAGTAAAAAATTACATTGTATTCGATGTCATGACCAAACAATATGTCGGTATGGTCGACTGGATGACGGAGGAAAGGCTGCCAAAGAGGATGCTTCATTGGGTTCGTCCTGCTCGGATGAGACAAAAGGGACGCCCGTTGAAACCCAAGCAGCAGTGATCGCGATAAATAGCGATTTTATCAGTTGATTATTGCGATTATATCGGTGGCAATTTATCGCAATATTATCGAATAAAAAATATTTTAAATATTTCTTTCCATCGCTGACATCAAATTTTTACTCTTGCTTTTTTTTTCACAGATGACGCAACTAATTCAAAGAACTTTGCATCATATCAATGATGTGATGTCAGATCCTTGGTCAGTACCCACTCTGCAATTTGATGCCGTGTTTAGTCGTAAAATTCCAGCCATGGAACCAAGTGCGGAAGAGGTACGGAGGAGATTCGGCGAGATAACAGACCACGTAAGTACAACTTTAAAGGTTTTTAAAGGACCCGGGCTAGTTTGAATTAGATTAAGAATTATTAGATTCTAATGTCAGGTCTTCAGTGGTCTACCAGGAGATTTTGCTAGTAGTGCGATGAGCTCAGTATGAGCTTCAGCTGGTGTCATTCAAGCGAGCAAAAATAACTTTGGAGAACTTTCCTCCATAATTTGAATCTTTTTTTATCTAGAGTTCAGCAAAAGTCAGCATAATTCAATGAAAAAAAAAACTAAAGAGAAAGTTTTGTTTGAAGCTCAGGAAAAGTTGAGCTATTGGAAAATAAAGATTTTGTAAAACCTTGTTTCTCCCTTATTTTTCCTGTTTGAAATTTCATGAAGTAAAACAAAAATGGTTTCCCTCTATCAAAGGCTATTTTTTACCCCTAGTGGCTCTTGGAATTTACCCTTGCTGTAATAGAATTTTCTGATTTCTTTTCCCCCAGCATCAATGACTCAAAATTGTTGATGACGGTAAGGGGGAAGCTCTACATTTTCAAAAGTGGTAATTACTAACAAACAATGCTAAAATTTAATTCGCCCAAACATATTACCTTCAATTTTTACTCTTACCTTTAAAAATGTACCTATAACTAAAGTATCGCATTTGACTAAATTTACAGGTTAAACGAATGATGTCAAGTTTGCCAGTGATGGAAACCTGGTTTTCACTTCCTAGTGCTGCATCGTACATAGAACTTGGAAGCGAAACCGCTTTTGACGGTTCAACACAAGAAACTCTCAATTGTCATCTAGATAAATATCTGACTATCCTGACATCTCATATAAATGAAGTGGGTGAGTGATCAGCACCGATCTGATCGATCCGATCAGCATCTTTCCTTATTGCTGGTCATAAATCTTCAAATCTAAACTCGGTTATCCATCGTAATACCAATTAACCTCTTAAAACATTATCACATAGATTGTTTTTAAATTTGAGAGATTAATCGCTCCAACTTTCAACTTTTTTTCCGTTTTCTTCTTTGTTTGTCAGGCGGAAAAAAAAATCAGTCAATATCTCATACACAAAATTATGTCCTCTGTGAAAAGATTGTTGTTTGACGGCTCAGTAGTGTTGAAGTTTTTTCTTTCAATCTGATGTTGTAGGGTCTGACTTCATTCATTTAATGTCGGAGCAACAGGAAAATGAAATATACTGGTTTTTAGAAGAGGACAGAGAATACAAGTACTTATTTCAAAAAGTGGATTACTTTCAAAGTTTGAGAAGAAGAATACTTAAAATTGTCAAAGTGGAATATTTTGATTTCGGCAGGTATGCTGTCTCATACCATTTGGCCAGTCTTGCATAGAATTGTTATATTTTTTGGGAAAATTTTATGGTTTTATTGGGAGAGAGTTGATAATATGTATTCAATCGGCAGGGAAAAATATTCTCCGTAAGCTTCACCATCAAGAGCAGTGAGGTTTAGAAATATGATGGGGGTGTTGAGGTCTAGTAAGGTTTTAATCTTGTTTAATTTGTGAATTGAGTTTATTTACTTTGATTTTACGCATTATAAGTGCGTTTTTGTCTCAATTTTACACTCACAATTTGTTACTTTAGTATTTAAGGTGTCTTTGGTTTCCATTGTTATCTGTATCTCTGCTCGCAAGGATGCAAATTTTCTGTAATACATACATAACACAGGAATGTTGCTGTAATATTAAGCATGTCGTATGAATACTCAAAGCAAAGTAAAGATTTATTGTGATCTTATTCTTCAATTTTCAGGTTGAATCAAGAGAAAATGATCGACTCATTGTTGGAGACAGCTGATGCGTACATCAAAAGAGTGCTAAATGAAATAATCTATAAGCAGCTGGGAGATAATTTTGAGTAAGATAATGCACAACCTCTTTATTTTTCCTTAACACGTTCTTTGCCAACCGAATCATGGTGCCCATATTTTTGTCAGTCGTGCTGGACCAAAATAATCACAGTGACCCAGAGAGTATCTGCAGTGACCGGTGTTTCTAGAAGGGGGGTAAGAAAAGAGCAGACAAATGTCACATCGGTATCTGGCACCATTTAACGTAAATTTATATGGTAATCAGTCAACAAACTGATGAATGATGCATTCAGGTTGCATTTGTCTATTTTTTTCTCTTCCCAATGATAATGGTGCGTTTTTATTCCACCGCTGTAAGATAAAGACTCTGTCTGTGGGCCTTTCAAAGGAATTTGAGAGCACCACCTACTTCCAGTTCATTTCATCTTAGCGGATTTTGAGAGTTAAACTGGTATATTTTGTATTGGCAAAACAAAAAAATGGGACCAAGTCATTATTATGAAATAAGCGGGGTTTCCAACTAAAAGAGGTTTGACTGTATTCTGCCGTGCTAAGAAAGAAAGCCGTATGAGCCTTCAGGCATTGTCGAGTTTCCTTTGATAAAAACTGAATTTACTGAGAAAATTGTGAATATTCTTTTCCAAAATTTTTAGACAATTTTGTACGCTATTTAATCTAAAATATCTGAAAATTTCAAAGAATAATGGCCATGATTGTCGTCAAAAATACATGTCTTATCAAGGGAAATTTGGCAACTCTCGGATGTTTATACAGCATTCTTCCTTAGTACAGCAGTATTCTACTCAAAGCTGGCAAATGCTTTCGCTCAATAGGCTTGTTTTCAATGCCAGCTATTTTGTTATTATTATCTGAGTCAGTCTTTCTTTTTTCCCTCTGCCTCTTTAAATATCGGCTATAAATTTGATCCATAAAATTTATCATATGCTCATTAAGTGGCATCTAAATTCTAGTCAAGCTCTTTTTGTCAGCAAAGTAAAAGTTTTTCAATGTAATGATTTTCATCAATTTTGATTTTATTTCTAGGATCTGCGATGAGTTTAACAAATTATCCAAGCGTGCTTTGGCAGTTCCTTCAACAACAGAGGAACTTATTGCAGTTGAGGAGTACATGATCTTTGTTGAGTCAAAATATCTTGATCAGTTAACCGAGAAAATATTATACATTACGCAGTTTGGGACTGATCTCATGGAGGCCACCAGTTTGAGTGCTGAACACTTGCAAGCCAGTCAAGAAACCATCAACTGGCTTTATAGAATCAAACCTATAATGGATGAATGCATAATCGTAGGTGTTATTCTCTTGCAAAATTTTTCACCGCTTCATGGTCTAATAGAATTTTCCAACTCTTGAATTATAATTGGACCGCATTTAACAGAAAGAAATCAAGCCATATTAGTTATTGCCAACTTTAACTGAACAATTTAATTTTTTACAAGAGAATTTTTGTGCGGATTTTTTCTTTTAATTTTAAGGAATTCGCATTGCACTGTGCAGAGAATTTACTAAAATTTGCACAAAAAAAATCCGCACAACCATTTTCATGTAAAAAAATAAACTGCTCAACTACATTTGGCAATAGTTGATGTGACTTGGTTCCTTTTTGCTTAACGCAGTCCAATTTTCCCAACAGTTTTTTCAATGATGACCTCTTTAAAAAAGTGAGGAAAGCCATCTATGGCTGTTACTTAAGGTGTATCCTCAGCATTACGAAGTAGGAAATCTCTCTGCACTGAGGCCTAATTACTGCATTTTGATTCTCTTTTAGTATGGTTCTACCTATTCTGCCTTGTTAAGTCAAAGAGCTGCAAATTCATACATTGCCCCAAGTTCTGTCATTGCAAAACATGCCTCTGCTTGTTTCAAAGAATAAGATACACTTCACATCAAAGCCAAAATTAGAACATTTATGTTGATGATCATGGATGAAGTTGCAACCTCCCTATAAGACGACGTATTAAAGATAGTACATTTGCATTGGTCCCGCTAGGTACGCAACGGAGAGGGCGTCCAGCCAAACAGTGGATAGAGGGCTTCTGTGAAGAGATGGAGAGATGCCAGCTTCCAGAGGATCTCTATCATGACAGATTCCTATGGCGGGTAGGCATCGCAGAGCGCTCTAGCGCACTGTAAAAGCGGCTTATACATACATACATACATACATTTGCGTTTTATTTTAAGTTGGAAATCCTGTATTCTTTGCTGATTGACTTAGTACAGCAGTATTAGAATCCATTCAAGCCACCATGAGTTCTTGAGTTAGTGTGGTAATTAGAAGGTATTTCTGTTTTACAGAATCCAGCACCGGTGACGTGACATATTGTTAAAATCTTTGTCTCTAATCTGATGCCAATTTTTTGCTTATACTCACAATTCATTTCTCATTTTCAGCTGATAGAAAAGGTCAAGTATGATTTTGAATCAAGGCTTCGAGAAAAGACTGAAAAACTAAACAAAGATTTGGAGGATGTCTGTCCAAGTTTGGAGTTTCTCAATAATTTGGATGATTCCACTAAAATTTATGAATATGTGTTGGTAAGCCACATCATGCACTTTAATTTTACTGATAACTTGTGTTGAAGAAGGAATTTGGTTTCATAAAAATGATCAGTTAGCAACGCAGACATAAAATAGTACGACCAAAATTCTATTCTTATTGTCTATATTTTAGGAGAGATTTACCCGTTTGCCTTTAAAAGAATGGATATGATATGACGTGAAAAATTCATGTCAATACTTTAAAGAGAAGTTAGGAGATGCCACCAATGCTGCCATGCTATGTAAAAATGCTGTATAAACTTGCAAGTGTTGTCAACTTTTTCTGAAAAAATATTCATTTTGAAGGAAAATTATTATGTTCTCTCCTGAAATTTCCAGACACTTTCGATCAAATTTCACACAGAATTCTCCGGAAAATAAAATAAAAAAAAAAAATTTCACCCAAGTTTCCCTGAAAACTCGTATTTTATTGAAAGATATTTGGCAACATCTGAAGATGCACAGGGCGTTTTTTCTTGTAGAAAGATTCAGAGTTATTTTTTTTTTTAAATTTCGGAAAAGGGTGAAAATTTATTAATTTAGATACCAAGTCAAATCAAGAGGAAATCAGATTCAACGTAACAAAAAATTTGACTTGAAATAGATTGTTTTGAAAGACATCTTATCAACAAATGTGAACCAAAAATCTCCAATTCAGATTCATGATATTTGAGGAAAACTTCACATGTATGAAAATAGTCGCCAGAGGTGCCTGAAAATTCTTCCAAAATTACTCAATTTTAATTTAGGTTGCACAAACCATGACTGTGCTTTCTTAAGTCTTTTCCTTTTTGTTGTGTGCATTTTCAGTTCATCAAAACTTTCCTTCGGAAAATTGAACAGTTTGACTCTGTGGTGCAATGGATAAACAAAGAAGAAATGCTATTCAAGTATCCACTCTCTACATATCCAGACCTCGATGAGCTGAAGGTATACAAGTTTAAACAGTAATTAAATCTACTCAAGTAAAGTTGTCATCTTTCCAAAAGGTTCAGCTTGCCCATTAATGAAGTTTAGTGTTCAGTAAATTTTTTTTGATACTTGAGCTTCCCTAGTAGCATTAACAGTGAAAAATGAAGTTAAGAAACTCATGTATTTCAAAGAGGAATCACTCTTAAAAAGATATTACAATACACCAGTGGGTCAGTTACATGAGTCTTAGAATCATATTTTGATGGTTTAAACTCACAGATTAGCAGATAATAATAAGATCTGTTAAAACTCTAAGTCTCTGTGTCCGATATCAACACAGATATTGCTCATCCAAAACTCGGTGTCTGACATCATCCACCACAGCAATGCTTACCATGGTTTCTTCCACCCTTGTTTCATCAATCAGTATTACACACATTCGCACTTAATGCTCGATGTAAAACATGGATGGAACTAAGGTGGAAGAAACTCTGATAAACTAATTTTTTTTTTAAATCCAACTTCAACGGTTAACACCATCGAAGCTCTATTTGGTAATTAATTGTTCTTCCGTCTCTTTTTTCATTTAGAGCATTGTCCACCCTCTCGCCAAACTGATTTTCTTAAGTAATAAGTGGTTTCGCACAAAAAAGCTATGGATGGATGGATCCTTTGACAAGCTCGTAAAGCATGAAGTTGAAGAAACAATGACTTCATTTCACAAGTAAGTTTTTCCTGGAGAAACTGGAACAGCATATTTTTCTTTATTTTTGCCAATTATCAAAGAAAAAAAAAAAAAAAAAAATAATGATCATTGTTATAGTGTAGAAGATGGAATGTGTCCTATTGAAACTAGAAATTTAATAGAAATTATGAATTTTTTTACTGAGGATTGAGTATTTTTTATTGCGAAATCGTGTGTTCCCTCTTGTTTACTTTTTTATGTAAAGAAAAGTAGTCTACAGTTTCCATTGAAACTCCAGTTTCCATTAATTACTCCTCTCTCATTCTAAAAGAACCACACAAAATTGCCAGGAAAACTTTTGATAAGTTTTTTTTTCCAAGCTCTACAATCACTGCACCACAGAGGGCGGAATGTGTAAAAGTAGTGAGAGCGCACCGAAATCTTGGACCTTGGAGCATCAAAATAAATCTTCATATTCGCACACAGTTTTACCTCTCGGCAACTAGCTTTTCCACGAAGATTTTACGGTTTGCGCTCAATAAAACCTGAGACACCTGAATGTTGTTTGCAAGGAGAATTAATTAGGTTCAATTATGTCAACAAATTTAGCTAGAAATTACTCTTCTTGTATGATATCTTGCGCCTTCATTCACTCAAACTCTCATCCTTATTTGTTATTTTCAGAAATTATTTAGCATTGCAGCAAATGTATAAAGCTAAGTGTAAGCAACAAGCGAATGATAATAATCCCAAAAGATTTAAAGGTGTAGTCGATGACCCTGATTTTTCCAATTGGCCGGCTCCTTTGAAAATCATTTCTCAAACCATCGATAGTATCAAAGACTTTCAGGTATTTTCAAATGAGTTTTCTGCCATGAGTATAGTCTATGTTTCTAATAGAATATTCTGAGATCTTAAAATTCTCAAAGCGACACTGTTAGGGTTAGTATAAGTATTTTAAGAAAATCAAAGTAATTTACATATGATAACGTGCACTATGCTAAGCTGCTACACAGCATCACGAACAATGAAAACATTGCACCAGTCTCACAAATAAGCTTAATGCACTCTCGCGGGAAGCATATATTGGTGGCCGAAATGCGGAACCACTTATGTTGTTTGCGATGTTTTAAAATTTCCGCTCCTGTTTTATTTTTTCGAAGAGGCGCAAACCAACTTCTAGCTTGAAATTTATAAAAAATATTCTGCCGTCAGAGAAAAAAAATCAAGCAAGTGTTTAAGAAAGTGTGATTACTAGTTCTGAAGAAAAAATGAAGTATGTCAAGGAGTCTGCAACATTGTACACGAAGATACGTGATTTCACACTTTGGCCATTGGTTCCCAGTAAATGAAATAAAATTTCAACAAAAGGAAAAAAAACTTGGTGAGCCTTCAATAAAAATGGACTTCTCTTTAAAGTTATTTCAGCAAGATGTAAGGCCTCATATAATAGAAGGATTAAGGACCCCAGTCCTTAAAACTCGTTAAGTTGAGATTTTGGAACAGCAGTTTCATTTTTGCCCCAAAAACTCCAAATCAAACTAGACTTGTGGAGGTTTAAAGTTTGCAGTTCAGAAAACGTAATCCTAAGAAGAGCTAGTTTCAGTTTTTCCTTTCCATGTTTGAGGCTCATATGGATGGTAAAACAGCAAAAATGTGCATCCCTGTTGTGGTTTTTCAAAATCTCTACTCCTCTTTTATTTTTAAAAAGTGACTGAACCACCATTGTTGCTTGATATTCTATCAGAATTTTTCTCCTTGGAGGGAAGAAAAATCACCGAAGTTTTTAAAGCAAGACATCAAGTAATTTCCCATGCTGAGAGTGAAGTATGACAGGAAGTGTTCAATGCCGCAAACCGAAGTACACATTTCTGCGATTTCGCCATCGATATTTGTCAAACTTCACCGCTAGACGACACTATCAGTATTTAGGCAAACTGATTTTTTTTTAATTTTCTTCTGGGATTTTAAGGAAAACTTTTCAAGTAGCCCTTCAATTTTTCCACTAAACTTGACCTAATCCACTCTTCTGAAAATTTGCCTCTAAGAGCTAGGGCTTCCTTTCTCAAAGACGATAAAAATGTTTAATTTGTTGTTAACTGTACAATTTGAATCAATGCTTTTTTTTTTTCAGCAACACATTCCCGTGATCAGTATTTTAGGTAATCCTGCTTTAAGAGACCGACACTGGACAGAAATGTCAAACCTAATTGGTTTGAATCTGCGGCCTTCTGCTGGAACAACTTTGAGAAAAGTTTCCAAATTAGACCTAAAAAACTTCCTGCCAAAGTAAGTGTATTTAGAAACGGTTTTTAAAAAAAAGGAAAAACTAAAAAATGAATGTGAGCGTATATTGTGGGAACATTTACCGCATGGTTTCTTTGAAATAACTTGCTTAATTCTGAATAACTTCCAAAAATTTATTTTTTAGATGGCTGAGGAACAATGCCGCTCATCTAGCAACCGACTATTTTATGGGACAAAGAGAAAATTTCCATTTTTGTAATTTTAAGGTTTAGTTTTCAGCTTCTTTATACATTACAGTACAAAATTGTTAAAAAAACTAAAAAAATCAGCTCGCGTATGTTATATTGTAGAACGCAACACCTTTACCAACTCATTTTTGCCAAAATTGTCAGTTGGGCGAATTTGTTCCCTAGCCATCATAAAAAAGTTAAAAAATTCGGGAAGAGCTTGATCCATCTCCCATTAGATTTAGCCTCTTATCACATACAATTCATCATTTCAAAGTTGATGCTGTAGCTTGTGAGACATTTTAATAAGGTGGACTTTTTAGTGTAATCCCCCCCCCCCATGATGGTGGGAGGGGGGTGTTGAAGGCAGAACCTTCAGCGGCCTATAACTTAGACCCTAAACTCTATTTGAATGTTAATTGTACTTTCTTTTAATCATTACGTGTAATTTATTTCAGGTTTGAAGTTGTAAGCATCAGTGCAACCAAGGAACTTGAGCTGCAACAGAAATTGGAAGAAGTTAAAAATGAGTGGATGGATGTTCATTTCACCACTGAATTGCATCCGTGAGTTTCTGACCCTTCTTATCGAAAAGAAAAATTGTTCTACTTTCTCCTGAAGCGTATTCAGGAGACTTGAGACTTTGGTTTTGGATTCTGTCAATTGTTTTCACAGTACTTGTAAAGTCCAAAATCGCCTGTTAACGCACAATAGTGAAACTGGTATATTTTCAGTGACTGATCTTAGGACCGCACCTTTCTCTTCATATATTCAAACAATAGTATCGGAATTAACGTTCACTATTTATTTATCATCCCAAGTTCAGTAGTGACTGAATAGTCTTAAACAGTAATCCTACTAAAAATCGAAGGAAATGAGATCTTGAATTTTTTGTTCATGTATTCATTCATATATTTGTGATTGCTTTTGCAGAACATCCGGTATCATTATGTTATCTAACATCGAGGAAATTCAAACGCTAATTGACGACCATATTATCAGGACTTTGTCGATCAGAAGATCTGCATTCATACAACCCATCAAAGGTAATTCTATCTGCTTGTGGTGAAGAACAAAGAGTGTGCATTCAGAGTTAAGTGTTCGGAAGTTGTTTCAGCTATTAATTACAGTACTCTTCCTCTGCGTTATGAAACTCTCTGTAATGAATCGATCCACTGGATCCTAATCTCACTCAAAATACATATATTTTCACCTCTATCTAGCAGATTTCACTCTGTACTGGAGAAATCCGCATCTGCCACAGAGAGAGAGTAATGCACAACTTAATTTGTCTGGAACTTGATTCATGAATTATTTTTTCAACTTGAAAGCTAGTAGAAAAATACAAAAGTGCACTTCAAGATTCGAGAAAGGAGGGAAAAGAATCTAACTGCCACAACTTTTACCAGAACTTTGAATTACATCTTCCGTGTTTTGTTGCATTTTTCTGATGTTTTGCAAAATGGCATCCAGATTTCTCTCTGGAATGTAACAAGTTAAAGGTTTTTTTCCAGTTTTATTGTTTTTTGTCAATTTGTAAGATCCTTTTATCTGCTGAATGTCGTTATTTTGGTGGATAACTTCTTTAATTTTTTTGGCCCTCAGAAAATGCCAGAGAGTGGTTTGAAACACTGACCGAAATGACAGAAGTTCTGGAGCTATGGACTCTTCTTGAAGAGCGGTGGCTCTACTTTTTAAATTTATTCAATTCACAAATGATTGCAACAGAAGTGCCAAAAATTTACTCTTTGTACCATGTAAGTTCATCAGCTTGAAAATATTCATTTTCCAAATAGTTTGTCCTCAATTTTACCTGATTTTTACTCCCACTTTGGAATAATTATATGCTTTTAATATGTCTCTTCCTTCAAAGATTATTCATTTTATCATATTGTTGCCTGCAAAACTGCTCTGCATAAATGCAATTTTAATATTTCTCGGTGGAGTTGAATTTTTTTTTTTCTTTATTGTTTTGTTTGTTATTCTAAGTGAGGAAAAAAAAGCAAATCTTTCAACTACTACTGTTACACTATTCTTCAGTTACCCATTTTTCAAGTTACTGACTTAAATTTGTCGATATAGGCTAGGAACGATTCCAATAAAAAAAATGTTGGTTATTTTAAGACCTTCCCAATTGAACCAGGATATTTCCAAGGAGACAGTGAGATTTTGATGAAAAAACAATGTAACTTGGGGTTTTTTAAGCAGTATTGTCTCTCTCAAGTTACAATTAGTTGACGTTTTAAAATATCAGTATTTTATCTATGCGATCATCAATTTTTTTTATGCAGATATATCTCTTGACACAATATGCTTAAAATTTAGAACATTATTAGACCGTCCCTCCCAAAAAAAATGCTCCTAAAATTTTCTTTCCGAGTGAATTCGTTCTCTCAGATATTCAAAAGAATTTCAGATTTGTTGCATTTTGTACCAACACAGTCTGTGAGGCATTCTTCCTGTTTTTTCTGTAATCCAGCTTCTCAACTGTTTTTAAATTAGCTCCACATTTAAGCAGCTTTTTTGTCAAGGTTTATTATCGCCAGATCATTTGTTAGTCCAAACAAATCTAAATTTCTCCTTAATTCTATCAGCTCGACTTTCAACCTTTTTTTTTTCAGGATGTAAACAAAACATTACACAATCTTACATCTTCAATCGAGAAGGAGGGAAAAGTCCTCAAAACAGTAGGGCAGCGAGATGTTAGATGGACAATAAAAAAATCCTATGATCGGTTGGAAACAGTCAGTTTACATCTTCACGATTTCATCGATAAAAAACGCTTGTGCTTTCCAAGGTAAAGTTTAGCTGCTTCAAAATAAACCTACATTTCCTTTATGAATTAAATGTTTTTGTCCAGTTGAATCAGCTCATGAAAAATTTTCAGAGGCTTATTTAATTGGCACTGGATGCAAAAAGGGCACTTCTCGGTTGCAGTGTTTCAGAGTCTCCTCTAATATTTCATAAGTTTTAAGGAAAGTGAATACATCCATTTTACTAAAAATTTCACTGAATATTCCTTATGATTCTACAATTTTCTTTAGAAAAAAGTCTGGCAAAATCACCCATTAAATTCTTGTCCAAGGGATTAATTAGCAACAGAGATTCTGAAACACTGCAATCGAGAAGTGCCCTTTCCTTATCCAGTGCCTCAATTGTTTTAAAAGAATAAATGGCTTCATTTTAAAATTTATCAGTCAAGAATTCTGTCATTATCCTAATGTTTTCCCTTCCATTTTGTTTTGTAGATTTTACTTTCTCTCTAACCCTGAAGTCATGGACATTCTCTCTGAATTTGCAAATCCGTCCAGAGTTCAGCCATTTCTTTTGAAATGCTTTGCCGGCATCAACAGTCTAGGATTCAACAGTGAGAGCGAAATAGTATCTATGAGCAGCGTTCATGGGGAAACCATCCAGTTTTCAAACAAGATTTCTGTTCCTCCAATGTCACCTGTAGAGAAATGGTTGGCAGAGGTATTAAATTTTTTAAAGAATAAAAACCAAATATATCTCTAGCACTCATTTTTTCAAGAGAAAAACCGAGAGGTTGCAATTTAAAGTAGTCTAACAGTATCATCTGTGTTTAGAAACCTCAATTACTGGTAAAAAAAATCTGGTAAAAATCAGTCAAAAGGTCTTAGATTTTATTTCTCAATTATTCATTTTGTTTCTTTACAATTTTAAGAACTAAAAAATGAGGAAGAATCATATTTTTGTCGAACTCAAAGGTCAAAATTATTGATGAATGCTTTCACATTTCATTAACCATCAACGACCGAACGTAAATTTTTATGCGAAATACCAAAAGTTACTTTTCCAAATGCATTATTTTCTTGTTATTTGTACTTTCGCATAAAATTTGGGTTTCTTTCTCCAGGTAGAGCAAGAAATGAAGCTGACCATGGACTTTGAAATCAGGAAGTGTTTGAGCATCAATGAAACCGAGGCTGATCTCTTCTTACTGATTGAAAACAGACCTAGTCAAGTTCTGCTTTGTATTTGGCATATAAATTGGACATCAGAGGTTCAAAAGTGTTTGAAAAGAGCAAATTACCACTTTCTTCAAAACCACATAGCTGCAGCACAGGTAAGGCGTACCAAAAAAATGATGAATAGACATTCTCATTGACTGGCGCATTTTCATTGTGTTGCATGAAATTCAACTGAAGACATCCTCATAACATCCTAATAATTTTTACTCATTCCTTTTTCTCCCAGACAAAGCTTGATGAATCGATCAACCTGATTGCCTCCAACCTAACCTCTGGGCAACGACACACATTAGAAGCATTGATGGTCCTACAATCGCACTGCTTACAAGTGATGCGATCATTCACTCCAGAAGACATGTCTGAAATTAACTTCAAATGGCTCTCCCAGCCAAGGTAATATTGTGTCAAGCAGAGATTTCTGCTTTGATGAACCAAAGCTTTGTACAAGCACATATACATATCAATTACATGTTATAATATGGAAAGGAATTGTTTCCTTATCCTGCCTTGGTTTCCATTGTTTCCTTAAAAAGCTAGAAATTTTAAAACTAGAAAATATTGCTGCCTGAGATCTGTCTGTTTTTCAGTAAATAACTGAGATGGTCGTCATTTCGAAAATATTGAACTTCAGTGTTGAGCTTTTGGACTCAGTCAGGCTCTAAACCAACATTTCGAACCATCATTGATGTAGGTTAAATGAAATTCTGAGCACTTGTGAAATTCAAAACGCTTTTTACAGAGCCTACTTATACATACACAAAAGCAACTACAGTAACTTTTAATAGGGCAGCCTTTGCAAAATGAGTAATGTTTGAAAATTGAATTTTTCACTTTCCAGGTATCTCTGGAAAGACAGCGTAAAGTTTCAAATGATGAGCGCTTTGCTACCCTACAGTTATGAATATCTTGGAGAAGTCTCCCGACTGGTCATAACTCCTTTGACAACACGGTGCTTTGTTACGCTAGTCAATGCTTTTCAGCTCCATCTTTTTGGCAGTATCGAAGGGCCCACAGCCACCGGGAAAACAGAAACTGTGAAAGATCTCTGTGAAATGCTTGCCGTCCTGTGTGCAACTTTCAACTGCTCCAATTTTCTGCATTACTCGGTTATTGGCAAGGTATTGTATTCTAGTTTGGTATGTATTTCTAGAACCATTTTATGATAACTCGCAAGGAGAGGCCATGTAGCAGGATGTATCCATTAGTAAACACCTGGAAAACCAGAAAATTTTCAGAAATTTGATATCACAAAGGAAATATCAGGAAAATCTATCGTAGATCAGAAAATTCTGAAGTTGTGAAACCTTTTTCAATTACAAAATTCAAAATTGAAAAATTTGATTCAACTCATTAAATGTATTGGTACATAAAATCCAACAAGTGTTAATTCATCCACGCAAAAAAAATCAAGAAAACTTTAAAATAGCAGGAAAATCCAAAATGAAATTATAGTAGACACCCTCTGTAGTGTCTCGCCCAGATTTTGATCGGAGTTCGGCCAAAATCCTCTTCGTCCTAAAAACCTAACTATTCGACCCTCATTTGCTGCTTTCGCAAATTGGCCCCAAATGTTCCATAAAAATTAAAAAAAAAAAAAAAAAATCAGACTTAGGTGGCTAAATTATCAGATGCTTTTCGAATTTGAAGCCTAAAATTTGTCACAGCCATGATTTTGTTGCATCCTTGCGTTTAGCTTGACTGAATTGGCATCTCTCCAAAAGACTTGAGTGCCCAAATTTGGGAATGCAAGAAAAACCGCGAAATCCGTTGATAATGACACATTCTAAAACTCAGAGTGTTTAATTATTGAAGCCGTGAATTAATTGATCACGTTTATAACTATACAAAGATTCATTAAGGGTGGATCAATACAGTTCTTACTGTTTATCTCGTATTTTTATTGCTGGACCTTAAGTCTTTTTGAGACTGACCGTTTCAATTTCCTGCTCCATTTTCAAAAACCTTTATCAGTCTCTACCTCCTTAAAATCAAACCCACTTACAATGATGACTGCTCTAATTTGGGGGCAAAGTGATAACTATGATCAGATGCACCTGTTTTGGTAATAACCTACCGTTAAATTAAATTCAAACCTTGAAAAATTGTCCACCATTTTAATAATGAATGCCTTCAGTTTTTTAAAGGTCTTGCTTTCACCGGTGCTTGGGTCTGTTTTGATGACTTTGACCGTATTGAAGTTGGTGTTTTGTCCGTGGTGGCCCAACAGCTAATATCCATCTCTCAAGCAATTCAAAATAATGCGGAGCTTTTTATTTTTGAAGGCACTGAGATTCGACTGAATAATTCTTGCTATGTTTGCATCGTAATGAACCCGAAGTATGAGTCAGTGTCTATCTTACCTGACAATTTAAAGGTTTGCTTTTAGTTGTTTTTCTGCTTTTAATTCAAGTGATGGAGATTATCCACTGTGCGTAGGACCTAGCAAAAGTAGGAAGAACTACAATTCATCAGGGAATTAGAAATATCTGCGCAAATTCTATGAGGAAATTGGTACAAGAAACTGGGAATTTCTTCTTTTTTCGCTCCAGGATCTTTTTTTTTTTTTTTTTTTTTTTAATTTGCGGTTGATGTTGACTGGCCTTTTAAATATTAGACAAAAGATCAAAACGTTTATTTTCCCCTGAACTCTGAAGAAGAATATTATTTTTTTCAAGAGAATCCAGAAGTAAAATACAGTAAAACTTCACTTTATCAGATTGCAAGGTAACAAATTCTGCGAAAAAAACTTAATTCTACGAATTTTTGTCAATTTTTGCTGATCTCCGCAAGTAAGAATTAACGGATCGAATTGGCAGCCCTGTGAAATCCCATAAATTGAGGTCTGCTGTTGTCAAGAAAAATCAGTGATGTAAAAATATCAGGGAATTAAAACAAAATTAAGAATTCTAGATGCAACAAGTTTAGTTTTTTTACACTGCTGCTGTTTCGTAATTTTTAGACTTTAGCATTCTAAGCTTTTACTGTGTTATGTGAGCATCTGTTAAGAAGGATACATGCATAATTTATTTTTAATAATCTTGAGTCTTTAATGCAGAATGTTAAATGGATAAATGTGAGATGTACCTCCACTTTCCGTGTTTAATACGTGAACTGGCTTGACATTTTGCACCAATATTAGAGGATCTTACTGTCCAAGTGCTTATTGTTTTACGCAAGACAGCAAAGACAACACATTATCCAAACCCTTCACGTTTAAATTTTAATACCGAACTGATTTTTTCATTTTCAGGCTCTATTCCGCAACATTGCCATGATTAAACCTGATGTTCATCTTGTGGCTGAAGTTATGCTCCAATGTTTTGGTTTTATTGATGTCAAGAATTTATCGTCAAAGTTAGTGATTGCCTATGAACGATTTCACACCCTTCTATCCCGACAATCTCACTATAATTTTGGTAAATAAAGTTGATTTTAATTAAATCACTCAGCTTGAAAATAATTCAACTCAGAGTTTTTTAAGTTCGTATCAGTTTATAGAGACACATTCTTCAGAAATAGGCTCATATATTGCCAATAGAATTTGTTGTCCTACACAATGGACATAGGAAGCAGGGGTAGGGCTGTTCTATCGGTTGTCGGTAAGCTACCAAAATAGTTCCGTTAAGAAAAAGTCACGATGAGAGCGCTCTTGCCAATAGCAATCAGAGTTTTTGGAGCTGACAAAAATAAGCTGTTGCCATTTGTACATCTATTTCATGCGCCGCCGAGCCAGGCAATCTGATAAACCGACGCACGGGGCAACAATGCATTGAGTGCGAGCTCTCAAAAATCCGATAAGGCCGGCTGTCAACTATATCATCGCCACTGTCGGTACTGCCGCCAGTTTCAATAAGAGACGATATTGATAGTGTTTCGGCAATAATTCGTTTGAACATCCCTAAGCAGGGGTGCAAAAAGTTCCTAACCTTCCTGTGATTCGAAGTCTTCCTCCCATTTCGCAAACTCCTTTTTTCTCAACATTTTCCAAGCCATCATCCTATTTTCATCTTTTATTCACTAATTGCTACGATTTTGAGAAAAAAAAGACTCAAATTTTACCGTAATTCTATGAAAAACACAACAATTTCACGGCTATTGATAAAGTAAGATGTTTCGAATTTCTATCGCAAGTTGGTCCTCCCAATTTTTATGCGAGCAGCTATGCAATCATGGTTGCAAGACTAAGAATTTCCTTTACGCCTAGTAGAAAGTGTCCCAAAAGACTGAAAACAGTGAAAAAATTGGCTGTAACTCACAAATTGTAGATTTAGGGTTTGAAAATATTTCCAGCTGATTCCTTGGGTCTAAAACAGTGTATTTTATTCTGTTTCAGTGTTTTTAAAATTCTCAGTTGTTTTTTCATAAAATGGAAAATGAGGATTTATCTACTATGACACTCTAGCAAATTGACCTCTCATCTTATTAGTGTATCTTCTTTTGTCTTCAGGTTTAGGAGCTATCCGATTCAACCTAATGCATGCAAGAGACTTAAAAATTGAACATCCCGTTGAGAAAGAAAGTCTCATTTTGGCTCGATCAGTTGCTGAAATCAATATTCCAAAGTTGCATTCCTCAGATGTTGATTTATTTCATGAAGTTCTTCAAAGTGTATTTCCAGAACACACTCGGTCCATGGAAGAGCATAATATTTTTGAGGAGTCTGTCATTGAGGTATGGTTTTTCTCATTGATTCAGCGATAAAAATTCCTCCTTGCCTCCCTGCCACCCAATTCAACTCATGGTTTGCAGATACTAATTTCTTAAAACCAAAGATAGAAAATTCCGAAATTCCCGTTTTTTAGACAATCTATATTATGTAATGTTATCTCATTTCTTAATACCTTTTTAATGTAATTTAATTCAACTCAGTTAATGTATAGATAGATAAAAGGCTTCTTCTTGTAGTGCAAGTTCCTTTAGTATTACAACATTTTTAAATAAAATTTTTCTTAAAAAAAGGGAAAAAAAGAGATTCGTAGTTACCTGATTATCAAGGTGAACCAATGTATTGCAGTGCTTTTGAATCGGCATGAAACGTGCTAGCAAGGTCTGTTCTGAAAATACCATTTTCATGCATGTCTCAGATTTTTGAGTCTCAGGGTTGCCTACAGTCCGAAAAACCTGGAAAGTTAGGAAATGTATGACAACCTGGAAACATAAGGGCAAATTAAAGAACGCACAAGAAAAGTCAGGGAATTTCATCAATTTTCAGGGAAGTAACACCAGGGCTCAGCAACCTCTGCCGGTGGATGCCATTCGAGAGAACAAAGGAAACAACCTTTGAATCCATTTTTCCTTAATTTGAATCTCTAAAAGTTGAGATTTTGTTCATAGTTAAGCGAAATTCAGTGTAACTAAAGAAAAAGAAATGTAAGTGGAAGTTTTGTTCAAAGGTCAGAGAAAGTCAGGGAATAGTGAAATGAAGAAATTATGGAAACCCTTGAATTTGCTTTCCAGGAAACATTAAATGCAGAGCCAAATTTTTGGATACCTGCTCTGTTGAGTTCTATTGAACTCTGAAATCATAATACTGTTTTCCGATGGACTCTTTAAATCGTCGCCTTCCTGACATAAAGATGTAACTACACTTTGCGATGAGCCTTGTAGTCCATGTAACTGAATACTTTTCTAGGCTCATCTTTTAGTAAAGTTACGCCCACTTGTCAACCAAGCGACGAAATCATGCCAGTACCTGAGAGATGAGTGCTTTTAAATTTGCTAACACTTAACAATTATTTTTTTGCTCTTTAACATCTTTTTTTTGGGGGGAGGGGAGGGGAGGAATAGGGTCTTAGCGTAAATTATGAACTTTAAACTGAAGGAAGTTTCCTGTCCTCAGGTATGCAAGAAGAAGAATTTACAAGCACACAAATGTTTGATATCCAAAATGAAAGAAATAATGGATATGCTGAATATTACTCCTGGTGTTTTACTTGTTGGAGAATCATTCTGTGGGAAAACTACTATCCTTCAAGTAAGAATTTTTCTTTTTTATCCATTGTTTTCAAAAGTGAAAATTATGGTGTTAACCATCTAGCCATTACCTATGCTTTTTGTGCCAAGAAAAATTCCATGCGTTTCTTTTTCATAATATTCAGAAAATAATTCATTTGTAACCAAAGGATTTTAAAATTTAAGAAAATTCTCTTAGTTGATTGCTACAAAGTTTTCAAAGGTTTTTCTTATCCGATTAATCTTTTTTGGAGAAAAGGAGAGGATTTTACTAATATTTCTTAACTTTATCTTTTCAAGATTTTTTGATAAAGCATTGCTTTACTGTCGAGTGTCTCTGTTGAGGAGAGTTTGGTGTGGGCAAAAAAATCAGGCCACACTGAGCTCTCCTTAATCAAGGCTTAGTACGGATATTTACAAGAGCAACTACCTCTAAAAGAAAATCAATAGCAGTCCCGTATTTTGTTTCTTAAACAAACCAGAAAAAACGCTACCTCTTTGTTAAATTAAATGCCATCAAATTGCCTGAAAAATAGCCAGGTGTTGTTATTCGTTACATCAATAAGATATTAATATACAGGGTTTTTTTTTATTTGTTTCTATTTCAGGTTCTCATTGAAGTCTTGCATCAAACAACCCAAATCGATTACAGCTTTATTAATCCAAAGTCCGTCACTATAGAATCTCTGTATGGTGAATTTAATCGCAAAAAAAACGTTTGGGTTGATGGAATATTCTCATCCATATTTAGGTATTTTGACACATCTCAGACATTTTTGCTTGAAATCTCCAGAGAATATTCTTGGGAGGACAAAAGAGAATCACATTACATTTTGTGCAATAACAATCCTTAGTCATTCTCCACAGCCCAAGTAGCATTTTTCAAGGGAAAAATCTCGATTTGTTGCGATTTTTTCGGCGATAAAATCGCTAAGATCATCAACATTGGAGCAATTATCCTTGATCTTGTTGCAATAAAATCGCGATTTTATTGCCTGGCAATTTATCGCGATGTTATCCTAACAAAAATCGCGATTTATGGCGATTTAATCTCGATTTTATCGACGAAAATTGATCGCAATTTTATTGAACAAAAAATTGCAATGTATAGCAATTTAATTGCCATAAATCGCAATTTTTCGTTCAATAATATTGCAATAAATTGTCACTGATATAATCGCGATAATCAACCGATAAAATCGCTATTTATTGCGATCACTGCTACTTGGGAGAAGTAAGGTTTTACAACCGAGGAATCTACAAAGTAGCAAATTAAGAATCGCAATTTTGTATTTTGATGTTCAATATGGTCCTAGTAAAAAGAGTGAACACCAAACTAAACTATATGTTTGTATGAAATGTTTGCAGGAAGTACGCTGCAGATGAGAGTGATGCAAAAAGAAAATGGATCATTTTCGATGGTCCAGTTGATCCCATCTGGGTGGAAAACATTAAATCCGTATTAGATCCCACTGAAACCTTGAGTTTATCTTCTGGTGAGAATATCAGAATGAGTGACTCCATGTCGTTCTTATTTGAAACAACAACTTTAAAAGAGGTATGCCTTTCCATTGATCTTATCTGTGGTTTTGAGGCAGAGGGACGGAAGAATCTGACTGAATATTCCTTCCTCACTTTTTTTCAATTATTTTTTTTTTTTATTTTGAAATCCCTTAGTTTACTCACAGTTGAAAGCTTCGCTGCCGTTATTGGGCTGTCTGTAGGTTTCTCAGGGCTTTATGGTTAATTTTTTTCAATTTTTTCAACCTCCTTCTCCTCTTAATAACACATTTATAACCCTGTTTCAAACCTCCGAAAATCCTTGGTTCTCTCAAGGATACGCACTTTTATCAAGTTGCATTTTATTCAAAATGCAAATGCTATCTTCTCAAAAATGTTTTGTGTACCGTTCTTTTGAAGAAAAATGAGGAGTCATCACCAATGAGCCCACAACAATGTCTTAAAAGTAGTATTAAGTAACCTTTTCTGCAACTTATCAAAATAAAGTTGAAGACCTTAAATCAAGAACAGGCTAAGTGCCAAAAAAATGAAAATCGAGTTAGACCTCGAATAGTGTTCTATGTACCAAGGACAGCAACCTGTGAAACGGGTTGAGTGCCACGACCATGATAGTAGTGTGCAGCGTGCCCTGATAGGTAGTGGTACTCAGTATGTGCCAGGCAACCTATGGGAAATAAATGTTGAATAACTGAAACTTGACTTTTGGCACTTAGCCCGTTATTGATTTAAGGTCTTCAGTTACTCTCAACTACTTTGAGTTCAACAGGTGACTAAAGTCCCATAGTGAGTTCATCAACAATTTCCTTTGAAATTCATCCTAATAAACTTTTTTGCAGATACAATTTGGATAGAGTTAAAACAGTAGAATCACATCTCCACTGCCATGTTTCAAAATCTCATCTCTCATTTTAATTTTTGGACAGAAACCTACCAATATCCCAATTTGAAAATTGTTGCAAATTCCCTCGCCCATATGAAGGGTTTTCCCCAAAAAATTTAGGCGCAAATGGCAGTTGGTTTTTTTCCATAAAATTAAAATAAGAATGTAGATTTTGAAACGTTGCAATGTAGATTTTGATATTTTTCTTAGTTTCTGTCAGAAATTTGAAGTCAGAGAAAAACATTTTGAAAATGAAAATAGGAATCCAATTCTTCCTTTAGTAACGAGTCTGCAGAAAAATTAAAACTTCAAATATTGGAATATTGCTCTCTTTAATTAGACTTAATTTGTCTCAATTTCTCTCTGCTGAAATTGTTATATCTACCTTGCTGTTTTTAACGCATTCATAGGATGTAATTTTATCTTGGTCATAAAATCATTCTTTTTAAAGTTATATCTCACAATTTCATTGTTTGAACTCCTTCTCTCAGGCCTCTCCAGGCACCATCGCACGGTGTAATGTCATCTACGTTGATCCAACGGCACTCAGTTGGCAGCATGTGGTAGATAGCTGGATGGCGTGTCTTCCCAAAGAGTGGATAAACTTCCGGGCTGTATTTGTAACGATGTTTAACTGGCTTATTCCCCCGTGTCTCAGCTTTGTGGAGACTAGCTGCACCAAAGTGTTGCGGGTGACAAATAATAAGATCGTAAAGTAAGCTATCCATTCTGCTTTCTTTTTAGAACATTTGAGTGTACTAAATCTTCAATCATAGACACTAAAACAAAGAAAATTGTACTCTAATAATTAATAAACACAGAATTTTTTAGGCGCAGCAGAGAATTAATGATATTCATTGTCACTGAAAAATTCTGGTCGCATTCATTTGATCTGTCAATTGACCTCTGCATGTCAATTTTGAATTTTTAACTGTAGAAAATTTAAAAAAAATCCTGGAAATGATACAATTTTGTACAATTTTAACGTCAAAATTTGCCTCACTTAATATAAAAAAATTTTAAAGGAAGATCGCCAATATTTTTATATTTTTTGGAACTGTGACATCAGCAAACTATTCTAGAATGGATACATGACATGCATGGTTTTTTATCTTTTTCATTCTAGAAGTCTTACTCAATTCGTCAAAATGTTACTGTCTGATGCATTGGATGAAAATGATCAAAATTTTACCCATTTCTTAATTTGGATTCAAGCAGTATTTTTATATGCTGGTCACTGGTCGTTTGGAGGGACTTTAAACAGTGATTCTCGCCTCATTTTTGATGAGTTTTACAAAAATTTGTGGAGAGGTTTGTTCTTTAGCTTAAAAAAAAATTTAGAGAACTTGTGTCAGATAAATGGGCACTTGCTTCTTTTCTTTTCGCAAGCGACTGGACTGCTGAGTGCTGTCATCCAGTAGCAACCAAGGATTCAACGGCTGGCAATGCTGCCATCTTGCACAAATACCTAAAACCGTCTACCGCACATGACAGTCAGTCAACAACTGCCAGTTCATCTGACACAAGTTCCATCAACTTTTGAAGTTTACTTTTAAATTAATGAGGTTTTGCTTTTTCAATACCGAGGGTTTTTTTGATGGGGGGGGGGGGGGGGGGGTGATTTCAACGGTAAACCTAAATTTTGGTGTTAAATTTTCAAAATGAAAAAGTTAAAAAGAACATGTGTTGCTAAGAAAGCAGTAGCAGATTTTAAACATTTATATGGTTTTTATGTGTCTGCAATCTGATGGTCAGCATTTAAATAGAATTTATCTTTCAAATACATATATTTACCGCCTCACCAAATTTTCCTTAACCACAAATTATTTGGAATCATGTTCTTTTTTTTTTGTCAGAGGTTTTTTTTTTAAACTGATCAAAATATTATGCATCGCTTTTGCACATTTGTTAGTTATTTGCTCAATTGATTTGTTGATGTATCCAGTCCCTTTGAGAGCAAAATTGAGGTAAAGCTAGGTTTATAGCTGACGGTTCTTTTATTCAGCTGTTTTGAATCATAAATCGGACTGAAGAACAAAGCAGCAGTGCAAAAAATCATTATCCAACATGCCTAAGAAAAAGATCATTATTATTCAAAGTTTTTCTTTACAAAGGGCTGTTTTCCAATAAAGTCTGCAATTAGAATTCCTCATGTTACTTTTAAATTTTTTCCATAACAAAATTTTTCACTTTCCAGGAGACGATGAAAATAATTTGATGCCGGCGACTGAGGAACTAGAAAAAATTGAAATAGTAATTCCTGTTGACGGGTCACTATTTGACTACTATTATCAGTTCAAAGCAAAAGGGTCTTGGAAATATTGGCCCGAGTTTGTACGAAATTTCAAAATTGATGAATCAAGCAATATTCAACAAGTCTTGGTACCAACCGTTGATGCAGCCAGGTATTATTCATGAAAATTTTCTTGATAGCAATTTTGGGAGCTCAGGCCTCAGAAGAATACCTCAAGTAGGGTTTGGCTTGACATAGGATCATTGTTAGAATATTTTAAATTTTACCTGTTTTTCCTGATTTTTTCATCAATAGTGGCACCAAAAATTGGGTAGAACAGGTTAAATTTGACATATCTTGACCAATCAAAGGTCGCATTTGGAACAGACTCAATCCCAAAATTTTAGCCAGTCTTTCCACTCGAAAAGTGGTCGCCTGAAAATTTTGTATGTTTACATTGATGAATAAAATTATGTACATATACATTTTTTGTTGGCAGCCATCACCAAAATTCTAAAACTCTTCACCTCTCTTAATTTAAAAATCTAAATTTTCGTTTATACTCCTATTTTCAAAATTATCTGTAAAGACGTTAATAGCCTGAGTCGCTGAATGTCTTAAAATTATAATAACTAACTAACTAACTAACTACATTTTGCCACACAAAAGCTTAAGTATATAAATTACTTAATGTTTATATTTGCACTGGCTTTACAAATAACTACTGGAAGGAGGAGTATATTTCAAACATGCTGTCCACGCTGTTTTTTCAAAAGTAAATTTTTATTTTTTAAAAAAAAAATGAATTTACAATCTCATAACTGAAGCGCTGGGTGCAGAAGGGCATTTCTTGGTTGCAGTGTCTCAAAATCTCCGCTAATGTTCTATCCATTATTTAAAGCTAATGTATACAATTTGTTGTAACTTTTACAAAATATTCTTCATGATTTTGCAATGCTGAAAACGTAAAATTTCAGGAAATTCACCCAATAGCTTCCTCTTTAAAATAAAAATTAGCACTGGAAACTCTGGAACACTGCAACTAAGAAATGCCCCCAACGCCTCAACTATACACATTATTTCTAGAAACATTTGTATCTATGATTAGTTTTTCAAAATCTAACTCTAAATTCCTGAAGAGTGCCTCAATTACCATAAGAGAACTATTATTTTTTTTATCTATTGATCTTTTTTAAATATTTAACAGGTATAACTATGTACTAGATATGCACATTCGCCATGGAGTTCCAGCTTTGTTGTTTGGTCCAACTGGCACCGGCAAATCATTTTACATTCAAAATCTTCTAACCAGCCATCTGTCCATGGAAAAATTTGTCCCCGGTGTGATTACCCTCTCCTCTCTATCTACACCAAAATATATCCAGGTAGTTCAATTTTACAAAAATAAAAATTCCGTTGTGGTGAATGTGGCGTGAAGACATAACTTAGGAGATATATGAAGGAGAGACTTCTTTTTTTGGGAGATGGAAGCAAAAATCTGAACACTGATAAAAAACGACGGACTAAGTCCAGCACATCTAATAACATGCAGTATGCTCGGTCAGCTCACTCATACATACATACACACCTATGATACCTTAATTGAATGTTTTGTTGCATAGAACTTATCAATATGTTTATTGCACACTTTTTGCAACAATGTTCCTGTCAGGCCAAAAAAACTTGCAACAAAAAGCAAAATTTGGACCCTTTCCAACCACAGTTTCCACTGTCGGTCACGACACTACCACTTCCCATTTGCGCACATGTAACCAGCACCCTACAATTAGTTCTTGATGGTGTCCAGGACCGGGGAAAACTGGGAGAACCGGGATTTATCAAGGAATGAAACTTTTCAGGAAAAATTAGAAAAAAATCAGGAGATATGTTCCTAAATTCAGAAATATTTTCTGATACCTCTTTGAGATCATTTAAGGTGTACGTTTCTGCTTTTGAGCAGCCATTATTGACCTATTGAATATTCAAATCGTTAGAAAAGTAAAAAAGCTTTCATTGAAAATGCCTTCGAAACTTAGAATTCTAATGTGCGCCCAAGAATCGTCTGAAAGATGAAAAAAGTCTATATTCATATCTGAAACTCCGCGGAATTATATATGTAGTTTTTCTCAAAATGATCCCGGAGAAGTGGTAAAAGACTTTAATCTCTCATCAGGAAATAAGATCTTGAAAATCAGGGAAAAGTCAGGAGAAAATCGGGAACCGAGCCTGGTCAACAATTCTAAACACCTTGATATAATTGCAATGAAAGGGCAGTAAAATTGCATTTTCTTAAAGAAAAAATTGAAATTTATCAATCCAAAAATTGTACGTAAGTCAAAATAGCAGCTCCATCTCTGCATTTCTAATTAATTCGATGAGCATTGTGAAAGAGATTTTTGCAACAAATTCAGTGAGACTCTTTTCAGGAACTCAGGTATTCAAGGATTTCTCAAAAAGTAGGAATTTTGTAGAACAAATTGGTATTTTTGATTCCCTCTCGAATGGATGGGCGTACGGTTATTGAATTTGTGATGTTCATATTACTTTCTAAAGTTTATATTTTTTCTGTATTTCTGTTTTACCCCAGGACATGATAATCTCGAAACTATTAAGGTACAAGCACCAAACATTTGGACCTCCTAGTGGCAAGAGAGGTGTTCTTTTTATCGATGATGTTCACATGCCTCTCTCAGATCAATATGGAACGAAACCTGCAATAGAGTTACTGAAATTTCTTCTGGACTATAACTTTGTGTAAGTCGTGATTTCCGTAGTTCTCTCAGTCGAGTTGAATACTTGCTCACTTTTTGCTATCCTGCTAAGATTGTAGTACACTAAAATATTATTATTTTGTGAAAATAGAATATCAGTCAATGGTATTTGTCATGGTATAACGTGAAGATCATTAGCCAATTTAGGATTCTAATGCTTATGGTACCATACAGTACATATGGACGTATTTCTACCAAACAGAACCAGACACAGGTGAGAAAGAAGGGGTGTGCTTGTTAGTCAAGGGCTGTAAAAATGAATGGGAACTATAAAGTGCCAGTATTAGCGCCAGGCAGAGCTGCCACTGAGGCTCCGCCTAGCCTCGGTGTTTTCAACTCATGAACCCTGTCCACAATGCTCTTGTTACATGTCCATGGCTCATGAGTACCGCATTCAGTTGGCACCTAGTTCCATTTGACAGAATGTAAAATCCTGCTTTTCCATTTCTTCAAAGAGAATCACACCCACTTCACCATTGTTTCTTTGCAGCTTTCTAGAGCACACCATATCTTTTTCACTCGTCTATAGTTCTGTTTGCCAGAAGTATATCCATACATTGATCTGATACGCAGAATTTTATTGCTATTTTATATCTGGGCCAGTAGCCAGGATTTTACAATTTGTGTGCAGGAAGTTGCATCAAAATTTTCCTGGTCCTCTTAAAGGTTTGAACCTTTTTAATTGTTAATTTTTTTATTTTAAAATGTTACTTGATTCTTCGGACAGTTTTTGCAACCGATTCGATTATCTTTTCAGTTTACTTGATGCACAATAGTTTCTGCTTTTTTGGTTATCAGTCTGAAATTTCTTTACAGCGGTTGCAGTCTTTTCGGTCCCCTCTGCTCCTAGCTTAATTCAAACCAATGACAAAATAATCAAGCAAAATATGTGTCCATTTTCAAAGAGCTCTTTCTTTTTTTCCCCTTTTTTCCCTTTTTTCCCTCGTAAAATAATATTTTTCTTTTATTATTTTTAGTTACAACTTAAAGACAAAATCAGAGATGGACTTCCATAATTTAGTATTCATCGCTAGTATGGGCTCAGTGAGTAGTGAAAATTATAGCGTCAGCCTGCGGTTTCTTCATCAGTTTAATTGTTTCAAAATCAACTCTTTCTCCGATGAAATCATCACAAGAATTTTTTCAACTTTAATAATGGCAGGATTCAGAGTAAGTACCTACCAATTAAACTAAAATTCAACTATTCTCATCATAAATTTAAAGTGCTTTGAATTTCACTCATTGCTTACCGTTAAATCCAACAACATACTTGGAAATAATCGTCTAACAAATTATTGTGCCATCCTCTATTCCTTATTCTTGTCTGAAGTTTTAGTCTGGAAAAATATTCTAAAGGAGGGGTATTGAAAGAGCCGTTTTTGGGCCCAATCTGGATTTCCTCAACTCTACAATTTTTTGCTCATTGAAGATCTATATTTTACGGAGTACATCATAATTTGGTCCTTTCCAGCCTCTTTTTGGGCCCAATACTGGCCATGGGTCTAAAGGCCGATTTTGGCGGAAAGTGTGGCTGTTGTAGGTTTGCAGTCCGATAAAGAAAAACCGGCATTTTTTGCCAAAATCGGCCCTCAGATCTATGCTTAAGCCAGCAAAAGACGCTAAAAGAGACCTAGAATAACCAAATCATGATGCATTCTGGAAAATATGGACCTTCAATGAGCAAAAAATCGTATTCAACCAAATCTAGATTGAGCTATAAGTGGGCCCAAAACGGTTTGATACCCGTCCTTTGTAAAGTTTTCTCGGAATCATAGACCATGATGTCAGTAAAAGAATATTTTCTTTCCTTTATTCTGTAAATACAACACATTCTTTTTCCGCTTTCTAGTTTACGTCATCTCTTAGTTCGGTGTAACCTCATTAAATTTTATTTTCAGCGTAATGGTTTCTCCACTGAGCTTTATCCTGTCGCAGTCTCTATCATCAGCTCTACCCTAGAAATGTACAAATTCTCAATGAAGTATCTTCTACCAACACCAACCAAGTCCCACTACATGTTTAGTCTCAGTGATTTTGCCAGAGTTGTTTACGGTTGTATTCTTTGTAGAAGGGAATCAGTTGACAGCAAAAGAGTCCTTGTTCGGTAAGTTGTTGACCCATGAGGTTTCATTATCATTAACAGTCACAAAGCTTGGAGAGCACAGCACAGCAGAAGAGACCATTAACTCATTGCCAAATTTATATTTTGAAAAGACGTGCAGCAGTGTCTTACATGGGCCAATTAAATGTACAATTTCTTAATATTTCGAATAATAGAAAGCTGTTGAAAAATTTTCCCCATTTTTGGGGGTTTCAATATAAAAAAATTGCAGAAAATTTTATTTAGTTTTCACATGTCTATTTTCATAGCGTAATTTGTAACTCACATGCTGAACTCTCTGAAAAGGTGCAGTGTTGATTTTTTTTTCCAAAGAACAAACATTTTTTCCTGGGGATGATAATTTTTTAGGAGAACTAAATGGAATTTCTGTCATGCACGGAGTCTTAAGTCTAAATCAGGTTCAATTTTAGTGCCCTCATTAGCAAAATTATTTGAAATTTTGAATTCTCTTTCTTGGTATTTTCAGATTGTGGGCTCATGAAGCCCTTCGTGTTTTTTATGACCGTCTCGTTGAGGAGGACGATCGACAAGTTTTTTATGATAAGATGATGGAATGTGTGTCTGGAATTTTCAAAGAGGATATTGGTGAAATGTTTGAGGGCCTTTATAATGCAGAACAGCAGGTGAATATAGTTTAATATTATTCACTTTCCTTTCTGGTTCCAATTCTAACTTGATGAGTTTATTTTCACATGAAATCCATCCTGGAAAGATTTCTTTACGTACTTAAATTTTAAAACCGTAGAATGTAAGTTTACAATTAACTGCAGTCTAAGGGGCAACTTATTCCAGTGAATTTCTGTATTTTGGGCTTTGTCATTCGAGCTAATATTTCCAGTCAAGCAAATATTTTGTGTTATTACCGACTCACCTATTTTACAGATGAATAAAGAAGCGTTCGCAGAACTGATATTCAGTGTGATTTTGGATCAAAGTCCTGACGATCGTAAGTATGAAGAAGTACCCTCAGTCGATCATTTTTATGATGCTGCCATGCAAGTTATTGAGGATTACAATGCAACCCATCAAAATAAAATGAGCATCGTTCTCTTCAAGTGAGTTACTAAAATGTTTTTATTTCCTCAAGTATTGAATCAACTCAACATGTTAACTGCTACGCTTTAGGGACTGGTACCTATTGAAACCTTTCTTAAATCATTTCTGTTGAGAGGAGAGAGCACTTTACAATTGTATATCTGAACCTTACGTTACACCCGCAGCCAAAAGATGCTGCTACCTCTGCCTCAGAGTGACATCTGTTGTACCTCAGTGTTGCCACAGTCAGGGAATACTGGGAAAACCGAGAAATGTTAGGGAATTTTAAGAAGTCAGGGAAAATGACGAAAGTGTAAGGGAAAAATTATTAAGTCGCTTTTAATTGCTCTCTGCCATTTGAGCCATTTTCGAGTTTGCCATTTTGAATAACAAATTTTGCCTGACAGTTATTTCGAATTATGTCTTTTTAACCCTCTGGCATAATCTCAATTTTAAGGGAATTTTACCAAAATGTGTTACGGAAATTCATTTTCTTAATTCTGTGACAACTCAGATACTTGCAAGTTCCTTGCGCTTCTCAACTTGCCGCAAATTATAAGGCAAACCTTGGCAATTAGTGTGTTAAGTGTTAATGTGTGAAAAGATCAGTTTTACAAAAACGTTTAAAAAATTGCGAGAAGACATGTTAGTTACAGCAATGTTTATTAGATTACAATTCTATCAAACCTAAGTTTGATGGATTATCTCTTAAGATGATCTTCTGGTATCCTAAACCCTCCCCCCCCCTCCACATTTCCTCTAAAGATATCTTAAACTCTACAAATTTTCCCCAGGTATGCAGTTGAGCACTTGAGTCGGATTTGTCGAATCCTGTCAATACCCGGTGGGAACGCTCTTCTTGTTGGAGTGGGCGGCTCAGGCAGACAGTCGCTCACCAGATTAGCCGGAGCTGTTTGTCGACAGAGAGTATTTCAGCCTAAAATCACTAAAAATTATTGTAAGGGTTACTCCTCATCATTTGAAGTTGCATTATAAAAGTATTTTCTTCAATTCTTCAGAAGCCTTCGCCAATGTTATTTTGATTCTGTAAGGAAAATACTAAACCAATCTGCATGCACTGATTTTTGAGGTGATTTAATGGACGCCATCTTTTGTGTCAGAACGGCATGCGACATATTGCATCCATTGGTTCCATTTTTTCAGCTATTCGTCATTTATCTCCAATTTTGAGATTGCAATTCTGTTGTCAGGAGCACTCACCTTACCTTACCTTACCTTAGGATATTGATATCGAAACTGCACTCGAATGCGATATTTTCTCTCTAAAAAAACCACGTCTTTATTACGTTGAATTTCTTTGTTAAAATTGGTAAGTGAGTGCTTTAGTCTCCTGACAACAGAATTGCGATCTCAAAATTGGAGAAAAATGACGAGTAGCCAAAAAAAATTGAACCAATGGATGCGATATATCACATGCCTTTCTGACACAAAATATGGCGTTCATCAAATCACCTTAAAGGATCTTCCCAGAAAGACCAGGTTATAAGAAGTGTCCCAACTTAAAACATGGAGGTATTCCTGAAAATTTTTTAGTCATTGTTGAGTCCAAGATATCCAGTAACAAATCTAATTTTACACTTCAAGAACCTCAGTTGGAATTTTTAAAAATATTGAATTTCAAAAAAAGAGTATTAGCATTTTTTGGAAATGAAAAGACACTCCGACACAACATACAATTTGTTGTAAACTCCCCCCCCCAAAAAAAAAAGAGGCAAAGTGTTTAAAACTTGCTGGCTAGAGCGATTCTCACAACTTTGTGTAATCAAAAAAAGCATATATTCAGATAGCTATATTAGATGCCATTACTGTGGATTTCGCTCATGAGAGCAAGTGGTTCGATCACTCCGTGAACAAATTTTATTTTTTTAAAATATTTTTTGGTAACTTCACTTTAAGTAGTTTTGATATTGGTTAGTTTAATGTTTAGATGATCAGTCGCTTTTAAATTGATTTCTTTTTAGAAGCTAATCCTTAGCTTAGGGTTAATAGCTAACAGTAAATACGTTACTTAGATGTGCTGAAGAAATCCTTCTAATTGTTTCAAAGTAGTCTTCCAAATTATGTCTTATTTTCAGCTCTCAATGAATGGCGAGCGTGTCTGAGAGAATTGCTTGAAGAAGCAGGAGTGTGCAACAGGCCTTGTGTATTTATTTTCTCCGAAGGCCAGTTCAAAGAGGATTGGTTCCTGCAAGATATCCACTATCTGCTCAGCACGGGTGAAGTGCCTGGGATTTTCACCATTGACCAACATTTAGAGATCATTCAGGTAATTCAAGAAACTATAATTTCAAAAAACTTGTTTTAAGGTGAATTAAGTCACTTTCGTCAAAAAATAGTAGCAATTCAAGAATTTGAAAAATCCAGAAACTTTTGATTTTTTGAGCTGCAAGTGTCAAACCTTTATAATGCAGGTTGGGTTGGATATTTAGATATGATAGATGCTCCACACCCCCTGACAAGATATATAATAAAAAACAATTTAAAAGCGGGTAATACGGCTAAAATTTCACAAATAAAACCAAAACGTTTTGGCTGAAAACTCAGCCTTCCTTAGTCAGATAAAATAGTAAAAAGAAAAATGGTAAAAATCTAAAATAGTACCATATTTTTTACTTTTTTATCCAACTGGGCAAGGCTGAGTTTTCAGCCGAAACGTTTTGGTTTTATTTGTGAAATTTTAGCCTTGTTACCAGCTTTTAAAATTGTTTTTTATTGTTTGATATTTAAGCGCCATTTTTGCAAATATATTTACAGAAGATTCCTCTTAGCAGTGGCGCCAATACTTAAATTTTAAGTTTTTCAAGACATAAGTCCCTTTTCCTGTGGACGTTTTATTTTACACTTAAATCATAGTCTCTCATTTAATCATTTTTTATTCTTTTCTTTTTTCAGAAAGTTCGATTGGCAGCTCAAGGAGGAAACAGGAATGTAGACATGAGTCCCTTGGCTGTTGAACGCTTTTTCATCAATCGTTGCAAGCAGAACCTACATCTTTGCATGTGCTTTAGCCCAGCAGGCTCTTTTTTCAAACATTACCTACGGATATTTCCATCCCTTATCAAATGTTCTACTATCGATTGGTTCGAAGTAAGTTTTCAATATTCCATAAGTAGTAAGAACTCTTATTCTGAAAATCATAATTTGCAGCAATGGGTCAGTTGCGCTGGTCACAGAATCGTGTTTTGATGCTTGATTCTTGTTGATTAGCTGAAAATAATAAAATCTGTCTAAACCGCAACTTTCTACGTTCAATATTAACCGAGATATCACCCTTTGAAAAGTCAGGTTTTTGACGTCATCCACCGCGGCAGTGACACCCTTGCTTTCTTCCTCTTGATTCCTCTTGTTCATCAGTGATGCAGAAGGTGCAACGCAAAACTTCAGCGATGTTAAACGTTCACAAACTGAGGTGAACTGACTGACCGCCTAATCTCTTTGCGGCAAGTGCGTTATCTCCTGATAGGAAGATCTTTAAATTGAGAATCCGTCTGTTTTTTAAGTTTGTTTACTGCACCCTCTGCATCACTAAATGGGACAGTTACAAAGGTCTCAGTTAATATTGAACATAGAAAGTTGCGGTCTGGACGGATCTTATTATTTTTTGCTAATCTAACATGAATCAAGCACCAAAACACGATTCTGTGACCAGCGCAACTGACCCATTCTTTTTTTTTATTGAAAAACTAGAATAATGTTCCAAATTTCAGCTGCTTATAAGTTTTATGAAATCACCTACATCTTGAAATTCTAAAATGAAATAATTGTTTTTCATGAGCATCTGATTTTTTGCCTTTTTCTGAGGTCCTGATACTTGCAATTAATAGTAATAAATACATAATGACCAACATGTTGCAGGATGCCTCTACCTCTTACTTTTTTCCAAAGTTGAAAAATATGCAAAATTCCTTTACCTACCCAAGCACATATTAAATAATACCGTAAGATATTGGAAGGTGATAAGGTTAATAGTGGAAGCAACCAACAGCTCAACCGCCTAACAAGCATACCTTTGATAACAATGTCCTGGTTTGCAACTTTAAATATCTTGGTTCGGGTCTTTAGCTTAATTTTTCGTTCTATCACAGATCAACCAAATTAGTATGAAGGAAGAAATATTCATAGAAATAAACATTATCACAAACAGATCAAGACTTTTAAAAAACTCCATTGAAGTGTTTAGCATAGATTTTGTGTTTGACCAAGAAAAGTATCATAAAATAAGTGAAGTCAGCTGTTTCAACTATTACAATGTGATTTAAAGTAGCAGTTTCTTCCATTTGAACATCTCAAAAAACTGAATTTTTTTTTTTTTTTTTTTTTTTTTTTGTGTGTGTTTTACAGCCAGTTGTTCCAGTGCATATCGATGGAAAAACTTACTTTTTTGAGGTAATTATTTGGTTCATTAAGTTTGGACTATTAGTTGTAATGACAACGTACAATTTTTTGCAACAATTGAATGTTCAAATTCAGCTACGTCAAACTATTGTGGATTATTGTCACTTCAGGATACAACACAATGCTGAGGTCATGTCAAAAATCTGTTGAAGGAATTGCCATTACAGTGCAAAGTTTACATATTTACCCCTCTCTATGTCATGCATGACGTCATGCCCAGGCAGTTATTCTGGTATGGACATGTGCAAAGAATGTCAGAGGAGAGGTTGCCCAAGTGGAATGGAATGGAATGCCAAATGGTTCTGGAATGAGTATCACATGGGAAGAGGCAATGGGGACGTCCCGTAAAGGGATGGTGGCAGGGAGTTGACGAAGAGATTTTGCGGTGTCAATTGCCCGATAACCTTTGGGAGGATAGGCACATGTGGCGTTTAGGTGTCACAGAACGCCAGAGTGCGTTGTAGGAGCGACTTCATTTATATATATTTTCCTCTCTTGATTATCTAAACTCCAGCATATTACATACTATCATTTAATGCAGGCTTTGTTCATCTGTTTTTTCAGGGTTGGCCAGAAGAAGCCATGAATAATGTTGCTATTCGTTATTTGGCTCCTGTAAACTTGAATGATGATGTCAAGGCTGCTGCTGTTCAAGCGTGCAAATTTTTCCATGTTGTTGCAAGGTACAAAATTGCAAAAAAATTTTAAAAATTACACTCACCTCTGCGCTACTACGCACTACTATGCACTACTACGCAATACTACGCAATATTGTTTGAATGCCGTAATTTCAGTTAAGCCTTTTTAAGTCATGAAAATGAGTTAATGCAATAGATTGGAACGCTCAAGATTCTTGGATTCAGCTCATAATGATGCTGAGACTAACTTAAAATCCCTACAAAACTTAGTTTTTTTTCCAGGTTCACAATGTCAGTGTATGAGACTCTTTCACGAAATTAGGTTTCATTGAAAATTTTCTTTCTAATCAGTGTGATGGCTTTTTCATTTTTCATTTTGGCAGGATAATTTATAGCCAAGAAAATAGTGAAATACTTTCCCCTCCTGGGACAGATTTCCATTTGTAACCATCAATGGAGAAAAATGACCTTACACCACAAAATTTTAAAATTGAATTATTGATACCAGAACATTGAGAAAAATTCGGTAAATGCTTGGAGACCAAAAATGTCAAATCAAATTGGAGTTATAGTGATTTGAAATTTGCAATTTCAGAATCGTAGAAATTCAAAATAATTTGTAAAAATCCAGAACCATGAAATTCTGAGGAACTTATTTAAAGTTCTAGTGTGTCTCAGTGTATTTTCTCCATAAAATTTAATGATCACCTTGTCTTTTATCCTTAGCATTTTTCTTAAAGTTTATTATTAAATCACTATCATGCCTCTCAATGTATATTTAAATATCAATTGATATTGCAGGAAAATATCTGATGATTACTTAAAAGCAACTGGTAGAAAAACGTATGTTACGACTGCAGCATACTTGGAACTTATCCAAACCTATGTGCAATTTACTACTCAGAAACAAGAGGAGATAATGGCGGCTAAAATGCGTTATGTCGGTGGTCTTGACAAGTTGGATTTTGCAGCCGAACAAGTAAGTTCAAAAATTCAAGGGCATTTCTGTAAATATTGAGTGTGAACGATGACAACCTCAGCCTTGTTTCATTAATTTATTTTTATTTATGTTATCTACAGAAACAATTTTCAGTAAGTAACGTAAAATACAAACTGTAGAAAAACAATAAAAGTTAAAATATTTTAAGTATATGACTCAGGTTTGTTAACTCACGGTTGATGAGAATTCTGTACAACAAGACATGTTTCTTGACTAAGTATGAAATTACGAGGAGGAAAGAAAAGATGAAAGATGTAGCCATTGCATGTGCAGCACTACTTTTTTCTGATTCTGAATATCTGCAATGGCCAACCTTAGATTTCATACATCATTTGGAGATATTGAACGGAAGAAAAGATTGATTAAATCAAAACGAGCTCTCCATTGCATGAACTACTTTTTTTTTTCAATTAATGTGCATCATTAAGGTGAATTCCAAGGATTTGCTATGTAAAAATTTACAATTGTGATTTATTGGCTTTTTCAGAACAATGAGCATTCTGAAAATCTCTACCAATTTTCTGTTTTTATCATGTTTACCTGGTATTAATTTAATCTCATCCCATTAGGTCACTGTGATGCAAAAAGACTTGAACTCACTGCAGCCTCAATTAAAAGCTGCAGCTGAACAGACTGAGGGAATGATGAAAGTCATTGAGAGAGAAACCAAACAAGTAAGACAATTTTATGATTGATTTTGATAATTTCTGTTTTTGTAAGCCCATGCCTAATTGCCTAGGAACATTCACAATAATGAATTGTGAGTCAGAATAATGGCCATACTTTTATGAGTAGAAAAAATCTGACCAATAAGTGTCGAAAAGTTTTCTTTGAATAGTCTGCAAAAAGATAAAAAGAAAAAAAAGGAATAGAGAAAATCATCACATATGGATTTGGGGATTGTTGATTACATCTCCCCTGAAAAAATAAAATTTGATAAGATTTTCATACTTCCCTGAAAGTTAGCATGCCTTTTTTTTCTCCAGTTAATCTATGTTCAATTTTGATGTTTCTATGCCAAAAGGAAGAAAGTGAAAATGAATAAAATTGAAAGGAATTTTGTAGCACATTAACCCCATGCACGGTAATAGTCCCTTTTGATTTAATTTGTGTTTGCATTGTTCTTTTTAACATAAATATGCCCAATTTAAAGACATCACTCATGTATGTACTCCTATGGAATGAATAAACACCTCGTTTTATAAAGTATTTTGAAAATAATTTCATCAAGCTCAGTGTTAACAAGCTTCAGTCAAAACATTAGCGCAAGACTAAGCAAACATCTGATATTGCAGCAAGTCAGTTTCATGAACATTTTCCCCTCCAAAATCATGATTCTGAGAAACGAGCTTACGTTCATTAATTGCACAGTATAAGGCGCAAAATAATCTTGTAGCTGTAAATAATTTCCCAAGACAAATTAAAAAATTAAACCTTTTTGTTTTAGGTGGAAGAAACTTCAGCTCAAGTGCGCGAAGATGAAAAAATCGTCAACCAGCAGGCAAAATCAGCAAATCAGCTAAAAGAAGAGTGTGAAACAGATCTAGCTCTTGCAATTCCAATCCTTGAAGAGGCTATTAGTGCTTTGAATACCCTGAAACCCACAGACATCACCCTTGTTAAGTCCATGAAAAATCCACCCGACGCAATTAAACTAGTCATGGCTGCAGTTTGTGTCATGAAGGACATCAAACCGGAGAAGATCCCAGATCCGAACAAACCAGGGTCCAAAATGATTGATTACTGGGGGCCGAGCAAACGGCTCCTGGGTGATATGAGTTTCTTGCAGAGTTTAAAGGAGTATGATAAAGACAATATCCCTCCTGCTATCATGGCGACCATACGCAAGCAGTACCTGCCCCACAAAGACTTCAAACCACAGATTGTAGCAAAAGCCTCCAGCGCTGCGGAAGGTCTCTGTAAGTGGATTATTGCCATGGATATGTACGATGCCGTTGCCAAAGAGGTAGCTCCAAAAAAAGCCAAATTTGATTTGGCGCAAAAGAAATTTGAAGCTACGATGGCGATTCTGATTGAAAAACGGAATCAAGTCGTAGAACTTGAAGAAAAGTTGGAGATTTTAAAAGAGCAGCTGGAGCAAGTTCAAGTCAAGAAGAGGGCACTTGAAGAGGAGGTCAACTTGTGCGCAGGAAAGTTAAAGAAAGCTGAAAATTTGATCAGTAGCCTTGGAGGGGAAAGAGCTCGATGGACTCAGAAAGCGAAGGACTTACAGCATCGTTACGACTGTATTCCAGGGGACATTTTACTATCATGTGGAATTATCTCTTACCTATCCCCGTACACTGCAGACTTCCGTCAGCCACAAATTGAACTTTGGAAGCGCTATTTGACAAGCTTGAAAATCCCCTGCTCCGAGAACTATGATATCGTCACGGTTCTAGGCTCTGAGGTCAAAATTCAGCAATGGAATATTTGTCGTTTGCCTCATGACTCTTTCTCAATAGAAAATGCCATCATTCAAGATTGCTCCAAGAGATGGGCACTAATGCTTGATCCTCAAAGACAAGCAAATAAGTGGATTAAAGTTATGGAAAAACCCAATAGCTTAGAAGTAATAAAGGCAGATGAAGCGCATTACATTAAAAAAATCAAAGTCTGTATGGAAACGGGGCGGCCTGTTTTAATTGAAAACGTTTTAGAGGAGCTTGATCCGTTACTTGATCCAATTCTACTGAAACAAACATTTACTCAAGAATCAAGAAGGAACTCACAAAAATATATCGCCCTCGGAGACGAAATTATTGAATACCATCCAGCATTTAAATTGTACCTCACCTCAAGTTTACGGAACCCTCATTTAGCCCCTGAGGTGTACAACATCGTAACTGTTCTTAATTTTGCCCTCAGCGTGAGTGGTTTGGAGGACAAGCTCTCCAGCATTGTTATTGCGAAAGAGAGACCCGATTTGGCTGATAAGAATACCGAGCTAACTTTAGAACATGCCGAAAACAGGAAGGCCTTGTTAGCAGTAGAGGATAGTATTTTGAGAGCTTTGTCAGAATGCACAGGTAATATTTTAGAAGATGAGGGGGCAGCTGCAACATTAGATGAATCTAAACTTGTCGCAGCGAAAATCATTAAGAAGCAAGAAGCGGCAAAAGCCGACAGGAAAGTGGTACAGAGTTTCCATATGAGTTATCAGTCAGTCGCAGCGCACTGCGCTGTTCTATACTATTGTATCAGTGATTTGCCAAACATCGATCCTATGTACCAATTTTCTCTCGATTGGTTCATCAATAAATTCATCCAATCCATTGAGTCAGCGAAAAAATCGACTGTCACTGTCAAACGAGTACATAATCTCAAACAGACCTTTACCTTAACATTGTATGTCAACGTTTGTCGCTCTTTATTCGACAGACATAAATTACTATTCTCTTTCATTCTTTGTTCAAGCATCATGATGAAGTATGAAAGATTGGATGTGAGAGAAATGAAATTTTTAGTCCGTAGTAAGTTTCAAACGGACTTAGAGAACCCAATATCCTGGCTACCCGCTTCAAGTTGGAGTCAATTATGCTGTATTGACACGTTAAGTGCTTTTCAGGGGTTCAAGCAAAGTTTTGTAGAAAATCTCACCGTCTGGCATGAGTGTTTCAATTCGGAGGAACAGTTCCCTCAATTGCCAGCACCGTGGAGCGCATCCTTAACCTCGTTTCAACAGTTGATCGTACTGAAAATGTTGCAGCCTGAAAAGTTGATTCCATGTATTGTGAAGTTGATTGAATCAGAACTGTCTTCAAAATTCACTTCTTCACCACCCTTTGATATCAACGCATCTTTTGCTGATTCAAATTGTCTAACGCCGATTGTGTTCATCCTGTCTCCAGGAACTGATCCGATGAAAAGTTTGATTCAATTCTCACATCGGATGAATTTTACCAACAAATTTCAATCCCTCTCTTTGGGTCATGGCCAAGTATGTTATGATTAGTATCAACTAATTTTTCAATACAGTTTTTTTTGTATTGATCAGAATCAGCCTAACGACATTGAATGTTGCCTAATTTATTTTTATTTTTCATGTTTTTACAAGAATACAAAGCAAAATTCTGCCTTGAACTTTGGCGAGTACCTTTTTTTCTCTATGGAAGCTCAGTAGAAAGTTTCAAGGCCTTACGTTGCCTAGTTTTCTCATATGATTTTCCAGACATGGGAGAAAATTTGGCTGTGCAAAATGTCGTTAAGCTGACACTGGTTAAATTTGTCCAACCACAAGTGGCTAAGATAATAGAAAAGATAATTAAATGAAATCATAAATTAACATAACTGTTGTAGAAAACGAATGAATGAAACCAGCTTTTAAAGAAAAGTGAAGCTACCACAGGTTGTTTCAAAAATTGACAAAACTTCAACGTAGAATGCTCTCAGCTTGTTATATGTCTAACACCAGAAGAATTTTGTATAATTAAATTTCAGAATCTTATATCTTGATTCCACTCTCAAAAATTCAGTGCATACATTCTTTATTTTTTAGAGGGAAAACAAATCAACATCACGATTTAAACTTATATATTTATTTCATACTTGTAACATTCTATTGTCCAAGTTTTAAAAATTGTAGACGCGATGGAAAACTTAAATTTCCAAGAAGCAAATTGCAATATCAAGCTTTAATTGCGTAACTTACGTGAAAATGTAAGCATGCATCAAGTAAAGCGTTATTACTTTTAGTTTGTTAACAAGCATCATTATTTCTTCGTATTGGATTTGCCAGCCTTCTTAAATCTGTTGAACCAATTTAAGTTTTGAATGTTAAATTCACTCCGTGATTTTAATGTTTCCTAGGAGTCGGTCGTAATGCGGTTAATAAAAGAGGCACAAACAGAGGGAAATTGGCTGTGCTTGCAGAACTGTCATTTGGCATCATCTTGGCTTACAGAATTAGAAAACGTCTGCAAAAATTTTGATTTATCAAACACCGCCCCCACATTTCGACTGTGGCTTACCAGTTCCTCTTGCGATCAGGTATATGACCTTCTCATCTGTGCCTCATTCTTCCTCTGTTCATCACTCAGAACTTGTGAGCAGTAAGTCAGTTTTGAGGAGGTTGCGGCTAAATTTTTAATTTGACTCTTCCCTATATTTTTTGCATCAAATTCAAGTCAGTTTTTTGAGCCAACAAGGCAGTTTTTATCACTTTCAAGCAAATTCAAGCAAATCATAACATGATCTATTAAAAACCTCATACTAATCAATCTGAAACAATCTAACAAATATTTGGGTTTTTTTTATCGGTATTGGTTGTTTGTTAAGGGGTTATTATACAATTATTACTTTTCCGTTCGATAAGAGAAGTAGATTTGAGTCTCCCTTACCAGATCTCTCGAGGAGGAGGGGGGTCAAGCCCCATCTTAAGTGAGCCAACCGCTTAAAAAAAATGAAAGTAATATAATAATTCATTTTTTATCAGTTGTTTAGGCTTTTTTAATGATTTTCCGAAAAATTTGGGGGAAGGGTGTGGATAAAACCAGTCTTGAGGGGTGAGGAAAAAAGGGGTGAGAAAGGAGGGAAGAAAAGAGTCTTCCAGGTGCTTCACAGGGGGGAGGGGGTTCAAAAAGCCGGCCAAAATTCTGTATGTATTACTTGAACAGCCCTTGAAACCAATGAATATAATTAGAAGAAAAATCATATTTACTACCAGTAATGCAGAAAAGGTGGAAAAAGTTTTACCTTTATTCCTTAAAGCCAATTATCACCTCGCGCCTAAGCGCATCATCAGGGCGTAGATACCGTAATCATATCGCATACGGTATCATATTGCATACGGTATCTACGCTCTAATGATGCGCTTAGGCGCGAAATAATTATTGGCATTAAGGATTAAAGGTAAAACTTTTTCCACCATTTCTGCGCACCGGCAATATATGTAATTTTTCTTCTAACTACCTAATAAGTGATGTAAAATGCAATTTCTCAATCAACAATGAAAGTACCTCCAACCGTCTTTCGAATCTTAACATTCATTAAGCTGTAGCATTCATTAAGCAGTTTTTTTGTGATCTTTTGACAACGTTGTTCCAGTTTCCAACACACATTCTGCATACCGGTGTCAAAATGGTTGTAGAAGCTCCTATTCGTCTTCAGCAAAATCTTCTGAGCAATTATCTCTCGGACCCAATCAAGGATCCTGATTTCTTTGAAAGCTGCCCCGGGAAAGATGGTCCCTTCACGAAGCTCCTGTACAGTGTTTCATTTTTCCATGCGGTCATTCAAGAGCGGGAAACTTTCGGGTCTATCGGATGGAATGTCCCGTATGGATTTAATGAGTCTGATTTTCACATATCCATCACTCAGCTGCAGGTTTGTCTAAACCATCTTTTCTTCAAGTTTACATTTGTAATTCTTTGAATATTAATTATTTAATACATACATACATAAAGCCGCTTTTATAGCGCCGCCTCGCGCTCTGCGACGCCCGATCGCCATTTTTCCGAGGCAATTGTTGGGTCTTTTAACAGTTTTTCTTTTTCCGAGTATCGGGGAGTTAGCCCGATGACTCAACCCCCAACCTGGAGGACCAGGGTTTGATTTCGGAGTTGCCTCTCCTAGACAGGTTGCTTTCACTGCAGCTAAGAGCCCTGTCTACCCTTCATTATTTAATTCACTATTAAATTTTAAAATTTAAATTTAAAACTTATTTAATTAACTATTAAATTTTAAACATTCAGCGCTCAATTGTTACCTCAATTCCGCCCAAATTTTTAGATATACCACTTTTTTAAAGGATAATAGCGTTGTTACGTTCAAGAGTGCTTCTGTTAACTTCAAGGTGTTCAATTTTTTTAAACAGTTCAAATAACTCTTTTTCCTTTCACGTGACCTCCGTTCAATAAAAAAGTAGCGAGTACATATCGTCAACTACCGGCCAAAGTATCACAAGCGCCATACGACGTTTAAAAATTTCTGCCGCCATTTTATTTTTTTACAGAGAAATTCATGGTCGAATCTGTTTAAAAATTTCTCCGAATTTTATCGGCAACATGAAGAAAATTCAGTGAAACTTTCGGACCGCTTCAACTGATAAATTCTCTGTGAAAAATAAAAGGGCGGTGGAAATTTTTGAACGTTGCATGGCGCTTCTGATACTTCGGCCGGGAGGTGACGATTTAGAGGAAGGGTTTTTTGTTTAAAACAAAATAAAGTTAGCAAACTTCTTTGATAGACTCATTGGTTTTTGACGCTTCATTTTTCAGATGTTAATCAATGATTATTCAGCCGTGCCTTATGGAACTATCAACTACATAATTGGTGAATGCAACTATGGTGGTCGAATTACCGACGAACTTGATCGAAAACTTTTGATCACCATCCTGTCCAACTATTGTAATGCCGACATTGTCAATGACCCAAACTATTTATTTAACCCCGGTAATGATAAGACTCAGATCCCCATCTGCTCTGACTATCATGAATTTGTTTCATCTATAACGGTGAGTACTCTGAGGGCTTTTTCGATGTGCCTGCATTCTTTTTGCCCTAATGGGATAGTGATTTACGAGTACTTATTAGAAGCTCTGAGTAGGGCCCACAAAAGAAGGAAAAATTGGCCCTGTAGTATCAAATTGATCTGAGGTCCTTTCTGCATGATTGAAGGAGCTGGAAGCTAAAAGGGCGCATCTCTGTTCCAGTATCTCAGAATGTAATATTTCATCAGGTAGATAAAGTGAGTGCATTCAGGTATCTATTTTATGTCAATGAGAATAATGTGTAATACAGACCTCACTCCCTGATTGTTGAACCTTCAAAATAAAAAATTGTGTGCTAATTAAAATCTTGTACGTCAGCTCCTTTCAGAATTTATCACACAGAACCTGTAAAAACCTGTCAAATCAAATAAGTGAAACCAGCTGGCATGATAAAATAGCGTAGTGTTTTGTCTACTACAGCAATTTTCCTAAAGAATGTGCTCAAATTTTCAGGATTTACTAGCAGCTAGGGCGGTTGGGCTCTTCTATTTGTATTCTATTCTAATATCAGAATGCGCTCAACATTTCAGGAATTACCATTCATAGCTCCGCCAGAAATTTTTGGTCTGCACATCAATGCCGGCATGAGAAGGGATCTAGAGTCCACTAGAACTTTCCTAAAAACACTTTCACTCGTTCAAGAGAGTGGCTGGATCGATGACTCTTCTGATTTCTATTTGAACGCTCTCCATATTGCCGATGAGATTTTGGAAAGGGTGAGTTGATTGAGTATATTCTCTATAAAATTTTCAGCAATGATGAACTTTCTAAAGCTGGATGAATTAGTATTTTTACCGATGTAAAAATTAGAATGTTTTAGAGTCACAGTAATAGAGGGGCTTGGTGGACACTGGACAAAGCGCACAAGTGCAGTTTTTTAAAAAATTGAGTTATTAATGATCGTAAGTAAAACTAGTCTTAATATATATTCTGTGAAATATTAGCTTCTAAATTCCAATTTTAAGCATCAAAAAGTCAGTTTGAACTCTCTTTTTGCCATTAAGATCCATTTGATTTCAAACTTCGAAGACGTATTTCTCAAAATAGCAAAAGCTGCACTTATGCGCCTTGACCTCCAACCCCCTCAATTCGAATTCTTGAATAATAAGCCTAGGTTTGAAAATCTGTCATATTTTCAAATTGCGTTTCAGAAATGTTATGGATTTCCAGCATTCAGGACAGAGAAAAACCGAAAAATTCAGATAGTATATTCAAATTTTATTGTATTTAGAGAAGTACGGTATGTTGGAGCTTTTAGCTAACCTGCGTTAAATTCAGCATAAAGCTGATATCTCACCACAGAGAAAAAAAGCTCACACACAAGCAAAATTTTCCTTCAAAGAGATACACTGTTTGGTGTAACACTAGTAACAACCATTCAGGAAGGCAACTGCAGACGCGCTTCGGCCTTGTTGGGCCAATCCTCAGTGCAGCGCAGCCTCCTGAATTTTCTGCTACCAAGCTCGGAGAGTTTGTGAAAACCAGCCTGAGACTTAGGCAAGCGGTTGCTGGCGGCAAGTAAACTTGCCCCATGTAGTGAGCGATTATCCATTTAGAGAAATACCAGTTAATTTTCCAATCTCTAAGATTTATGAAAAGAATCAATGTAATCACAACTTCTTTTTTCCTCTGATTTTAAGTTTTCTTTCTCCGTTGCAGCTACCAGAGAGTTATTACTTTACTTGAGAGTTACAATTTAGAGTAATACTAGTTAGGTTTCCAATCTTTAAGACTTATCATGAAAAAATATCAATATAATTGCTACTTCTTTTTCCCTCTAATTTCAAGTTTTCTCTCTCCATTGCAGCTACCAGAGCGTTACGACTTTCAAGAAGGAGAAAGAGACCAATCTGAAAGCCGTAGTTTCTCTCTTACCTGCTTTTTATCTCATGAACTAAATCTGTTTAACTGTCTACGCTTGAAAATCCAGTCTTCACTGAGTAATCTGCAAAACGGAGTCAAAGGAATTATTCTAATGAACTCTCAGCTTGATGAAATCGCTCGGGCTCTTAACAACAATCAATGCCCAGCAGTTTGGTTCAAGTCCTCTTATCCGAGCACAAAGAGCTTGTCTAATTACGTAACTGACTTCACGAAGAGATTCGAGTACTTAAAGGTAATGAAAAAGTTATTTCAAGTAAGATTTGATGTGGCGTAAGGAAGCTTATTTCCAAGGAAGAAGTCTCAAGAAGCAGGAGTGTCTGACCCATGAGGGTCTAAGGGCATGAATATTGCTCTCCATGTCTAAGAATCCTTCTTTCTGCAGTCTCCCCCCCCCATTCTCCTCACTTTGCAATGAATATGTGCAAGATGGAATTTGAATTAAGTTAGCGAGCAAAGGGTCATCGTGTGCATCCATTAGGCCTGAGTGCGCCATTCTATCCAATTTAGACTTGACTCTTTCAGCACACCCAGTCAGTTAAAACCAGGTACCATATTGAGGGTATGAGTACCGCAGGGTGTCTACAAGACTGAGAAACCGAAAATCTGAAGGAAATGTCAACAGTTCAGGAAACCAGGAACTTTGATGAAAAAGTGTGGAAATTTGAAAACTATCATTGCTAGCTGCACAATTAAACTGTAAGTGCACAGCAACAATTTTGAATAGTGAACAAAGCTATAAGTTTCAATAAGGAATTCCAATTTTAGTTAATTGAATGATTAAAACCTAATAAAAAGGCTTATGTGTTGTTGTCCTTTGCATTGTAATTATGGACCAGATGTGCTGGTAACAGAATCGTGTTTTGATGCTTGATTCTTGTAGATTAGCTAAAAATAAGGCGATCTGTCCAAACAGCAACTTTCTACATTAAATATTAACCAAGGTATCGTCCTTTGAAAAGTCGGCTTTTGACATCATCCACCGCGGTAGTGCATAACATGGAATGTACTACCGCTGTGGATGACATCATACATGGAGTTTTTCAAGGCGCAATATCTCAGTTAATATTAAACGTAGAAAGATGCTGTTTGGACAGATCTTATTATTTTTAGTTGATCTGCAAGAATAAAGCACCACAACACGATTCTGTGACCAGCGCAACTGACCCATCGTCTTTCATGTAATGGCAAGAAACTTGCTAAGATGAAAGTTTTAGGTGCGGCACAAGAGCAGTAATTAATGTCAACATTTCGGAAAGGAAATTTATGAGATACCTATGAGCCTTATCAGCTGATCTAACTACCCATTTCTAACAGCGCAACTTTTGGTTTCAGGAATGGTATGCTGGCTCCCATCCCACATCGGTATGGCTTTCCAGTTTTTTCCATGTGAATGCGTTTCTGCATACTTGTTTGCATGAGCATGCCAGAAGTAATAACATCTCTGCCGATATTTTGAGCTTCGATCATGAAATTTTAAGCCTGGAATCAATGTCCGAAGCACCTGTCTCTGGAGTTTATGGATTCGGTCTTTATTTGGAAGGAGCTAGGTGGGATCGAAACATGTGAGTATTTTTTTCATAACTAGGAGCAGAAAATTGGATCATAAAATGGATTGCATTTTGCAAAAAGGAACCACTAGCATTGCAATGATGCTAAGATTGTGCAACTTCATCTTTCGTAATAAAATTATGGAAATCGTGGAAAACTATGAAATTTAGATGGTAACTTTTGTCTTAAATTTACAGTTTTTAGCGAGTAAAAGAGAAACTATTAATGGATAATCGGGGTTTTCCTCTAAGACAAAAGAAGTTGCACAATCAATGCAACATCCCACAACACAACAACGTTGCAACATTGCAATGCTAGTGGTTCCTTTTTGCAAAATGCAATCCAAATGAGGTTCTGAGGACACAGTTCTAGGAGAAAGCATTTTTCTTGTATTGCAATTGATTTAATCAGATATTCATTTTGGCAATACATTTTACAACTTTCTCTAAATTCACCCAAAATTATAAAGAATTCACTCAAACAATTTTTGGGGAAGGGGTTGTTTAAGTTTCTGTTGAATAGAAATAAAGCACGAGGAACAACCAGCCTATTTCTAATTAATGCTGTCCAAATAATCCTAAATTTTTGACTTGCCAAATTTAGTAAGCTTACAATAACTCGAACCAAGAGGCTGTTATCAAGAGTGGCGGTAGCCACCCCCGGTCGAGGAATTTTCAAAATACCTATCGGATAACGCATGTTTGTTGAAACAATTTCTTACTTTTCTTCGCAGGAAATGTTTGCAAGAGCAGTACGTTAAAGTTCTTTTCGATGTCATGCCTGTCATTTGGTTCAAGCCTGTTCTTCAAGCCAATTTAAATACAGAAGATAGATTTCTAACACCCCTGTATCAGACACCGGAAAGGAAGGGCCGTATTCTGGTGCTGGGATCATCATCGAATTTCATCACCAACATTTTGCTCAGTTCGGAAGTTCCTCATAAACACTGGATCATGAGAGGGGTGGCTCTGCTCTGTCAGCTAAGTGACTGAATTTAACAGCAAATCAAACGGTCGTTTTCTTGATAGAAGAATCAAAGATGGTTCATGGCGTAACAGAAGATCTCTTTTTGTAAAGAACAGTTTACTTTTTTGTTACTTTTTACTTTTGATCTGTTACGTACTATAAAATTTGCCATATTTAACTGTGATATGTATGTAATTTAGGCAACAATTTGATTGGGAAATTGCAGAAATGCGTACTTCGTTTTTCAGCATTGTAGACCTCTTGTCATATTTTATTTTTTACAAGGAAAACTACTGAACATCACTCCTTGAAAATTTCGGTGATTTTTTTCTTAATGTGAAGAATATTGATATTTGGCAAGAACTTCAAGTCATGATGTTAGTTTGGCTTTGTTTAAAGAAATAAATTACAAGCTGAGATCTTGAAATATTGCATTTTTATGTGGCATGTTTACTGAGGTACGCATTTTTGCAAGTTCACTGTCAATATGAGCTGCAAATATTTAAGACTGAAGGGCAATCTGAAGCCAAGAAATAATTGATGTTCCCTTACGAATGGTCTTTTTTTATTCAATAAATGCAATCCTTAATCATACCTCGATTTGGTTTACCTTTTTTTTCTTTCCATTCAATGCGTGACCTTTGATTTGATTTAACACCAGAGAGTACTAAAGCGTTTTTTTATGGAAAACAATGGATCTGCAAGTCAGTGATAGAAATTTTTCTTAAAAATTAATTTTAAAGTGGTAGAAAAAGACTAAAACGTCACTCTGCAAAAAAGATCTGAGAAAAGCTGAGAGAGGTGCGGTTTGACTAGCAAGAATAAAAACAATTTCATAAATATTAGAAAAATATAATTAAAAATTGAAAAACCTACTTACTTAAGAAATAATAATAATCAAGCGTAAATTTTAAACAAGGCAACTAGATTTAAAAAGGTGTTTGCGATACAGCATTTTGCAAATGCAAATATTTTTGAAATAAGTTGCTAATTGAAGGTACCAGGCAGCTGTAATCACTTGAAATAACGACTGGAAGCGATGAGATGAGCCTTTGAGTCGCAGCATGGAGATAGACTCCACCTGTGAACAGACAAGAAATATTATTTTCTTAAGTATAATCAACTCTGGTTAATACTATCGGCAGCTTCAACTGAGCTCATGATAACTGGAAAATATCCATGAGTAGCAGCATGTTAGTCCTTGCCATAAATCTGGCAAACTTGATTTCAAAACTGAATGAGCAATTTGAAAAGGTCTAAACTAAAAGAAAATATCACACATCTCCTTATAATCTTGCGTCGAAAACGATTTAAACAACAGGAAGTTCGGCAAGCTAACACAAAGAAAATAGAAAGTAGTATATATGTAAATGTTATTGACCTATATTAATTATAACGCTTCTTGTTTAGAAGTTCATTTAAAGATTTTCGGTCGTGTGTTCATTTTCTTTGTACAATTTTGAAAAGAAATTAAGGGCATAGTTCTTTAACTAAATTTTCTTCTGGGGAAGCTCATTCCATAAACAGAAAAACAAATATCATTGAACCAGCATTATCAACTTCCTCCATTGATTATTTTTCTTCAGCTGTAACTTTTTAGCTTCTTCGTTAGAAGACAATGTTAAAACCAATCAATTGTACTTAGAATTTAAAAGATGTGAAGCGATCCACTTTCATGGAATGTTACCGATTTAAAAAAGAGAAGAGGAGTTACTTGATACATACTTCTGATCTCTTCTTTCTTCCCCTTCTCAATTCCTTCTTCACCAAATTTTTTTAAACTCTTTCCTCTCTCATCTCTTAAATTGTCTTTTAATTTAATTGCTTTCTTTGTGCGAATCTCTGAAGAGAAAGGTAATGCTTATTGATTATGAGTGAAAAGCAGGGATTAATTTTAGGTATTCCTGACAAAATATGTGCATTTTTAGGATAATGAAAGATACATGGGCCTACGCACATACTTCCAAAACTTGATCAACAGTACAAGAGAAGTTTCCACTTTATTAGGTAACAGAATGGAAAAAATAATTGTTTCCACATCATAACAGTTAAAATTGTAAACTGTAAAAATCTAACCTCTTCATCAGCTGACACAGATAACTCAACAGTTAGCATTGGTTACCGGGGCCAACCAAATTTTAAAAAATGTAATAAGGCTAAATTATTGTTATTTTTTTCAAAACCAAATTTTTTTTGTGAAAGTTAGAAATTAAACTGAATAGAGAGGGTGGGTGAGGTTTTTGACACTCGACCTCATTTTTTCTCATCAAAATTTTAAGAGTATGTATGCCTAACCCAAAATTGATTCTATAAACATACAAAGTTATTCAGCCTTAAAATGGAAACTGACCAACTGTTTCTTATGGACTGTTACATAAAAACCATTAAAGTGTACTACGATAAGCTTCCATTTTTTAAAAGTGATAATTGGTTGAGTAGAACTTTCGTCAACTTTACTCTCTTCAAATATTCCAAGTTGGAAGTGCAAGAAACGGAATACAGCAAAAAAAGGGCGGAATCATCTTTAGAGTTAAACAAAGGCGCAAGCTGTTTGTTCGCGCTTCGTGACGAACAGCTCTTGGAGCTCTGTCGAAGTTTAGAGGTAACTGTGGCTGTCAGTGATGAAATCAAGGGCACAGATAAGAAAAAATCCCTTGCATCTAAAAACATGCGTTTGCCTTTGTTCTCCACGGACTTGGCCCAAGGATTCGTGCAAGATTCGCATATGAACGAGACGAAAGTCAATGAGTTTTTCATGAGCGATACACAAGGAAATGTTATTGCTCACATGACAGGTTACTTCAGAGTGAGGGATATGGGAAGACGTGTGATCACACACTTCTATTTCAGTAGAACTTTGAACAACTTACTTCACCATACAGTGGATTCTAGCGAGAACAGTGAACGTAAACAGGTTAGTCCAGTTGGAGTAACGGAACAAATCACAGAGAACCTCAAATCTCTATCGAGAGGATCGGCTGATAGTGAAACATGGAAGGCAGCCGTTGAATTTGATATTAGAAAAACCAAAACAACAGAGGAAGCATGTTTTGATAATGTTCGAGAGACGGAAAAAAAAGACGCTCATCCCTGCGAAAAAGGTGCACAGTGCAAGGAGAAGTTCGAACAAGATACAGGCACATCACCTGCAGAACCAATCGTGGTCTCTGAGCTTCCATCATCGGGGGAGGCTGATCGAGAGGATAAAATTGCAGAGCGACTGAAGATGAATGAAATTATGAGATCAAAAGCAGAAGTAGATGACCAACCAGAGGTAAAATGCAATTGCCCTTTCATTAACTTCACGAAAAAAACCGATAATCTCGAGGCTAAAGAATTCATGAGTGAATTGACTAAAGGTCAGTGTCTGGCAAAAACATTTCTGACACTACCGTCTCCAAAGGAAAGTTCGAACAAACAGAAAAGCGTGAAAAATGAGAAGGACTCCGGTCAAAGACATGGTAGTGTAGAACCACCTTGTCCTTGCCTTATGGGAGATCACCTGATGCATTTATCATCTTGCCCTTGCTTGAATAAGGCAAGTAAATTGACTCATCAAACTCAATTAACTGAATCCAGCGGCTCGCCTGCGACTGATATGGAGAGAGCTTCGGGTGAAAATGGAAAACAGGTAAATGAGCGAGGTGAGTTCACTGAGAAACTAGGTGTGGGTTCCTCCTCTTGCACCTGTCTCATCCATACGACTAAGAACCCTGAAGTGGACGAGTCACTCGTCAGGAAACTTGAGGCTAAGCTGTTTCCTTGCAAGCGCGAGGGGCAGCAGCTCGAAAAAGTTGTTAAACCAATGGCTCTCCTCGCTGATCTGTTAACCAAAATCCCGATGGATATGGAAAATAAATGTGGCTTCATCCCTGCGATAAATCCTTACCTCGTTTATTCTTGCACTTGCATGATAAATCATGGCTTTCATTATCGGCCAACCCAAGAAACCAACCATTCTTGTTTGCATGCACCCTTATCTCGCAGACCAGAGTCTCAGTGCCAGGGGCAGGCCTCAGTCTGTTCAAATAGCGGTACACCAATGATTTCCAGGTTAAATTATCCGGCTGGACAATTGGAAAAGACGCAACACTCTCATAATGCCTGCCTTGTTCACAGTCCGCAAATGCTCTGTACCGCGAAAGAATCAACTCCCCAAAATGATTGTCATCTGGATAAAAGGACAATCGAGTCTCATTGTGCGAAAGAGATTGTTACAAATGTAGAATCCAGAATAAAACAGCGCTTGAAAGACGAATTAAATATTTTCATAACGGACAATAATCCTATGAGGAAGGCTGAGGTAGATCGAATAAAGGGAGGTGGAAGCATGCTTCAGGCACAAAATGCTACCGAAAATTTTTTTCCGGTGCCCATGACATATGAGGAAGACCACACGAAATGCGATTTAAAGGACCAGATCCACAACACACCCATATTTGAGAGTCCTTGTCGCGCTCCGCCGGATTCAGAGAAGGCCTCATCACCTGCTCCTGAAAATCGGAACCGTCTCAGATCTCCTGAGCTTCGGGACAGCAAGAGACAAATACCTGTCATTGAAGTTCCATACAATAGTACGACAGATGTCTATCTGCTAAAAATTAACCGGTCGAAACACGAACGAAATCAGACAGATAGAAGGATTCTTAACCAACACTCGATCAAAAACTCTGTAGATGAAAGGAAAAACTATGGATCTTCTCAAAAACGAGATTTAACAAGAGCATCGCGGAGAATTTATAACAGACAATAACATTGGTCCATCAGTCTAGAGTAAAGATAATCTGCTGTGCTACGGAAGAAGGCTGTATGAATTTTTATGCATTGTCAAATTTCCTTGGATGAAACACGAATTTTCAGGAAAACATGTGAATAATTTCTGTCCAATTTTTCAGTGAATTTTCTGTGCAATGTGATCTAAAGTATTTGAAAATTTCAGGCAGAAAAGGAATTTCATAATTTTTCTCAAAAACTAATATTGGAGGCAGAGAAATTTGGCAAAGTGCAAATGTTCCTGGGGATTTTTCCTCAGCATGGCGACTCCAGATGCAATTTTTCAGGGATCTCAAGATTTATGTAATTTTGTAAACTTGAGGGGAACATCTGAAATTGATTCATGGTAGTCATGTAAAGTGGAAACAAATCACTATTGAGCACTAGAAGAAATCCTTGTAGAACAGGGAAAAATGTTAGGGTTAAAAAGGCAAAATAAAGGTTTAAATATTGGTTGGGGCTAAATGATTCATTCCACAATGCAATCGTCGAAACTACACTATTTCGCTTTTTGATTTTATGGACATATTGTATGTTGTCTTCAAAAACGGATTAATTTATACACTTCTTTTAAGACTAGAAGAAGAAAATTTAAAACTTACTGAGACAAACCACTATTTTTGGGATTTTCGAAACTGTCTTCGCTACATATCTTCTTCATTTCAGTTAGAACAGCAGCCTTTTTGGTTGTGTTGCTGTAACAAAGGGAATAAAGAATAAAACAGTCGCAAATCATCACGCTGAAACTGGCTGGCATATAAACACAAACGGAGATTAAAACTAGATTTTCCAGCTTGCTTTGCTCACTTTTGTGAGGTTTAAATTGTATATGATGTTGTCGATTCATATAGTTGGTTAGGTATTTAATTAATGATCAGCTACCATAGCTACTTACACTGAATGCTAAACTCATCAGCTGTATACATTTAGCATGAAACAAATGCTGAAAAAATGAGCTGACATGCATGCAAAACATGTTAGAAATAAGCAAATTTGCGCTTCACTTGAATAGATTTTGATCTATTTAGTGGTAGGTAGTAGTAGGTTTCTAAGAAGACTAAGTGTTTAGAGCTAAATACATATTGGTAGCAGGAATCAAGAAATTTCAAGTAAAATTCCTTACCTCCATCAGGTAAATCTCCTAGTTTCCGTTTTAAAGATGGTTTCTGATTATTTTGAATAGCGTACGGTAAAGGCAGACTAGGACCAGGCGTAGGCGCTGGTTTATTACTGAAATAAGATAAAATACATTTTTTTAAAGTTTAAAATTTCACAAGTTGATGACTTGATGAGGAAAACAGAACATAAAGAAGATTAATCCTTTTTTTTATTCTAATTGACATCTTGGTGCCAAAATTGTGAACACCAATATTGCATTCCCAAGGATGTTATCTCAAAAATACATGTTTTTGATGAAAAGTTATATTTCCCTCTAGAAAAAGTAAACCTACAAAGATCTAGACTAGGTCTCATGAGCTATGTTATCATCAAAGATTTAACATCGTCCAAGCACAACTTCAGAGCAAAAAAAACCTTATATTTTTCATTCAGCAGGCTGATTATTGAAATCGATAGACAAGGGAGACAACAGGAAAATGGTGCGATCCTGGTTGAAACGGGTGGTAGTTATAGATTAAGGGGGAAAATTATGAGCTAAACAATAGGGTTCATTGTGAGCTGTGTTATTTCATCTATTACTTACTTATTACCTCCTAAGTCCATTACAAACACCCACTTTCACCGATAAGATTGTTCCATTTTCCCTTTGTCTCCTTTGCCTATTGCTTTGTCTATCAATTCCTATTAGCCGCCCACTGAGTAACGGGTGGGAACGGAGTCTCCTAATTGCTATGGCATTGTCATCTCACAAAATTACACACAGTGAAAAGATGCTGAACAGTAAAAGGACAAAATCATTAGAAGCTCATTTTCATTTCCTATTTGTTTCCTGCCCTCAAATCAACGATATAGAAACTATAGATTGGTGGTGGCCTACGAAAAAACGTAACACACATGGAGCCGTCGTTCAATAGGCAGGCGGGGTGTGAAAATGGCCAATTGCTATCTTTGTCATAACCTCAAATACATGGAATCTTACGGGAGTTTTTAGAATAAATGATTTAGCGTTGAAATTTTCATGGTAAATGCACTTGATAAATGGCTAAGTTCCATATCTGAACACAGATTTTCAAACAGTTGGTTCTAAATTTGATATAAGTTTGTATTCAGCAACAGTTCCCTAAGAAGCCATAGAAACTGACTATCTTCGTCCTAACCTAATTGTAGCTCCTGGTGTGTTACGAATTTCACTGTTTGCGTAGCATAGGATTCCCCTATCTATAGTTTCTAGATCGTTGCCTCAAATTGAACTTTTGAAATACTGACCTAAAATATGGCATCTTCAAGGCTTGCGTACATGTCACTCGTTTTGATGGGTCGTAGGCCAGCAAGCCAGCAATCAAATCCAATAAATCATCCCCTGCTGCGGTGAATATGTGGTTTAAAGGGGTCCCTGGGAAAGGCTTGTACTGAATGTATTCTTTCAGACTCGTCACACCCTGAAATGAACAAATAGGCCTTAGGGAAATTCTTTTTTGGGGCAGAATATTATGTTGTACCAAAATCTGATGGTCAAAAGGTGCCTTAGCAGCCAATTTACCACATTATTAGATAGATTAGATCATTAATTCCTTTACTTGAATAGCATGGTTACCAGAGACTTAGCTGGGTCTAATCTTTATCCCAAGTAGTCAAATTTTAGTGCAAAGCACTGCACAGCCCACATTTTTCGCATTAGTATTTAGTTAGTAGCACCACCAAGTCGCACTTTAGAAGAAAATCAATTGGGAGTAGTTTCACTTTTAAATTGACTAGTCACACCATTTTCTCAAGTCAAAAGTTCAAAGCTGAGAGAGAATATTTGGAACGAGAGAATGGTTGAAAATTTTTATTCTTCACATTACTTACAGTAATCTTTAGAATGATGTTTACTGATTTGAAAGAGAAGACTAAAAAAAAAACTTTAAAAAATCACGATCCTCAAAATAAAGAAAATACTTACTAATGACACATGGTCATTGCGTCGGGTGGAGCCTTTTTCTCTCTCTCTCTATTAAGATGTTAATTTGTTTTTCCTTCTTTACATTTCATTTCATTTTATTCCCTTTTCTTTCAATTTCTTTACAGTTTTCTCTTTTCCCCTGGGTCTTCTCTGCTTTTCATTTTTCATTCATCGAGTCTTAAGGAGGAATAAAACTTCAATCCTCTTCCTCTCCGAGTTGAGATGTTCCTGTTAAACTCGGTCAAATTGATGGCCTATGAATAGGATCAGTCTAAAAATCTGCTTTTATAAAAAATGAGAAACTTAAATTTATATGATTTGAATACTTATGAGACTGGTTACGGAGAGAAAAGACAAGATACTTACTGGCCATGTCTGCTCCGTTGGTGTTCCTAGAGCTTGAAATATTCTGCTCAATTGATCTAAATCTGAATCTCCCGGAAGGAAAGGTACTCGTAACAGTAACTCAGCTAAGATACAGCCTATGGCCCACATATCTACTCCAACACCGTACAATTTCGCTCCAAATAGTAACTCGGGACACCTGGAAGTCAGTCAGAACTTATAAATGAAAAAGCTAGATGTAGGTGCTAAGATCTTTGTTACACTTAACTTTTCAGTCATTCTTGGATATTTGTTTATAATGAGATATTCAAAACACGAGAGTCTACACCTTTAAAATACAACTGTACTACTGAAATAATCTGCGAAAGCAGAGGGAAAATTAAAAAATTAAGTTCCTTTCAGACCATGGCAAAAACAAGAGGCTGATATTTCGTGGATAGGAATGCTGTCAATTTCAACTTTTGAATTCAAGATTTACAAATTAATACAAGAAAATAAGTTAGAAAAATAATGTATCAATACTGTTTAACATACCAATATAAAAAAGAAAATATGATGGAGTGTTATTAGAATTAGCAATTCAGTTGAACAGCGTGAGACAATTTAAAAAAGAAAGCCTGAGTTTTATTCTCAAAAATAAATTGAAGATTTAAACTTCAAGTCTTTTGGGTGAAAAACCTATAAAAGTAAGACTTTTTGCAAAGTTTACCTGTACCACCGCGTAACAACTTGATGAGTGTTGATTCGACTTGGAGAACCATAAACTTTTGCTAAACCAAAATCACCAATTTTCAGTATGCCTTGACTATTAATTAATAAATTGTTTGGTTTTAAATCCTGAAAAAGGAAAAAAAATCTGAGAAATGTGAAAAGATCATGCAGAGTATCTGGAAAGTCCATGATCCCCCTACCAACTTATGATCAAAGTTTTTTCTTGTCATACGAATGGAAATAACCTCTTGGGGAATTTTTTTTCCTAACACTGTTACTTTGCATTCACACACCTTGAACACCTTCTTTTAAATTTCTTTCAGGGTGCACTCGAGACACTTTCCAAGCCAATAGTATTGTGTATCCTATATCTACATTACAAAGATTGTATGATTTGTTTTTCCTTCATATACAAGCAAACGAATGTGCACATTAGAGTTTAATGATTTATTAAATACATTTTCGTGATGGTAAAATTTTGGCTTATCAAATTTTGAAGAATGTACTGCCTTTTCTCTTAAATATCCTTACCCGGTGCAGGATCCAATTCATATGAAGATACTCTAGGCCTTGCAGTGTCATGAGAATGTAAGCTTTGATGTGCCCAGGTACAAGCACAATACTTGTGTCTTTGACAATGACTTCCAGATCAGTATCCATAAAATCAAAAACTAGAGATATATTTGACTTGTATCCAAAGACATCTGCAAAGACAAAGTCAAAATAAAATTGAGTTAACAAGGTACTAGTTTTTTGAAGATATTCTTAGAATCTATCTTTCTAAAATTCCGGTCAGAACATTGTTGACATTTCTTCGAAAATATTATTTCTCCCTTTATTACTAGTGCAAAAACTTCTTCAAAGAAAAGTATTGTTCTTCTGTTTGATTCTTCAAAATGAATATTTTATGGTAATGAAAATTAGTTGCAATGCATTTTCTAGGTCATCATGAAAGATTTAATGAGTTGACCAAATGATGAAGAGACAAATGGGCAGACATCAATGGTAAAATGAGTAAATTATTGATTGGAACAAATTAGTTACAGGGTGTCTACTAGTACACTATTATTCTTGCTATTTCATTAGCTATCTTTACTTCTCTATGCTTCCCACAGCTTTCCTCTTTTCAGAGGTTTCCTGAAGTCCTTGCTTTTTCATTACTTTTCCAGCACTATTTCCATATCTGAAATGTATTTGGAGCACTCAACAGGGACAGATTTTCGCAACAAATAAAGAACTTTGGAGTCAAAGAAAAAAGTGAAAAACGCAGAATTCAACTAGGATTCTGAGACAATGTCATGTAATCAACATCAAGTTGTATACAAACATTGCACACCTCCAAGGTTCTCCCTTAAAGTGAATCTAGAATTTCCTTACCTCTACATTTACAATCTGTAAGTTTTCCATACATCCATCCAAACTATCAAAACGTGTGCTTATTCAATGAATGCATACTATTTCTGTACAGTAGACACCCTCTATTTATAACCGTCAACAGAAAGCGGGACCTTCCATTTAAGACAGTATTTTCATCGAAACAATTTTTGCCAAGATGGACCGACACTATTGCGTTTGAATTATTGACCATACAAAAAAATCTCTCCCACAGTATCCGGGTATCCCAAGGAATAATTTGAAACACAATATTGTTTAACCACACACAAGATGCCAAAATTAGCAAGGAACTATCATGTTCTCAGTCTATTCAAAAGGTTGCATCTTACCAATTAAACCAATAATATTTTCATGATGAAGTTCTTGCAGAAGTTTGATTTCTCTCAAGGCTGTACGGTTGATACCGTCTTTAGCATCTGCAGCAGTGCCAACTTTGATCTGTAACAGAGAGCAAATGAATAATATTAAATCACTGCTCTACCCAAGAACAAAAAAAAGGTATAAAATAAATTCTGTAGATGAGTTAAAATACTTGACTGCTGCTATGCCCAATGTAACATTAAACTCCTTTATATTTTCCTCCATATTATAATAATGTGAGCAGGGATGTAAAGAACTGAATATAGTTCCTATAGGATACAAAAATCTTTGGATTTCATTTCCTGACGATTTTTCGGACACATGAGCCCTCTGGTAACTTGAGAATTCTTCATTAAATTGAATTCAACAGAGATTTAGAACTGTGACTCCTGGTAGTACACCTCATAAAATAACTTGGAAAAAAAGTGTAGAGCTGGTACTTGTTTTTTTAAGAGTTTGAAAGTTGTAAGTAGAAAAGCTAGTAAAGAAGTCATAAATAATCAGAGTTCAAGAATTTTAAGTAAATATTTTGTGATCAAAGAGGTACAGAGAGGTAATTCATACATTTCACATGTTTTTATTGCAAAACATACTTCATAGGCATTTCACTTTTGGTCTAATTCACTACTTTTTTAGAAGTTTTCTGCAATATTATGTTTGGTAAATGTCACATCTTCAAGCTGACAAGCGGACAAACGGGTTTTAAATTAATGAGCACATGACAAATTTCCAAAATACTGCTTTTCCTTGGGCTACGGTCAATTTTAAAAGTAATAGTCACTTCAGAACCACTGTGAATATGTTTGTTCTCATACACTGACTAATCCATTTAAGGGAAGCAATTGTTTCAGATTTTCAGCACATTTTTATTATTAGCGAGCTGGGTACATTTATCTATTAGACCATTAACCCACTGGTCAAGTTGCAGTTTCAGGTAATTGACATGAGATTATAACATAAATGAGGTTAAAATGAAGAGAACCACTTCAAATCAAAGTTTTGTTTACAGAAATCTAGGCTGACGAAGAAGTACAAACTTACTTTCTTAACAGCCACAACGGTATCCGTGTCAACATCCCGTGCCTTGTAGACGGTTGCAAACTGTAAAAGCAAAAAGAAAGACAAGTTTAGATGCTTCTAATATTTTCTGAGATTGAAGTTTCCCGTAGAAATGATCAAAGAAACACAGCAGACTTGGGCCATCTGATTTAGAGCATGATGAACATGGTAGGTACATATTGCAGCAATTTAGGAACTCAGTATGATGCTCCAATGATATGACAGGAGTCTTGCACCTCCTTTGAGAATTTAGTCCTTTGTGAGGGATTATAACAGTGCAAGGTAAACTTATACAGATTTCCCAGAGAGATTACTTTCTCCATGAGTGAGGGACAAAACTTTTGTTTGGAAGTTCACCTGATCCTGATGATTTGGCTGGCTGGTTAGCATTGTACACAAGCCCAACAATTGGATGATCACCCCTCATAGGTGGCAGGAATATCGACGAAATTGACTTGGCCAACATGATAGATTTCAATGGAAACATGCTAGAGGTGTCATAGGATAAATTGACCATTGTTTACTTTCGGTTTACAAGCACAGACGACGATTTAAGCCTTGCCAAAAAGCAGCATTCGCTACTGTCCACCTTAAAAATATCCCTCTCATGATGGTATCATGAAAAACTACTTATCAGTTATGATTGCGACTTTTATGTGGTTGTGATTTCTGTGTGGCTAAAAATTGAAAAGTTACGAGGTTTTAAAGTATTAAAAACTTATCTTTGCTTGCGTTCCTGCTTCTGCAAGAGTTGGATTTTTCCATGTGGATAGTAGTGACACAAAAATGCTTGCAGATGGAGAGTAAACAATGGTCAACTTATCTAACGACACCTCTACTTTATCAATTTGACAATTTTGGTATCAAAAGCCTCATTTGACAGCCGCACATAGCTTCGCACAGAGGTCTACTGGGTCAGCTAATCAGCTGAAGAGGAATATTGGTGAAATAGGTGATATTTACCTGTCCTTCTCCGAGAAAGTCTATTTTTTCATACTTCCGTAGATATTCCTCCATATCTTACACTTGGCTTGACTTGGTCTAAAATGATTGACTTAATTCAATGTCATAAAACGCTAAGAACGATTTTTTGTCGAATTATGTGAAGAACATTTTAAATTTAGGGAAGCACATGTCAGAAAACGGAATTTAGTGATAGCAGATGGCACAACACATTTTGATCTGAGGGGTTAGGAATGGTGCATGGACATGAGGGATACTCCAGGACAGCAATGATCCTACCAACAGGTTGAACGGCACAAATTTTAGTCTTGACAAAAGGAAATGACCAAAATGAATAGATAACAACTAGAAAACTCCGGCACCGGCTGCTTCACTATTGTACAATTACAATCGCACAGTGCAGTGCAGAGAAAAAAACGCATCTTCCCATTTGCAAGGTTGCAGAGCAGGCAAAACGTAAACAAACAAATTGCGGAAATTGGTTCAAATCGCTGCATTTTCCCAGTTATTCCACTTTACGAACAGAAGGAATCTTAACGGCAAATTCTGAACCAGACGTTTTGATTGGTCCAGAGCGGTTCATTCCATTTATTCCGAGTTGAACCAAAATAAGCGGGAATTTCAAATCATTCCGGATATCCTGTTTACTAAATCGTTTCCGTTTCCGCAATGTTGACAAATTTACGAAAATTCGTTGGGTAAAACTGACAACACTGTTTTACCGGAAACGGAAACGATTTGGCAAACAGGATATCCGGAATTTGTAAAACCGACAACACTGCTTTATTTGAAATTCCCGCTTATTTTGGTTCAACTCGGAATAAATGGAATGAACCGCTCTGGACCAATCAAAGCGTCTGGTTCAGAATTTGCGGTTAAGATTCCTTTCGTTCGAATAAAGGAATAATTGGAAAAATAGGTTGTAAAATTGCAGACTTGTCTCTGAAATGCCAATTTTTTTCATACTTGAATAGACCAACGGAATTTCTTTTAAACTTCCGCGATTTTTTTCGCCTTCTTCGAGATTTCAATTCAAAGACTTCATTTATTTTGCTTCGTCAGTTCGTCACAACAAAGTAGTAGGAGCAAAAATTCTGACAAACCGCAATGGAGATACGCGGTTCTGCAATTAGCAGTGAAATAGTTCGTCCGTTTTCCGTTAGAGCGCTATGAGTCAAAAATGCCCGGCGAAGCGAGAGCGATCTCGAAAGCAACAAGTACTTACGCGAACGTGGTACGTAAAAACAAATCAGTTATCAATTCACCATGAGAATAGTGCCTTCGTTCGGATTTCATGGTTAGTTGACGTTGTTTCGTGTTTATGTGGTTGTTTATTTTCCTTTTCAGTTCTCAAAAATGTCCATCGAAAGCTTATCCAGTAGTGCTCCAGCCCCGAGGTTGTGTCACATCTTGAAGTGGGCCGATTTTGAAGGTTTTGGTTTTAATCTCCACACTTACAAAGGCAAACCTGGCCATTTCATCGGCAAGGTGGATGAAAATTCACCTGCTGAAGCCGCAGGCCTTAAAACAAATGATAGAATTATTGAAGTTAATGGTGTAAATGTTTTTGATGAAAGTCATAAGCAAGTGGTTCAAAGGATTGAAATAGTACCTGACGAAACTAAACTTTTGGTCGTTGATAGTGACACCGATGCTTACTTCAAGGATAAGAACCTTACCATCTCCAGCTCACTACCTAATGTTGTCTACTTGAAGACTCCAGACAAATCGCATTCTAATTCGAAAGTCAATGGCAAGACAATGAGCAACTCTACGCAAAACCACAATCATGAATCCAACGGCGACTCTGAAGTAAGTAAACTTGGAATATCTTGCCGTTGTCTTGTGCCTGTAACCACATCCATTCCTCTCTTGCTTTCTTCACTTTATGGATGCCTTGAAGAAGTTCTAATTCTTATCATTGTATGAAGGCGAGAATTTGCTCCTCTTCCTCATGTTTCTGATTTTTTTCATTTTCTACTCATAGTCTATCCTGCAATAAAGCACCCAATGGGTACTTTAGTATGTCGGAAAAGAAATCTCACCCCTCTTTTGCAGAGTATTCTCTTTACATACTTTTCTGCAGCAGTCATAATCTAGTATTTCTTAAATCAGAACCACCTGACCGTTAGTTTTGATGTACATGCACCATTCTCTCCCTAAGATGTTAGCGTCACCTAAAATGTAATTTATGTGAATTTAATTGCTAGCCAAAAATAGTTTCCTATTTGTCAATGTCTCGTTTATGCAATATCCTTTCTTGGTGCGGATTGAGCAGAGAGAACTAAGTGGGCGTCGGTCCATCATCCATATGAAAGTCACCTCCTACTTACGTAATGAACTGCATGTCAGCATATTAAAACTGTCTCAAAATTGTTAGTATTCTCTTACAGTAAAACCAGAGCAAAATTTTTTTGGCCATAATTTCAGAAAACTTTTCTCATGCATCCCTCAGGAATTGCTGGAAACTGTGATTAAGGAAAGTGGAGCAGTTTCTTTCTGTTTCAAGATTAAATGGCATGGAAATTTGGAAGCATGTGTTAGGACCCAGAACTTTGTTTTTTTTTTTTTTTTGCCTATTGCCTCTTCTGTGGATGGCAATATCATAAGAGCACAGAGGCAATCAGTTTGTGTTCTTACCGTGCCTGAAGAGTGTGTACACAACTGATTTCTAACTCTATTGCTAATTGACAAATATTTGCGAAAGTGATAATAGTGTTAAAATGTTTTCCTTTATTTTTGTTGCTAATCATGTTTGTGAATAGGTTGCTTAAAAATGAACAATATTTATTATGATTATTGGGGCTCATTTCAGTCCATTCCTCTGAATTTATGCTCAGAATTGCAGGAAATGCAGTGCTAGGTGGTACGTTTGAAAAGTCAAAACAATTTTCGAATTCCCTAGCTTTTTTTCCCTTGCTGAATTTCTTGTATCAGTCAACATTTTTTGGAACTTTCCTAATTTACTAAAGTAATTTATTCGAGTATTTAGTTTGGAAAAATTAAAATGTTTTTCCTCGGATAGGTACTTCATTAATTTGTAGAGTTTGAATCAATATTCTGGAAAATCGATTCAGCTCAATCGATGCTTTCCAACAAAATCCGCATCCCCCCCTTCCTGAAGCATGACGTAATTTTACTTCTAAATGGGACCGCGTTTAGCAGAAAGGAACCAAACCACATCAGCCATTGCCAAATTGAACTGGGTAAATTAATTTATTACAAGAGAACGTCTGTGCGGATTTCTTTGAAAATTTTAAGAAATTTGTTTCTTGCTTTGCAGAAAATTCACCAAAATTCGAAATAAAATCCGCACAACCGTTTTCATGTCATAAAATAAATTGCCCAAGTAAATTTGGCAATCGTTGATGTGGCAACGTGGTCCAATGCTGCTGTGCTAAGGAAGAACGCCGTATGAACATTCGACAGTTGCCGAATTTCCCTCGTTGAAACGTGTATTTTTGACGCAATTTAAGCATATTTTTCCTTGAAATTTTCAGATATTTTAGATTAAATTGCGTACAAAATTGTCTGGAAATTTTGGGGGAAAATATTCACAATTTTCCCAGTATAATCGTTCTTTATCGAAGGAAATTCGGCAACGTCTGAAGGCTCATACGGCGTTTTTCCTAAGCACGGCAGAATGGTCCTTTGCGTTTGTTTGTTTCTTATCCTTTTTTTTGGTAATATTCTGTGACGAATCGTGGAGTATGAACATTTGAGAGTTGCCAAATGTCCCCTTGATGAAACGTGTATTTTTTACGCAATTTAAGCATACTTTTCCTTGAAATTTTCATATATTTTAGATTAAATTGCGTACAGAATCGTCTGGAAATTTCGGGGAAAAATATTCACAATTTTCCCAGTGAATTCGGTTTTTATCGATAAAAATTCGGCCTCGTCTGAAGGCTCATACGGTGTTTTTCCTTAGCACAGCAGAATGGTCCTTTGCGTTTTTTTTTTGGGAGGGGGGCAATATTCTACGACGAATCGTGGATCCAATGCAAGAGGGAGAAGGGCTCCCCGAAGGTCGGCGAAGGTCTGAAATAGGACCGGGAGACCCCGCTCCCCGCTCGTAAACCCTGTTTTATTATTCCCCGATGACGTCACGCGGGTGATATCACTCGGGTGGCGGCTCACGGCGCAAAAATGTGGCAGGAAGATCTAGGAATCTCTGCTCTCCGGCGATGAGATGAGCGAGTTTTCTTTCTCGGATCTCCACCGCCCCCCGCGAGCCGGTCGCCGGAGTGATGCTTGAGTTGGCTCCTTGTTCGCGGCCTTGGCGGGACACGCAGCCGCGCGACTCGGATACGTACACAATGTTTCTCGCGAAAATCCGATGTTCGTCCGATCGCTCCCACTCGTTCGAGGCGGAATCCGTCGTGAGATCCTCCCCGAATGACGTCAGAGTGTAAAGGGGCAGCTAGGTTTACCGAGTGTCTACAAGTCCGGAAATCACTGGTAAAAAAAACCTCTTGGTTCATGAGTGCAGTTTCTTGTCGCCGCATTTAAGAGTCTGGACTCTAGTTTCAATGCAAAATCCGCTTGAATCAATGCAAAATCCGCTTGAAACAAGAGTTCAAGACTCTTAAATCCGGCGACAAGAAACTGCACTCTCAAGTCAATGCACCGCGGCATTGGTCCAAGAGGTTTTTTTTACCAGTGATAGTATTGATTTTTTAAGGGCGGTCTGAAATACTGAAAAAGTGCGGAAAATCCGCTACAGGGTCCGGAATTTTTTTCATTTTTGTCCCAATTTGAGCGGGAATTTCAAATTTTTGAACTTTGTCGAAATTCGTCAAATGGAGGTACTGAAAAAGTACTGAATTTTTCTGTCGAGAAGGTACTTAATTTCTTGTGAACGTACTGAAAAAGTACTCTAAAAGTATTGATTTTCGGTCTGCGTTTTTAGTAGACACCCTGGTCAGGGTGTTTACAAGTCTGGAATTTCCGGAAAGTCCGGAAATAGCACTGATTTTCTAAGGGCGGTCCGGAAGTACTGAAAAAGTGCGGAAATTCCGCTAAAAGGTCCGAAATCTTTTTAATTTCTTGTCATTTTTGTCGCAATTTCAAATTTTTGAAATTTTTCGAATTTCGTCAAATGGAGGTACTGAAAAAGTACCAAATTTTTCTGTTGGAGGAGGTACTGAATTTCTTCAGAATGTACTGAAGAAGTCTTGTAAGTAAAAGTACTTATTTTTGACCAGCCTGTTTTAGTAGACACCCTGTTCTCCGGTCCGGAACGCAACGGAATTGAGCAGAAAGTGATTGAACAGAACGGACATGCGAATGCGAACTTTCAGCGCTTCCTGGGCACTCGCGTTTTTTTGAAACTGCTCGCGTTCGCGTGTGATCGTGGTTATTTGCCAAATTTCCACGCTTTTGGGGATATCATCGATCTATCAGAACCTGCTCCATCAGCTTTACCGTTTTTGAGTGTCAGTTGAATTGCACTCAACAGGAAGGAACAGTGGCGTGGCGTGCCTTGCGATATATCGATTGTTATGCTATTTAAACCTATGTTAAAGAATCGATTGTCAAGGCGTTCGTTGCGAACACCCTGTTTATCGATTATTTTCTGTAGGTTTAAATGGCAGATCAATCGATATATCGCAAGGCACGCCACGCCACTGGAAGGGAACCACATCGATTTCAGTGTTTTTAAAATTGTCGAACTTCGACGTTCGCAGGCTAAACGATGCACGGTGGATCGAGTCAGTTAGGAAAGTCGGACATTAAATTTTTTACTAAAACTGCAAATTTTGATGTTTATTCCGCGACATTTTACATTTCAAAGGGTGCTCTAGCAGAAAATTTCACGAGGAAACCAATAGAACCACTATCAGAACCGTAAAGTTTTGTGTTGACGGAGTTATAAGCGTTCACAGGGTTGCCACAGTCGGGGAATACCGGGAACACTGGGAAATGTCAGGGAATTTTTGAAAGTCAGGGAAAACCTGGAAATGTCAGGGAAAATGACGAAAATGTCGTGGAAAAGCCCTCAAGTCACCTTTTTTTTTTTGCTTTCCAAGAAAGGTTTGACTTTATTCGTACAACCAATTCGCCTGAACACTATCTGAAATCATGTCGTTTTAACCATCTGGCATATCTTTAATTGTCAGGGAATTTCACCAAAATGTGTCAGGGAAATCGGGGAAAACCCGGAAATGTCAGGGAAAATGACGAAACTGTCAGGGAAAAATTCTCCAGTCACCTTTATTTTTGCTTTCTCAGAAAGGTTTGACGTTTTGAACAACCAATTCGCCTGAAAACTATCTATAATTTTGTCGTTTTAACCGTCTGGCATATCTGTAATTGTCAGGGCATTTCACCAAAATGTGCCAGGGCAGGGTGTCTACAAGTCCGGAATTCCCGATAGCCGTAGTCGAATATATTTATCGCAAATAACTCTCGAATTGCGTTTGGTGCAATGCGAGAAGTATTCACATAGTCTTGTAGGCGCCAATATGAGCTGGACGCCGACCGTACTGTTTGGCGCAATGCGTGAAGTATTCCTATAGTCTTGCAGGCGCTGATATAAGTTCGACACCGACCGCACCGTATTTGGCGCGATAATTCGCGTTAAGATAATGGCGGCGTCGTACAATAGTCCGGAAATAGCACTGATCTTTTAAGGGCGGTCCGGAAGTACTGAATAAGTGCGGAAATATCGCAAGAAGGTCCGGAATTTTTGTCATTCTTGGCGCAATTTAAGCGCGAAATTCCAATTTTTGAAACGTTTCGAATTTCGTCAAATGGAGGTCTTGAAAAAGTACTATGAGGTTTCCTGTTGAGGAGGTCCTGAATTTCCTGGGAATGTGCTGAAAAAGTCCAGTAGAAGTATTGATTTTTGGCCAGCCGGGTTTAGTAGACACCCTGCAGGGAAATCGGGGAAATATCAGGGAATTTCATCTCCTAAATTCGGTGGCAACCCTGTTTTAAAGTTCGCAAATTTTGTCAGACCTCTCCCATTGACTCGATCCACTGTGCGACGGTTTTATTTCCCTCGATAGATGGATGAAAAATTGTGTGGTCGCCGCCCAAGACAATAAATGGTTGCAGTTTGGAGGATGCGTGTTTTGACGCTCTCAAATTTTTGAGGAAAATCGGCAACGAAGGAATAGAAGCGTGTTGAAGCTGAAGCGCCTACTGCGGCACGATTATGGCTCGTCGAGACACCAATAAATTAGCAAACTACTAACGCCATAATATCTAATCTACCGAACGAGCACGTGCTGTTCAGCTCTGCAGTTCACTTCGGACGGCTGAAATTTCAGACACTCGAAAATTTGTATTCGTTTGAACATTTCCCTTGTCTCCGCGAATAAATTTCACTTACAATTAACAAGGTGGAAGGTTCTCATAGCGTGGAGAAACAGACATAAAAGAGGAGGAAACTATTTTTTCAGCATGCAATAACACGCGCGACTTCCAAAATATTGAGCATCTCTGTCTCTATGTCGAGTTTTTACGTAAGCTTACTGTATGGCATGTGAAAACTCCGGCCCTCCTCTTCTGTTCATTGAAAGACTTTTTTTCTTTAGCAAATTCGCACACTGGAAAAAAAAAAAACACATTGGATCTAGAGTCCAGACTCTGTAAAACATTGACAAGAAAAAGGACTCTTGATTCAATCAGATTTAAGATTAAATCAAAAGGAAATCCGCTCAAATTAATAGGCTTGGTTCTTGATTTAAGCTTAAATCTGATTGAATCAAGCCCAAGCGTATTTTTTCTTGTCGATGTTTTTAAGAGTCTGGACTCTAGATCCAATGTGTTTTTTTTTCCAGTGCTTTTTTTCGCATACTTGGTGTTTCAAGCTGTTTTCTCATTTTTTCTTTGGGTCCTGCGTAGTTTCTCTTGTGGTATTCCTATTTTTTCCGCCTCTATCAATGATCGGTCACCTTGAATCATGGTGTCTAGTTTTTCAAATACCGGGAAAAACCGGGATTCATCAGGGAATGAAAATTTACCGGGAAAATCAAGGAAAAATCAAAGAATCTATTCCAGAAACCGGGAATCTTTTCTCCAACCACCCAGGGATCATTTCGTTTTCAAATTTGGCGGTCTAATCTAAGGCCTTGTCTCCACGGGACGTTTTCATGGGATTTGTCCCAAGTTCGAATCGCAGGAATGAAACTTCTGGGATTTTTCCCAGTTATCGTCTCCACGGGACGGGGCTCATACAGTCCTGCGACTAGTTTGCGCGGGGAGATAATTTAGTTAAAGTCGAGTATTTAACCGGGATTAAAATAATAATTGCACTCAATTGTCAATTAGACGTTAAGGCGTCGCCAAAAACCGCATGTTTATGATCTTCTGAAGTTTTCCTTTATTTTAGGTATTTGTCCTTTTCGAGGGAGTAGAAATACTCGTCTTTTGCGCTATTGGGCTATGCATTTCTCACTTTCGGGGTTTATTTCTCCAGGGTGTCTAGCATCAGGATTTTCCCGAATCTATCAGGATTTGAGGTCAATCAAGATTTAATCCCGGTTTCATCAGGATTCGAGGAAAAATCAGTAGTAAAATCAGGATTTGAGAAAAGTCGGCCGTCCGAACGGATTTTTTATGCTTTCGCATATACACTTATGTAGAAATTTTAATTTTTCTCCGCAAAAAGTCAGGATTTGGAAAAATTATGAGAGCAGGATTTAGCAGTCAAAAATCCGGAAAAATCAGGATTTTATCAGGATTTCCCAAAATGAAAAAAAAAAAAAACTAGGCACCCTGTTCCTTGTGGAAAGGACGACGGACCGGTCTTATGGGAAAAGTGGGCCCGGTTAAATCGGCTGGCGTTTTGATATGTTGTAAGTCTTAACCTACTGATCAAAAGTGTCAATGGGCATTTCTCCCTATCTCGAAGTTTTACCCCCCATTTTGGGGGTCAAAGTTGCCAATTCGGCGTATAATTGGCAGTTTTGACACCCGGGTTTATTGGTCGCCTTTGAGATTCTTTGATGGTTTCTTGAGTCTTTTGTATCCTCTGAATAGGCTAGAGACCATCCGAACTCAAAAACTGACAATTTTGCCTTATGGGTAAGGGGGGGGGGGTGTTCACTGTTCACGCCACCGATTTCAGAGTCGGCGAGCCGTATTAAACCGATTCTTTCGCCATGTTTTGGAGAATTTTTTATGCAAATGATTGCGACTGCATCTTGAAAGGTCGACTAAGATGCAGCTCAGAATATACCCCCGGGCGGGAAGGGGGGGGGGGGGTGCGACCGAACTCGAGCAGCGTAACTGGCTTGCGCGGGTCGGATCAAACCTATCCTTCTATTATGTTTTGGAGAACTTTTTTGCAAGTGACTCAGGCTGCTTCTTGGAAGGTCTACTAAGATGCAGCTCAAAATATACCTGAAAAGCCGACCGAACTCGGGCAGCGAAACTAGCTCTCGCGAGTTGCATCAAACCGATGATTTTGTCATGTTTTGGAGTTTTTTTTTCCATCCCAATGAAACAGACTGCTTTTCGAAGTGTCGACTGAGATGGAGCACGGAATATGCTATGAGAAAGGAGGCTTCTCAATCCGCACCCTCCCTCGCAATAGGATCTCTCAGCATAGGTCAGTGTGGCACTGACACTAGTAGAGTGACACTTTTGAATGTGGCTAGGACGATTAAAACTTCATACCGTTTAACGCATCATTCAATTTTCAGCATATCCTGATGCATTTCAGAATTTCGACGAGGGGAGGGGTTATTTGCTTTTGAAATGAAAAAAAATTAAAAAGAAGAAATACATGACCTTGTTTTTTTCTTAGATTTTCTGATAACGTAAAAAAATCTCCGCGAGCTCGCCTCACTTTCTGCACTGAGAGCTTCCAGGATTTGATCCATTACTTATGGAGCTCCAGTAGAAAGAATGAAAAACCCAGAACTCGTCAAATACCTTCAGAACTGGTTGCATTGCATATATTGCCTTTTTGGGAATGCTTTGCTTTCTTCCTTGCCTTTCTTGACATTCTACAAAACTGTTTAATGCTCGATAATAATGTGCGATTTCATTTAAAAAATGACCTAGATGATATATTTCTGAAATCAACCAACGTTATAAACGTCTCAGCCGTAGGAATCATCTGCACCATTAGCTTTTGCTTATAGAAATATTGGGCTCAGTCGGAAATGCGTGTCAGCTAAAACGACCCTCGGAATTATGTATGAGTGATGGTGGTGGTAAAAAATGCCACTATACTAGTGTCAGTGCCACACTGACCTATGCTGAGAGATCCTATTGCGAGGGAGGGTGCGGATTGAGAAGCCTCCTTTCTCATAGCATATTCCGTGCTCCATCTCAGTCGACACTTCGAAATGCAGTCTGTTTCATTGGGATGGAAAAAAAACTCCAAAACATGACAAAATCATCGGTTTGATGCAACTCGCGAGAGCTAGTTTCGCTGCCCGAGTTCGGTCGGCTTTTCAGGTATATTTTGAGCTGCATCTTAGTAGACCTTCCAAGAAGCAGCCTGAGTCACTTGCAAAAAAGTTCTCCAAAACATAATAGAAGGATAGGTTTGATCCGACCCGCGCAAGCCAGTTACGCTGCTCGAGTTCGGTCGCACCCCCCCCCCCTTCCCGCCCGGGGGTATATTCTGAGCTGCATCTTAGTCGACCTTTCAAGATGCAGTCGCAATCATTTGCATAAAAAATTCTCCAAAACATGGCGAATGAATCGGTTTAATACGGCTCGCCGACTCTGAAATCGGTGGCGTGAACAGTGAACACCCCCCCCCCTTACCCATAAGGCAAAATTGTCAGTTTTTGAGTTCGGATGGTCTCTAGCCTATTCAGAGGATACAAAAGACTCAAGAAACCATCAAAGAATCTCAAAGGCGACCAATAAACCCGGGTGTCAAAACTGCCAATTATACGCCGAATTGGCAACTTTGACCCCCAAAATGGGGGGTAAAACTTCGAGATAGGGAGAAATGCCCATTGACACTTTTGATCAGTAGGTTAAGACCTACAACATATCAAAACGCCAGCCGATTTAACCGGGCCCACTTTTCCCATAAGACCGGTCCGTCGTCCTTTGCGCTTATGAGTACCGTCCAAAGAAATAAGTTCCATTGGACCGTAACAGCGTGTCGTTATTAATTTTGTATCAATTTATTTTTTATCAGCCTGTTCCAATTCCATTCGTTCTCTAGCCTACAGTTCGTCTTACCCGGTTGTTACTAGTCGATAGCCCGATCACATCGGGTCCTCTAGAAGTCGTTGCTCTTGAATGTACCATTTAAGTTAATCGCGCTTCGTAGCTCACAATCAGCTGTAACACAACCTCATCGATCGACTAAAAAAATGTAGGAACCAAGCTTATATAACTGACAAGCAACTCAAGGAATGGACAGCGGTAAACGAAAGAATGCTGTGCTTTTACGTTTCGGTATGGACCAATTTGTGAGAAAAAATAACACATTCGGTTGATATGGGAAGTTGAACACAGTAGCCCAAGCCATCGGTTGGATCTGAGGTTTCCTTGTTTCTATGATGTTTTCTTTGCTAGAGTCAACGCAAATTGTGCCAAAATCAAAACAAAAGGGTCGGTTTGTGTTTCACTCTCTATATTAAAAAAAGTAACTCAAAAACACAAACAGTTTTCTTATTTTACTGTTACAGTATAATTTTTATACGATTTCAAGTGCCTTATACCCATAGAGATATACTTTTAGTGCCTGTACGATACTAAACAAATATTCTTAGCCACGTTTAGTGGTGGCGAGGCGTGAAAAATCTATTATCAATATTACCCCCCATTTCAGGCTGTGGTTAATATTCGATTATTAAGGTGTTCGTGGCAAACTTCCTGCTTATCGATACTTTTTCATTGGTATAAATCGATTTATCGCAAAGCAACCTTGCTTCTTACGACGCGCCGTACGAATTCTTCAGTCATCTTTGGTCTCGCATTTTGAAATGCTACCAGTAAGAGGAAAAGATCCCGTTTCTCCGTTGACGCATTTTTTGGCGAGCAGAGAATTACATACAGAGAGTTGCAATCGGGGGCAATTTTTTAAACACGTAGATTACGATGATCTCTAATCGAGAATGTGTCGAAAGTTGATTTATCAAGGCCCTCGCTGTATAATCAATTATTTTTGCTACGGACAGAAACTTGGCAGTTTTGTCACAAGATCAAGTTAGATGAACTGCCCAGGACACCATGAACTTCAGGAGCATTTTTGTATAAGGTCTCTGCCACCTGTTGAGAGTATGCGAAAATGAGCCTTTTTTCTCTCCCACGCGTTGAAGTCTTTTTGCCTTTTATATTCACAACGGCAGGGACGCCCATTCCCCTCCAGGATGTTCAACGGCCTGGAAAAGTCACTTCAGGGAACCCCGCAAATATAGTTTCGACTCAGCGAAGAGCGCTCACAACCTCCGATTGCCTTTTTCCTCGACCAGGGGGTAAGCCCCCTGACCGCCTCGCGGTCCGACTCCCTGAGGCACTTCGCGCCTCCATTGGTTTCCTCGTAACATTTTCTTCTATCAGCACTCCGTAAAATTTGAAATGTGAAGAAATAAACATCAAAATTTACTGTTTTAGTAAAAAATTTCATGACTGACCTCTCTAATTGACTCGATCCACTGTGCGGCGCAGCGCACTATGATGGATCGCGTCTGAAGGTAAGGTCGGACCTAAAATTTTTAACTTAAACTGCAGATTTTATGTTTATTTTGTCACATTTTAAATCTCAAGGGGTGCTTCTAGTAGAAAGTACGCACTGGAAAAAAAACACATTGGATCTAGAGTCCAGACTCTTAAGAACATCGACAAGAAAAAATACTCTTGATTCAATCAGATTTAAGCTGAAATCAAGAACCAAGCATCTTAGTTTGAGCGGATTTCCTTTTGATTTAAGCTTAAATCTGCTTGAATCAAGAGTCCTTTTTCTTGTCAATGTTATCAAGAGTCTGGACTCTAGATTCAATGTGTGGTTTTTTTTTTTTTTTCTAGTGCGAGAAAACCAATGAAAACCACTTTTAAACATCAAAAGCTGTATATAAACGGAGTTATAAGCTTTTAAACTTTCCAAATCTTGTCCGATCTCTCCTATTGACTCGATCCACTGTGCGGTGTGGCGCGCGAATCAATTAATTTGGTTGGAACGCAAGACGCAGCAAGCGCAATCAAAGAAAGGCTGACCCAATGAACTCGGTCCTCAAGGTGAACTGCACTTGGCACCTCCGAAATGTGAGCGCCAAGCCCGCGCCGCGACGTCGTGGTGAATCCCGCGCAGTGTTGTCAAATTTATGTCTTATCTTTGCGTTTTTCGGGGCGTCAGGATCAACGGCGAATTTCACTCGAGGGACAAATAATAAAGAACCTCCCTAAAACAGGACGAGGGTTGCGGGTTGCCTCAGTCAGGGAATACCGGGAACACTGGGAAGTGTCAGGGAATTTTAAAAAGTCAGGGAAAACCTGGAAATGGCAGGAAAAATGGCGGAAGTGTCAGGGAAAAATTGTTAATTCAGTTTTATTAGCTTCGTAGAATGGATTTGACGTCAGACCAACAAATTTTGCCTAAAATGTACATTAAATGAAATGATCGCTCATTTTTCGTAGGTTTAAATGGCAAATCAAAATCATTTGATCCATCGACAAAATTTGTCGTTCGGAACGTCAAACCAATTGTAGAAAGGAAATAAAGGTGACTGTACAATGTCCCCCTGGAATTTCCGTCATTTTCTCTGACATTTCCAGGTTTCCCTGACTTTTTAAAATTCCCTGACATTTCCTGGTTTTTCCGATTTTTCCCGACCGCGGCAACCCTGCGCGATACGTGATTTGTGAGTTTCACCGTCGACATACCGCTTAACAAAAAGAAGTGATATAATGTTACACGATCCCAGACTGCCGTGCTAAGGAAGAACGCCGTATGTACATTCGAGAGTTGCCAGTTTTCCCTCGATAAAACATGTATTATTGACGAAATTTACGCATATTTTCCCTCGACTTTTTTAGACATTTTAGATTAATAAATCGCGTAAAACATTGTGTGAAAATTTTGGAAACAAATATTCTCAATTTTCTCAGTAAATTCGATTTTTATTGGAGGAAATTTGGCAACGTCTGAAGGTTCTTACGGCGGTTTTTCTTAGCGCGGCAGAAGAGACATTGCATGTTATGAAGGCCCTTGTTGAAAACACAATGATCAAAGCACCTCAATGCAGATCCCCTCCTTCACTATAAATCAAACACGACAGTTCGTTGCACATCGTGACTAAGCACCAACGATTGATGTGCGAGCTTTGGCGACGCAAACGATTATCATTGGTCGTGGAGGGTATGGATTCGGTCGACATGAATGGATAGAAAAATGAAAACGTGAATCGATCGACACCGATTCGATCGAGAAATTATTAATAGACCGGTGTCGATTCGATCGACATGCATGGATCGAAAAATGAAAACGTGAACCGATCGACATGAATCGATTGACACCGATTCGATCGACAGTTAATTTAAAAACACCCGTGTCGATTCGATCGACATTCGAGAGTTGCCAGATTTCCCTTGATAAAACATGTATTTTTGACAATATTCATGCATATTTTTCCTTAAAATTTTCAGATATTTAAGATTAAATTCACTGGAAAAAAACACATTGAATCCAGAGTCCAGACTCTTAAAAACATCGACAAGAAAAAATACTCCTGATTTAATCAGATCTAAGCTTAAATCAAAAGGAAATCCGCTCAACTTAAGAGGATGAGTTCTTGATTTAAGCTTAAATCCGATTGAATCAAGAGTATTTTTTCTTGTCGATGTTTTTAAGAGTCTGGACTCTGGATCCAACTCGTTTTTTTTCCAGTGTTGCGTACACAATTTTCTGCAAATTTCGGAAAATAATTCAATTTTCCCAGTAAATTTGGTTTTTATCGGAGGGAACTTTGCAACGTCTGAAGGCTTATACGGCGTTTTTCCTCAGAACGGCAAAATAGGTGCGCTTACATGTGTACGTATCTCTCGCAATCAGGTACATTGAATGGAATGAACGCACGGTTAGAGACTATTAAAGCGTTGTTACCGATAAAGACGGAGGCGGTGCCGACCAAACAATACGAAGATTGAAATAAAATAAGTCGTTACGCGCCATCGAGAGGGTCTCCCCATTGAAATTCCGATTTTATTTCGTTCAAGGACTCCACTCACGCACGCTCGAAACTCGGATAAGTTCCCATCGAAGTAAAAATCGTTGTTGGTTCGAAAACTGTTCTTCCGCAAATTTCCAATGGGCTTGTTGCATAACTTCAGGTAGAGCAAAAAAAAACCGATGTCTCATGTGGAAAATGCCTCAAAAACATGGTGTCTAGTTCTTTAAAAACCGGGAAAAACCGGGATTCATCAGGGAATGAAAAATTACCGAGAAAATCAGGGGGAAATCAAGGAATTTGTTCCAGAAATCGGGAAAATCAGAGGAAAATAAGGTAATTTGTTCCGTGCAGAAACCGGGAATAATGTAGAAACTTTAATTGACCTGCGGGGCGATTATTGAAATGATATCGACTGTATGTCGCCGCTTTGTCATGTCGCGCCATCGACTAAGCAATTGCTTAGTCGATGGAGCGACACGACAAAGCGGCGACATACAGTCGATATCATTTCAATAATCGCCCCGCAGATAATATCAACATCAGGAACATTTTTTGATTTAAAATTTTGAATGTGCGCAAAAGAAATGGCTGTAAGATTAATTAAAATCTATATTCATATTTGAAACTCTGGAAAATTATTTTCCTTTCCCCAAGAAAACCCCGGGAAAGTGGGAGAAAACTTCAGTTTCTCATCCGAGAATGAGCTCCTGAAAATCAGGGAAAATCAGGGAATGAGCTTTGCCAAGAAAACTAGACACCATGCTCAAAAATCACGATAGGCGCATTGGAAAAGTCCAAAAGTAGTGATCACGTGAGCGGCTGTCTGTACTGCCGTGCTAAGGAAGAACGCCGCAAGAGCCTTCAGGCGTTGCCAAGTTGGCGTTGGTAATATACCAATTTACTGGGAAAGTTATGATTATTTTTCTTCTAATTTGTCTGGCAACATTGATCGCAGATTAATCTCAAATATCTGAGAATTTCTAGGAAAAATATGCACAGCTTCCTTCCAAAAAGAAAATTTCATCGGAGGCAATTTGGCAACTCTCGAATGTTCATACTGCGTTCTGCCTTAGCACGTCAGTATATGCCTCTTTGAAGTTCGATCTCTGCATGCACTGCTGATAAGAATGTGCAATTTAGCACAATCGGCAATGAGGAGACATTGACAATGGAAAAAAGAAGGAAAATTGGTTTAAATAATGACTGCATGACTAACGCGGCCGTGAATGCCGGTTGACATCGCTGCAAGTCAACATTTCCACTGATTTATTTATTGGTGATGAGGTCTGGGAATTTTCGTGTCTCGTAGGAATCAATCGAAATTATTTGCATCCGACTCGCTATTTGAATGCGCTGGAAAAAAAAAAAAAACAAAAACACATTGGATCTAGAGTCCAGACTCTTGAAAACATTGACGAGAAAAAATACTCTTGATTCAATCAGATTTAAGCTTAAATCAAGAACCAAGCCTCTTAATTCGAGCGAGTTTCCTTTTGATTGAAGCTTAGATCTGATTGAATCAAGAGTATTTTTTCTCGTCAATGTTTTCAAGAGTCTGGACTCTAGATCCAATGTGTTTTTTTTTTTTTTTTCCAGTGCGTGATTACGCTAAAGAGAATAACAATCGATTGAATAAATCAAAAGATGCTAAGTGCATAGAATTTCCATGCTGCATATAGTTCCTTTTGATTTTATTCTTTTGCACTTAATTCTGTTTATCATAAATATGTCCATTTGTACGTATATGCATCCAAGAAAGAATTATGTGTATAGGGTTCACGTAGAGTGCAGATCCTTTTAGCAAAAATACATTTGTCCAGTCAATCTGGCCCAAAAAAGGGGTCTACTTTGCGAAAATCTGAGGAGAAAAAAGTAAGACGGATTCCTATGTAATTTGGGTCGCTGAATCCGAATCTGATGTTTGCCAACAAAAATTTTGACCGGAAATGGCCGCCATCTTGAAAAAATGTCGGAAAATCACGTTTTTCCCCCAAAATCTCACTTATTTTGGGGTTTTCAATAAAATGAGTTATCTTCACTTTAAAAGTACGTAAAATTTCCTATCAAACGGCTTTTAGACTTTTGAAATCGGACAATTAGGGTAAAAGTTATGGGCGATCGCGTTAGGGGTGGTTTTAGGGGTTGATGAATTTTTCACCAAAATTGCTGCGTAAAAACGCTGTAACGCCGTTGGAAGTGAAACAAAAATTCCGAAAATGGTTTGCATATGTCCCCCTGGGTACCAGTGACTCTCCGCCATGAAAAAATCCTCCACCCCCGTCCCTCCCCCGCGCCCCTCATTCAATGTGCACTTTTTTCAATTAAATCACACTAATTACAGATGCCGAAAATGTATGCAAAACCCTCATGGATCACTTGGTTTTCCAACGCCCATCACCCCCCTTAATCCCGTTATGACCTCCCTCACCTACCCCTCACCCTTCAACCCCCTCCCCGCCCCTCCATCCCTCCACCCCAAACCCTTATTAGCCATATAAGAGCCACCGAACCGATTCTGAAAGCAAGATTTTTTTTTTTTATTTTTTTTTTTACAAGCGGCGAAAATCTTTTAAAGACTTCATCTTAGGCAGCTAGGAACTCAAGATGGATGTGTGGGATTTCCACCCACTAAAAACCCCTCCGCTTTGGGTGAGCGAATTGAAAAAAAAAGAGCACTGAATGAATGTTGTCTTGAATAGCTGTTTCTCTGTTACATTTTCCATAAATCCGCTCCAACTCGGTAAATTCAGTATTATACTGACTGCTGAAATTACAGAGTGAGAAATCGCGTTGCCTTTTTTTGGAACTTCGGTTTGCTCTTAATTTTTTTGTTATTTAGAATGATAGTATGAAGTAGGAGCTTCAGAGAATCTGGAATGTCTGATTCTGCGTTCTTAAAAAAATCATGAGATGCAGGATAGTTGTCTGTGTCGTAACCCTTCGTTCTGATATCCTCGAGAATGATTTTTGCAGCAGTTTCCACGATACGTAGCCTTTCAGCGTTTTTATTGCCTAAAACCTGATTTTACCAAGCTTCGTTGAGAATCTTATCACCAAAAACGGGAAAAGATATCACTCATTGGTTTGATTTGGTTATTTTTTTAAGAACGGAGAACCAGGCATTCCTGAGTCTCTGAAGCTCCTACTTGATACTATTATTCTAAATAACAAAAAAGTTAAGAGTAAACCGAAGTTCCAAAAAAAAGTCAACGCGATTTCTCACACTGCAATTTCAGCAGTCAGACCTCGGTCATATAATTCGCCCATCCAAATCGGAGTTTCATTGTATGCGTGCCAAAAATTCAGATCGAAAAAATTGATTGGTGTATTGAATCTCTCGCCTACGTTGCACCATACCATGAAATTTTGAAATTTGAAACCGCTGTTATTCTGCATGGACCTGTAAAAATCAATTTCGACGCTTTCTTTCGGTTCATATTCGATAATGCGGATTTGAATTGTCAAGACGCTTGATGGAATGAACACCTTCCATGCTATGGGCGGCGTAATGTGTATCACACCACAATCATCAGTTTACCCTGATTAAGTAATACCTCGTAATTTATCTCAAAATCCGCCGGTAAAATAGCTCGGGCCTCTGGAGTAACACCCGTTGAAATTTTTGAAAAGAAACGCCACGATGGAATGAAACACATCAAAATTCTTGATTTGCAGACTGTTAATAAATTGCCTGATCGTTATGAGATCTTAACGCTGGATTTTTTGTGGATTTATGGACATTCGATTAAAATACCGAATTTACCGAGTCGGAGCGGATTTATGGAAAATGTCATAGAGAAAAAGCTATCCCTGGTAAAAATTATCAATAGGAGCTGCGTTATTCAAAATACTTTAGGAATTCTTATAGCTGGATATAGAAGACGATAGAAAATTATTTAACTGGCTGTAGAGAGCGAAGAATTTCACACAGCCGGGCTACACGAAGCGATAAAAAATTATACAGCCGGGCTATGGTTCCTATCGCCAGGCTTTACAGTATATCGCCGGGCTATACAGTATATAGCCTTCCTGTAGCTTTTTTGCCACGGTCTACAAAAGGCTATAAGAAATTGCATAGTCAGCTACAGGAGCCGTAGGAAAACCGACAGCCGTCTGTAGGTCTATAGTATTTTGGAACACAGATCCTACTGCCAATTTTTACCAGGGATTCAAGACAACATTCATTCAGTGCTCTTTTTTTTCAATTCGCTCACCCAAAGCGGAGGGGTTTTTAGTGGGTGGAAATCCCACACATCCATCTTGAGTTCCTAGCTGCCTAAGATGAAGTCTTTAAAAGATTTTCGCCGCTTGTAAAAAAAAAAATAAAAAAAAAAAATCTTGCTTTCAGAATCGGTTCGGTGGCTCTTATATGGCTAATAAGGGTTTGGGGTGGAGGGATGGAGGGGCGGGGAGGGGGTTGAAGGGTGAGGGGTAGGTGAGGGAGGTCATAACGGGATTAAGGGGGGTGATGGGAGTTGGAAAACCAAGTGATCCATGAGGGTTTTGCATACATTTTCGGCATCTGTAATTAGTGTGATTTAATTGAAAAAAGTGCACATTGAATGAGGGGCGCGGGGGAGGGACGGGGGTGGAGGATTTTTCATGGCGGAGAGTCACTGGTACCCAGGGGGACATATGCAAACCATTTTCGGAATTTTTGTTTCACTTCCAACGGCGTTACAGCGTTTTTACGCAGCAATTTTGGTGAAAAATTCATCAACCCCTAAAACCACCCCTAACGCGATCGCCCATAACTTTTACCCTAATTGTCCGATTTCAAAAGTCTAAAAGCCGTTTGATAGGAAATTTTACGTACTTTTAAAGTGAAGATAACTCATTTTATTGAAAACCCCAAAATAAGTGAGATTTTGGGGGATTTTGGGGGAAAAACGTGATTTTCCGCCATTTTTTCAAGATGGCGGCCATTTCCGGTCAAAATTTTTGTTGGCAAACATCAGATTCGGATTCAGCGACCCAAATTACATAGGAATCCGTCTTACTTTTTTCTCCTCAGATTTTCGCAAAATAAAATGCCAGATTGACTGGACTAATACGTATGTAGTACGTAAAAATTTGTGAGCAATCAAAATCCGTATGTAATTTTTTTCCCCCCAACATACTTTGAAGTATATTTGTCTTTCACTGTCTCCCTTGCCTCTTCTTATTTTATGAATTAAATATTTCGGACCTCAAATTTATCATGTAGTTGGGGGAACGCCCCCTAGTCGCTACGCGGCTCAACCCCCTGAGGGCGCTTCGCGGACCCCTCGTGGGTTAATCTAAATAGAGTGGGCTCATCTAGAGACTTCATTCTATCGATAGCCGAAAGTGATTTTCCAAAACATGAAAGGAGATGAAATATAAATAAGTAATAATATGTCCTCAGAATAATAAATCGAAGAAATAAATGTTAACGATACTTTGCAATATGGAAGAAAACAATTTCATAGAGAGCGATTCACGAATTAAAATATGCGCAGGATTATCGAGGGAGTCAATAATAATGATACGTTACAATTAGAAGGAAAACAATTTTGTAAAGATTACTTCTTGACGCACTAAAAGAATCTCTGGAATCAAATGAGTAAGTGAAGAAAAGTACAAATAGAGGAACGTCTGAGGCGCGCACAGTGCCACACGCGCAATGCGTGAAGTATCCAGGCAGTCTCGCAGGCACTAACAGCGCGCGCCGTGGAGGCGTGGAGTACGTGCAATGCGCGAAGTATTCATGCAGTCTTACAGGCGCTGATATGTGTTTTGTGCCGGCCGACCGCAGTGTTTAGCGCGATCATTCAAAGTCGTTGATGTTGTGCGCTATTCGAAACTCTGTATCATTATATGCACAGAAGGTCTCTTTCAAACTTTAACTGCAGAATGTGCGGGAAAAATTTCCCTTCCTAGTTCACAGCATATCCGAGTTTCTTTCCTACAACCATTTGTAATTTTCAAGAAGTTTCTCAAAAAGGTAAAAAGTAACGCGCTGACTGAAAATTGACCTATTTCTCCTGAATTTGAATTCAGAACCTTTTTCGAAAACATGCCATCTGCCATCCTCGAACATGACCAGATTTTTCTCAGCTATTATTCTTTAAATAGCTCCCGGTGCGAAAGCGAAAAGTGCTGAACAAACGCTGAACAATGAACGAAACATGCAAAGTATTCTGCCATGCCGAGGAAGAACGCCGTATGACCTCTCAGACGTTGCCATATCTCTTTCTATGAAAAACGAATTTAGTAGAGAAGTTATGAATATTTTTCTTCAAATTTTTATAGACAATTTTGCTTATAATTAAATCTAAAATACCTCAAAACTTCGAGGGAAAAGATGGACAACTTTCTGTAGAAATATACATGTTTTATTCGGGCGATTTGCCAACTCTCGATTGTTCGTACGTTCTTCCTGCACGACAGCATTGAATCGTGATCTATCGTGCAAAAACTCCCGCGCAATGAACCGAAATTGCGAAAAAAAATCCGAGTTCAGCGGAAACTGGTCGGAATTTTAGCTCTCACTTCAGGAAAGCGATTTTTTACAGCGAGATTTACCTACTCTGGACTGAAGATGCGTGTGAAGAATACTGCCGTACTAAGGAAAAACGCCGTATGAACACTCGAGAGTTGCCAAATTTCCTTTGATAAAACATGTATTTTCGACAACATTCATGCATATTTTTCTTTGAAATGTCCAGATATATTTTAGATTAAATTGCGTACTAAATTTTTTAAAAATTTTGGAAAATAATTTTCACGATTTTCCCCATATTGGTTTTTATCGGAGGAAACTTGGCAACGTCTGAAGGCTCATACGGCGTTTTCCCTTAGCACGGAAGAATACCTATCTCCTTTTTTAGCGCCACGTAATGCTGTGCGCGAGCGCTGGAAGAATGTGAGCTCTTATCGGCGTGTGTTGTTTTCACGAGTTACAAGTGGTCGATGGATGATAACGTGTGTCAATATTTTCCGAAATTCCGGAGAACATGATTTTCTTTTCTGTGTTATTACGGTAGGTCGGAGCCTTGTGTGCGCTGTAGAGTCACTTGTTGGATGCGTTGTTAGAGTCAACAAGATAGCAGTGGCGCGGCGTGAATGATCGATTATCGATATTTCTCTATTTGAAGCTGTGGTAAAGAATCGATTATTAAGGTGTTCGTCGCAAACACCCTGTTTATCGATCCTTTTCCATGAGTTTACATGGCAGATCAATCGATAAATCGAAAAGCACGCCACACCATCGCAAAATAAGCCCTGACAACGAGAGTACTCGGTAGTGAAAAAATTTTACATCGGATTTTAAAACTTACCAGTGGCAAGGCATGGATGATCTATCATCGATATTTCACCATTTAAAGCGGTGGTAGAGAATCGATTATGAAAGGTTCGTTGCGAACACCCTGTTATGTCGATTCTTTTCCATAGGTTTAAATAGTAGATCAATCGATACATCGTAAAGCACGCCACGCCAATGAAACTTTTGAGTATCTTCTATTCAGTATCAAAATAATATCTACACACGTCCTCTGAGTTTTAAATCTGGAATAGTAACTTCTTTATTTTTATAAATCGATGGCCCAATCACGCGAAACCACGTCTTTCCGTACGTTCCAGACTTCCTATCATACTTAATTTTTTCTTCGGAAAATGAGTCAAAGTAATTTTTTTGAAAACTTCCCTGATTATTCTCCTCTTCCAGCAGAATAGTCTGTATGAATTTCCAGCTGTGAATTCGGTTTGCTTTCCTTCGAAGAAATTAAATATCAGGAACGGAATTTTTGTAACACCGCAATGGGTGTGCGTGGTTTTGCGAGCTAGTCATCGAACATTGCATCTTTTTAAACTTTTTGTCTACCGGTTGGAAGGGAAGTTGAAATTGAAGGCGTCTGACATATGCGACGTCCGGACGCCGAAGACAACTCTGAAGATTTTTGAAGAATTGCACTTAAAATGTCATTGCAACTAGAGTACTTTTATAGACAGAGTATAGCCTTTTCTGTTCCGGTTTTTCATTGGTCGCGAGCGAATAGGCTGACACGATGCTCTTAGGGCCGTAAATAAACAAACAAGATGGCCGTTATCAGCAAGCAAGATTGAGGTTATGCACATCTTACATCCTCCCTCCTGTGATAGAGGCCAAAGGCGATTTAACAGTGTTTTCATGTATTTTTTATGGGTTATTCGTAGATATGCTAATTTAAATTGTTACTGCTGTGTAATTGAAATTTTTGTCAAATTTCAGCTTTCTATCGATGTCACGGTGAGCCGCCATCTTGTTTGTTTATTTACGGCCCTAAGAGCATCATGAAGCCTAAAAACTCGTTGACCAATCAAAAACGGAACAGTTTTCCTGTAGTAAAAAGATACGAATGGCCATACTCTGTCTATAAAGGTACTCTAATTGCAACTAGGGCATACTTTTAGGTAGTTTTTCACGAGTTTCAGAAGAGTTTTAAAGCAGTCGTTGTTATTGGAGTCGTTGTAAGCGCGTAAGGCGAAATTCCAGAAACCCGGACATTTCAGTTTTCCAGGTCACGACTAACCCTGAAAACTGCTTGATTTTCTCGACTTCGTAAACATTCGCTCGTCATTACTCCGCACAGGTCCCTTGATCGAACGAGGATTCGTAAAAGGACGTAACCGTCGCAGGACCCCTCGGACACTTACGCTTTTTTCTCGAAGCTGCCGTTGGACTGTGCTTGAACTTGGGACTTGGGCCGATTCAGGGTCTTCCTGCAGGAGTTGCGACGCGTGGCTCATTAGAGGAGCTAAGGCCGCGAGACGCGACGCGACGACGCGCCGTGCGGAAAGTTATGCAGAAGCTGAGGTTACACCTGTCATCGCTCGTCAAATCTTTCGTGCGAACGGAAAACGCCGTATGAGCCTCTAGACGTTGCCAAATTTTCCTCTTTACAGGGTGCCTACAAGTCCGGAATTTCCGGAAAGTCCGGAAAGAGTACTAAGTACTGAAAAAGTGCGGAAATTCCGTTAGAAGGTCCGGAATTTTTCATTTTTGTCGCAATTTGAGAGATAAGCTCTTTCTGAAGTTTTTCGAATTTCGTCAAATGGAGGTACTGAAAAAGTGCCGAAGTTTTTCGTTGAGGAGGTACTGAATATCTAGGGAATGTACCGAAAAAGTATTGTAAATAGACGTTGCCAAATTTTCATCTTTATACAGGGTGTCTACAAGTCCGGAATTTCCGGAAAGTCCGGAAAGAGTACTAAGTACTGAAAAAGTGCGGAAATTCCGTTAGAAGGTCCGGAATTTTTCATTTTTGTCGCAATTTGAGAGATAAGCTCAAATTTTTGGAATTTTTCGAATTTCGTCAAATGGAGGCACTGAAAAAGTACTGAATTTATCCGTTGAGGAGGTACTGAATATCTAGGAATGTACCGAAAATTATTGTAAATAGACGTTGCCAAATTTTCATCTTTATACAGGGTGTCTACAAGTCCGGAATTTCCGGAAAGTCCGGAAAGAGTACTAAGTACTGAAAAAGTGCGGAAATTCCGTTAGAAGGTCCGGAATTTTTCATTTTTGTCGCAATTTGAGAGATAAGCTCAAATTTTTGAAATTTTTCGAATTTCGTCAAATGGAGGCACTGAAAAAGTACTGAATTTATCCGTTGAGGAGGTACTGAATATCTAGGGAATGTACCGAAAAATTATTGTAAATAAACGTTGCCAAATTTTCATCTTTATACAGGGTGTCTACAAGTCCGGAATTTCCGGAAAGTCCGGAAAGAGTACTTAGTACTGAAAAAGTGCGGAAATTCCGTTAGAAGGTCCAGAATTTTCCATTTTTGTCGCAATTTAAGAGATAAGTTCTTTTTGAAATTTTTCGAATTTCGTCAAATGGAGGCACTGAAAAAGTACTGAATTTATCCGTTGAGGAGGTACTGAATTTCTAGGGAATGTACCGAAAAAGTATCGTGAAAGTACTGATTTTTGGTCAGCCTGTTTTAGTAGACACCCTGCTTCAGGAACATACATAGCACTTTTATCTTAATAACACTGAATAGTTCGACCTGTGTCGATTGATGTGTGTTTAGTGAGTGTGTGATTAATTATTTTAGCTAAGTCAATGCGGACCAGAAATATAAAAATTGTATTAAGTTGAAGCGGTGACAAGGGAAATTTGGCAACACATGAAGGTTCATACGGCGTTTTTCCTTAGCACGGCAGAAATAGTCGTCGAGTCAAACACCTTGAATTTCCGCCGATTTTTCGCCGCAACACGGGAAGCAAGAGGGAGGTGAGGAGGCCCCTTCACTCCGCTAACTGTTTTATAATCGCAGATGTGAATGCGTGGAGGTAACTGCAAATTCGTTTCAAATTTCTCGCTTCCTCCTCTTTGAATCATGGTGACACACTGGAAAAAAGTCGCTTGGGTCCGGAGTCCAGACTCTTAAAAACATTGACAAGAGAAAATACTCTTGAATCAATCGGACTTTTTGCTTGAAATGAAAGGAAATCCGCCTGAATCAAGAAGCTCGGCTCTTCGATTCACGGAAAAATCGGATTGAATCAAGAGAACGTATTTTTTCTTTTCAATGTTTAAGAGTCTGGACTCTAGATCCAAGCGACTTTTTTTTTCCAGTGTGGTGCAACGAATTCTGTTGTTTTTTTTTTTTCGCTTTCTGATATTTCCTAAATTTGAAGATGGAATTGCCTGATGAACGCACCTTAAAAATGATTTTTGAAATCAGGAAAAGTCTTTTGAAAAAATTGGTGAAACAACAGACATTCTTTTATTGAGGAAACAACTTTCATCGTTTAAAATTCGTGCAAATTTGTTGTACATGTAATACGCGTATTTTTCTACTGGTTTAGAAAAATCAGTCGTTCTGCCTCTATTTTTCTAAACCCTCCGTTGGATCTCAAAAATCTACCCCCCTTCCCCCTTGCATCTGCTGTTGCCTCCCAGTGCTTCTCAAATTCTCTGAGGAAAATTTTAATTTTTCTCCAAAGTTTGATCTCAAATACTTCAGTGATGTTGTTTCTTCATTTAGGTGGTTCTATAGAGTCAATTTGATGACCGTATAACAGAGGCGGAGCCAGAAATTTGGCAACACCCGATTTCCTCCATTTAAACCTATGCTAAATAATCGATTCTTGTCGGAGCATCTGACCCCTCCAAAAATCGATATATTTCCATAGGTCTAAATGGAGTTAAGACAATTTTGCCAATGCCAAGGGAACGGAGGAAATATTATTTTTTGAGGGGGGGGGGTGTTGACTACAGAAGTGTTTTAGATCATTAACCCACATTCAAGTCTTTTCAGACAACGCGACAGACTCGCAAAAAAACCCGCAAAATCTTCCAAATATTTTTTTTTTATAAATCATCACGTCACCATCCGGACTAATCAAGTTATGCTATTGAAAGTGCTCTGCGATGACTCACCGTTGAGCATCGCACAACAAACTTTCTCGACGCTTCTACAGGCCGATTACAAGCCGGTACATCATAGAGAGAGAAAAAACAGGAAAAATCGTGGAATCGTATCTGTATTGGGTATGACTTGCCGAATGCCGGCGCGAATTCAAACGCGAATCAATCAGAGCGCACCTGTAAAAAACGCAAATATCTCGAGAGTACGACAGGTGAGTTGAATCAAGCGCCACTTATCGTTTCACGAATTGCAGCTAGGCGGCGTTGTCACTGATGGAAAAAATCAGGTTAATTTTCAATATCGCTAAAAGTTTGACTGAAGGCCAGGGTGTCAAGCGACCGGAAAACGTCAGGGAATTTTTTTTTTCGTGCCAAGGAAAGTAGGGAATTCGCAAAAATTCAGCATTTCCGGGAATTTTATTTTGGAAGCGATTTTTTCGTCAGGAAAATCGGAAAACATGGACATTTTTTTGGTTGTGAATTGACGATGAAACACGTTTCAGAACACTGGAATCGATACGAAAATGTCTACCAAATTTCTGCTGATGTCTTGTAATTTTAACATTGAGGCCAAAATATCTCGCATAAGTTTAAGCACCATATGTTTTGCTCTATTTATTACGTTATAACTCTAAAACACGAAAAAATTCCTACTTGCATCTAAAATCAGTTCAACCGTGTCGGAAATTTTCGAACGGATTCAACCAAATATTTCTTTGTAAAAAAAATAAAATATCGGCGGAAATTTTTAAACGTCTTGGCGCTTGTTGTACGTTTGCCGGGAAATGACGATTTTTAGAAAGTAAAAGTGACACCGCAGTAATATTCGAAATATTTTTGTGTAAAAAAGAGAGCATACAGAGCCCAACTCGATGTTAACATCCATGCGATCAAACACATTCCGCTGAATCAATGGCTGCACCCTGGAATCATGGAAGGAAACTCACTAAAAACTTTTTTTAAGCTCCAATCTACACTGTCAAATCTATTTTACACAAATTTCCAAGAGTGCACATAATCTTATTTTAAGATTTCATTTTTTTTCCAGTGCAGTAATATTCGAAATATTTTTGTGTAAAAAAGAGAGCATACAGAGCCCAACTCGATGTTAACATCCATGCGATCAAACACATTCCGCTGAATCAATGGTTGCACCCTGGAATCATGGAAGGAAACTCACTAAAAACTTTTTTTAAGCTCCAATCTACACTGTCAAATCTATTTTACACAATCTTGCGTAAATAACCCATCTTGTAAGCGTACGGTTTTTGCCGGCTCCTACTTCTTTGGTTCCCGCGTGCTAAGGACAATCACCGTATGAGCATTCGAACGTTGCCAAATTTCCTCTCAGAAAATATTAATTTTTGAAGAAAGTTACCCATGTTTTTCCTTGAAATTTTCTAAATTTTCAAATCAAATCACGAATGAAATCCTCCGAAAAATTAGCAGAGATATATTAACAAATTTCCCTGTAAATTTGTGATTTGTTGAAGGAAATTTGACAGCGCCGCATGGCTCGTACGGCGTTCTTCCTCAGCGCGGCAGAACAATCCGACGAGTTCGCTTCAATCAACATGGCTCTATGAAGGGCCGTTTGTAACTAAAGATACTAATGTTGGCAATACATAAGAAATGATGTAACATATGAAATATTCAAAATATATTTGAAATTTTGAAATATATATACGAAACTGTCGCAATATATAAGAAATGTGTCAATATATAGTAAATCGACTCCAAAAATGGCGAAAAATCGTGCAATATATAAGAAATGTGTCAATATATAAGAAATCGACTTCACAATATATATGGCGAATTCGTGCGATACACAGGGTGATCCATAAGTCCTTTCCATCCCCTCTAAATTTTTACCTAATTGAGGCAAATATTTGAAACTTGGGGGATGTTCTTAGGTCAAAGGGAGCTACTTTCTGGCTCCCTAAAATTTTCCGGGGAATCCTTAGGGGGGGAGGGGGGATGGAAACCAATTATTTTTTCAATTGAGAAGACCCCTTTTGTTGTACCTTGTTCGAAAGAGCATCAAAAAAGGAAACTTTTCGGGTGAACCAGACGTCAATATCTCAAACCGTTTCAAAATGGCGTTCGGTTAAAATTCAAGATGGCCGAAAATTGACACCGATTGTTTGTCAATGGATTTGCGGGAAAATCGGTATCCACGGGTATATTGATAGGAGAAGAATGAATTTGAAGTTAGATTTTCTAAAAAAACAACAAATTTCCAAAATGGCCAAAAATTCAGAAACTTGGGAGTTAGGGTTATTTTGGCATGAGATTAACAAATTTGAAGTTAGATTTCTAAAGAAAAAAAAATTCCAAAAAGGCCGATTTTTTTTTTTTTTTTTTTAGAAATCTAACTTCAAATTCGTTTTACTCCTGACAAAATACCCGTCGATGCCGATTTTCGCGCAAATCCATTGACAAACAATCGGTGTCAATTTTCGGCCATCTTGAATTTTAACCGAACGCCATTTTGAAACGGTTTAAGATATTGACTTGCTGGTTTACCCGAAAAGTTTCCTTTTTTGATGCTCTTTCGAACAAGGTACAACAAAAAGGGTCTTCTCAAGTGAAAAAATAATTGGTTTCCATCCCTTCTCCCCCCTATGGGTTCCCCGGATAACTTTATAGGGGGCCAGAAAGTAGCTCCCTTTAACCTAAGAACATCCCCCAAGTTTCAAATCTTTGCCTCAATTAGGTAAAAATTTAGAGGGGATGGAAAGGACTTATGGATTAGGTACCCTTACCCTGTACATATATCGCACGAATTTCGCCATATATATTGTGAAGTCGATTTCTTATATATTGCACAATTTTCGCCACATTTTTTGGAGTCGATTTCCTAAATATTGACACATTTCTTGAATATTGCGACAATTTCGTATATATATTTCAAAATTTCATATATATCTTGAATATTTCATATATTACACCATTTCTTATATATTGCCAACATTCGTATCTTTAGTTACAAACGGCCCTTCATAATGGCTCCGTGCAAAATTTCGCGAAAGCTCGCTCTCGTGTCGCGTTCACAAATATCGTCGCTCCTCTGACATAAAGACGTATCCCAATTTCCAGATGAGTCCCCGAAGCCTAAAATTATATGGATTTCACGGCTCACGTGAAAATCGAGGTGCGCTCTGACGTCAGAACATCGTCGCGCGCGAAAGCTCTATTGTACCATTGTATTCCCTCTCCAATAATAGAACGACCGTCACCTAAAAACCAAAACCACGTATATCCCACCGATGTCCGTATTGATATTGGTGGATTCAACATTAGGTTGGTTTACCAGTGGCAACAAGTCGCTTGGAAGCCCTTCCACGCCGCGTTTGTTGCGAAATCAAGCGTGACCGATCGATCCATCGAACGTCCTCTCCTTTGCGTCACTGGTGGATCCAGCAAATCGGCAACATTATTGTTTTTCTTCATTTAAACGTGTGGAGTGTATCGATTCTTGGAGGGGCCAGGTGCTCCGACAATAATCGATCACTAAGCATAGGTTTAATTGGTGGGAATCCGGTGTTGCCAATTTGCCGGATCTGTCTCGTATTGTATCGCGGCTCAATGTATCGATGATCGATGTATCGTAAAATCAAGCGTGTTCGCACGACCCATCGATCCCGCTTGTCTCATCCTGCGTGCGTGTAAAACAGTATGTCCGAAAATTACAACATCGTACTCAGGGAGTTGATTTTTGGAATCATCAGCTGAATAGTCTTACTTTGTCCCAAAACTTAAGTGTGGCCGGATGTGTGAAATAGGATCTCATTTTTCAGGAGAAAAATTTCCAAGAGAGCCAATGGACCACTAGACAAGGTACGAATTTAAGCAATCTGATACATGTTTCTTAACCAGAATTTTACGTAAAACACGATTCTTACAACGAAAATTACTGAAACCAACTTTTAACGAAGATATGAACGTTTTTATTACACATTGGTTACGAGGAATTTGAACTGCCCGCTCACAAGAAACTCAAAGCTCTACGTGAGTCAAATCGCACACTACAACGGTTTCAGCGATCTTCTCAATCGAGCAATGTTCATTTCCCACCATGAGTTGTTCAAACTATGAGCAATTTGCTATAGCTGAGCCAAAGTGTCAAGATTGATCGAGGTTGCCAGATTTTTATATCGCAGAGACTGTCATGACTGGCGTTTAGCGCTCAATGTGAATCACGTAGAGCATTGAGTTTTCATGAGCGGGTGGTTTGAATTCACGCATTAAGAATCATTAAATATCTTCGTAAGGTATTGATTTCGGTAATTTTCGTTGTAAGAATCGTGTTTTACGTAAAATTTTGGTTTAGAAACATGTATCAGAATGCTGAAATTCGTACCTTGTCTAGTGGTCCATTTTAAAGGAAAATTTCGGGTTTGGCTATTTCGAGCTCTCGAAGGGAAACGCTCACTAGAAAAGCAATAAAATAATGATTTCAGCCCTTCTCGCGGATCTGGTCACAATTACCAGAGCACGACTCGTCAACTCCCTGTCATCCTGTATATCGCAGTTCGATGCCTCGATTTTCGATAGATCGCGGTCGAGGAAGCGTGGCGGTCGCAAGTCGAGAGGAACAATCGCAAGTCGCCGAGGGAACGCATCTCTTTACACGGTGGATTATCGCCAGAGGCGCGAGATCGTGCGATCACGGAACGCGTGGGCGTTTATTCGCTTGCGTGTCGTGTGCGGGGATTTGCGGACGATCTGGCAACGTTGCAGCCCCAGGATAGGCGGAGGGTGGCCGTGGAGTACACAGGGCGATCGGGAAATCGCAAGACTGGGAATCGCGGATGGAAACTCACCGGCGGATCCAGCAAATTGGCAACGTTGTTTTTCTCCATTTAAACCTATAGAAATGTATCGATTCATGGAGGGGCCAGGTGCTCCGACAAGAATCGATTACTTAACATAAGTTTAAACGAGTAAACAGGGCGATCGCGAAATCGCAAGATTGGGAATCGCGGATGGAAACTCACCGGCGGATCCAGAAAATTGGCAACGTTGTTTTTCTCCATTTAAACCTATGTAAATGTATCGATTCTTTGAGGATCCAGGTGCTCCGACAATGATCGATTACTTAACATAAGTTTAAATGGAGGGAATCCGGTGTTGCCAAATTGGTGGATCCGCCGCGGGTTTTGAATCGTCGCGTTGAGATATCTTCCGGAATGAGAACTGAACCGTTTACTCGGAACTGAGCCAACTTCAGGGGAAACAAGTTCAAAAAAGAGGAATAACGAGAATTAGCCAGGGCAGAGGCGTGGCGTGAATTGCGATCTATCGATTGTTATGCCATTTAAACCTATGGTGAAGAATCGATTATTAAGGTGTTCGCTGTGAACACCCTGTTTATCGATCCTTTTCCGTAGGTTTAAATGGCGCATAACAATCGATTTATCGCAAAGCACGCTACGCCACTGAATGAGCCAGAGATGAAGGCAGATCCGCCTATGGTATCTTGGTAATGGTGAAGCATTTAGTTTTGCAAACAGCCCGAAGTTTGGTAAACTTGTTGGAGCTCATCATCCAATTAGTAGGTAGAATGACTATTGCTGCCTTATACTTAGACCACGTTAAGCAGAAAGAAACCGAACCACAATAGCTATCGCCACATCTAATCGCAATTCAATTTTTTACGTGTGAACGTTTGTGCAGATATTTGTGCACATTTCAGTGAACCTTCTGCAAGTAAGCCAACAAATTCCTTAACATTCTCTAAGGGATCCACAAACGTTTTCTTGTAAAAAATGGAAGTTCTTCGTCAAATTTGGCCATAGCTGATACGGCTTGGCTCCTTTTGGCTCCGATCGTTCATTGGAAAGTGTTGTATCACTGAAAGTAAAATTTTCGACCTGTCGCCAAGACGGCCGTCCACAGCAAAAACGCCGTAACTCCACTCAAAATGGTTTCATTTTCACTGCCGTCCACAGCAAAAACGCCGTAACTCCACTCAAAATGGTTTCATTTTCACTGCCGTCCACAGCAAAAACGCCGTAACTCCACTCAAAATGGTTTCATTTTCACTGCCGTCCACAGCAAAAACGCCGTAACTCCACTCAAAATGGTTTCATTTTCACTGCCGTCCACAGCAAAAACGCCGTAACTCCACAAAATGGTTTCATTTTCACTGCCGTCCACAGCAAAAACGCCGTAACTCCACTCAAAATGGTTTCATTTTCTCCAGCACGCACTGCTCTTTTACAAGAAAATGCAATTGCCACGAGGGTTCATTTTTTATTTTTTAGTTCCTACTGATGTGGCGGAGTAAATTTTTGACTCAAACTTCAAATTTTGATGTTCATTTCGTCTCATTTTAAATTTCAAGGGGTGCTCTAGCAGAAAATTTCATGAGAAAGCCAATGGAACCACTTTCGGAACCTCAAACTTTTATATAAACGGAGTTATAAGCGTTTAAAGTTTCCGAATTCCGTCCGACCCCTCCTTTGACTCGATCCTCTGTGCGCCGATGAAACAAGAAACTGTGCAGAGTCTTCTCTGCGCGCAGGAAGGACCCCCAGCCTGTCTCTATAAGAGATACTGGCTCTCAAAATGTCGTGCGGGATGATTATTGAAATTGGTAGACACAGCGTTGGACAAAGAAGACATGGGGTAGATGAAGCAATCTTATTGGGAAAAAAGGGTGGGTGACTTAGACTGAAATGGAAAATGGTTGACTAACTATAGGGTTTTTCGTTGATTGCCGTTAGTTTGTTTACCAATTACCTCATTTGTCCATTGCAACCACCCGCTTCAAGCAATAGAAGCGCTCCATTGTCTCTTTCTTAGCACCGCCAAGGCGCTTCAGAGCGGCTTGCAAAGGCGCGACGCGCGTTCAGGACGAGTCGCTGCGAGGGGACAGCCGAAGCGCCTTCAAACTTTCGAATATGCAACACGGACATACGTAAAGGTCGAATAGTTGCATCAAGGCGTTGACACAAGAAAACTCATTTCAATCATGTCTTCTTAACCACCTGTCATATATATCTTCAATCGTCTGGGAATTTCTCCAAAATGTGTCAGTGAAATCGGGGAATTGTCAGGGCATTTCATTTTCTAAATTCCGTAGCAACCCTGAATTCATAAAAGGTGTCTTTATATCCGGAATTTCTGGAAAAGTGCTGATTTTTTAAGGGAGGCCCGGAAGTGCGGAAATTCCGAAATAAAGTCCGGATTTTTTTCATTATTGTCGCAATTTGAGCGAGAATTTCAAATTTTCGAACTTTTTCGAATTTCGTCGAATGGAGGTACTGAGAAAGCACTGAATTTGTTGGGAATGTACTGAAAAAGTACCGTAAAAGTACTGATTTTTGGCCACCCTGTTTTAGTAGACACCCTTACATAGCTTCCGAGGAAAACGACGATATTTTCACGAATTTTTGTAATGTAGATGTTGCATGTGTGAGGGATTTGCGATTTGACTGTTGACGTTTATGTAAAAGTTCGCGAGAAACACGATGGTGCCACTGGTTTTCTCTGAAATCATCTCCCAAGCTCAAAAAAAGCTCTCAAAGTTAGGCCAAAGTGGAGGGGATATCCCAACCTACCCTGAGAGTCCACCTCTACATCAAAACAAACTCTCCATGCACAGATAGGGAGCAAATACATTGGCAGGGCTGCCACTTTATTTGGGGACTCCAAAACTGAAAACACGGCAACCCTGCGAATGTACTTGCTCCCTATCTTTGCATGGAGAGTTTGTCTTGATGTAGAGGTGGACTCTCAGGTAGGGTGGGATATCCCCTCCATTTTGGCCCCAACTGGGGAGCTTTTTTTGAGCTTGGGAGTTGATTTCAGAGAAAACCAGTGGCACCATCGTGTTTCTCGCGAACTTTTACGTGAGAATCAACAGTCGAATCGCAAATTCCTCACATATACAACATCTCCATTTTTCTTTTGAAGAGGCACTGAATTGTATGGGAATGTACTGAAAAAGTACCGTAGAAGTACTGATTTTTCGCCAGCCTGTTTTAGTAGACACCCTTACACAGCCTCCGAGGAAAACGACGATATTTTCATGAATTTTCGTAATTCGGCGAACCGCGGAGCATGTAGCGGGTGATTTTCTCTCTGGTGAACACCCTGTGGCCCGCGGCTCTAGCCGGGAGCTAGCCGCGGGTTTTCTTGAGCTAACCTTGTCCCCGAGCCGAAGAGCGATTGCGATTTCAATGTCGTTTCGGATTCTGAGCTCGGACAACTGTGAAACAGCTCTAATTATGTTTGCCTGCCGCCTGCCTGGGCCTCCCTCGCCCGAACCCCCTCCCCCCTCCCCTCGCTCGTCAATGCAGCGTTCGCCTGTTCATTCACTCATCCTCATTCATTCACTCAGTTCACACGCCCGTACGTACACATCTCGACACGCATTTTGTGCCTCCTGTGTGTGTTTTTTTCTTCTTCTTCTTCTTTTTCTTTATTTTTCTTTTTCGCTCCCGTGCCTCCCGGCCCTTCCGCAATTTTCGCTCGTTCGCTTCCGGCCTCGCGCGTTCCTTCCGATCCGCCTCCTGCTGGGGTTCCTCCATTTAAACCTATGTTAAATAATCGATTCATGTCGGAGCACCTGGCCCCTCTAAGAATCGATATATTTTCATAGGTTTAAATAAAGGAAAACAATGTTGCCAATTTGCTGGATTCGCCAATGCCAGGGGCGCCCTTGCAGCCTAATTTTGGGGGAAATGGTGGTCTGCAAGCCCGGAATTTCCGGAAAAGTACTGATTTTTTAAGGGCGGTCCGGAAGTACTGAGAAAGTGCAGAAATTTCGCAAGGAGTCCGAAATTTTGTTTCATTTTTTTGGCATTTTTGTCGCAATTTGAGCGAGAAATTCAAATTCGAATTTCGTCAAATGGAGGTACTGAAAAAGTACTGAATTTTTCACTTGATAAGGTACTGAATTTCTTGGTAATGTACCGAAGAAGTATTGTAAAAGTAGTTATTTCTGATCAGCCTGTTTTAGCAGACACCCTGTTTATACTTGGTGAATGTTTTGGAAATATCTATCGGCCGAGAGAAAAGATTGTTTTGATCACACAAGGTTTGGACAAGGAGACAAGGTTTGAGCTTGGAATTGGGTTTGTTCGTCGAGTATCTTATGTCAACGCCTTGATGCAACTATTCGACCTCCATGGATGTCCGTGTTGCATATTCGAAAATCCGAAGGCGCTCCGGGATCCGGCTATGCCCTGTTGTGTTGCGTCGCGTCGGCGCCACCGCGCCTTTGCAAACCGCTGTCCTCAGATTGTGCAACGTTTAAACCACGTATCACATGGAATTATAATAAAAAGAACCCTGACGCACCTTCCGTTATTGCCGGAAAAAAGCAATAACGAACTCACATAAATTCAAGTGGTTTCTTCGACCGTCCCACCTAAAATCTAAAAATACAAATATTTGTGACAGGATTCGCTGAAGCGCTGAAATATGTACCGCTAATTCACAGTTTGATTGCCCACGCGGTGATACACACCATAGTTTCTGGAAATTTCTGGGGAATTTTATTGATTTTTCCTGACTATATCTGTGAGTGCGTATAAGCACTCTGACTCACCGAAATTCCATGTTTTGCTATAGCTCGTTCTACAGCACTACCAGGTCAATTTCTGTATAATTCTGGTGGTTATCAGTAGGTAGTTGAGCCTCTTCTCATTTCATTTTTGAAATATAACTCTGAAAGTGGCCGTTTTAAGCCACGAAACGTCCTCTAGCTCGACAAATGGCTTCGCTCACTGACAGAAAAAGTAACGCAACAAAATTCGGAGAACCTACTATTTCGGTTGACTTAGGACTTTTCATTGTTTTCTGTACAGAATTCAAGGCTAATTGTATCAAAACTTATATAAAATGGCGTGGAATTGTATGAATGGGAGGCGGAACACAAAGTATAGTTATAAACCAAACTTTGCGATTGACTCTGAATAGTGGACCGCTTCAACAGAAAGGAACAAAGCCACATCAGCCATTCCCAAACTTAACCGGGCAATTCAATTTTTAATGAAAGAACGTCTCTGCGGATTCCCTTGGAAATTGTGAGGAATTTACTTCGTACTATGGAGAAAATTCACTGAAATTTGCACAAAAATCCGCACAACCGTTTCCATGTAAAAATTAAAAAAAATTGGGGTCGCTCTTTTGTCAATGGATCAATTGATATTGATTTGCCATTTAAATCTATGGAAAATGATCGATTCAGAGTTGCCACAGTCAGGGAAAACCGGGAAATGTCAGGGAATTTTAAAAATTCAGGGGAAACCTGGAAATGTCAGGGAAAAATTGTTAAGTCACCTTTATGCCCTTTCTAGAATTGGTTTGACGTTCCGAACAACAAATTGTGCCAAAAAACGGTCGTTTTGGGGGTCGCTCTTCGTTGTCCGGAACGTCAAACCCATTTTAGTAAGCGTTTAAAGGTGACTTAACAATTTTTCTCTAACATTTTCGTACTTTTCCCTGACATTACCACGTTTTCCCTGACTTTTTAAAATGTTCTGACATTTCCCGGTTTCCTCGGCATTCCTCGACTCTGGCAACCCTGCATGACGCGTTACGGATCATAAAAGTTTCACAACGAGGGAACGAATGTCTCTATCAGTAGGAACTGATATACCCGTCAAAGCAAAGCGCATGTCCCAGCCCCCCCCCTCCCCCCCGGACTCACGTATTGCCAACGGAAAGCCGGCCTCAAAGGCAGTCGGAAAATCCCGGACAGGATGTGGAAGAGCACTTTCCGCGGTTCCGTTCCGCGCGTTCCATGCCCGGGCCGCCGCACAGTGGATCGAGTCAATCAGAGAGGTCGAACATGACATTTTTCACTAAATCTGCAAATTTTGATGTTAATTTCGTCAAATTTTCAAATCTAAGGGGTGTTTTTAGAAGAAAATTTCACGAGAAAACCAATGAAACCACTCTTAGAAACTCAAAATTGTGTATAAGCGAAGTTACATGCGTTTAAAGTTTCCAAAGAGGTTGTTCCATCCCCCATTAGATTTGGCCCCCTATCAAATATGATCCATCTTTTCAGGAGTGATACAGTAGCATGCAAGACGTTGAAATATGGCGGTTATTTTGACTTAGGCCCCCCCCCCCCAGAGAGGGGGGCCGGGGGTCAAAGACAAAACCTCCAACTGCCCATAACTTTTGAGCGAAAAATTGGATTGAGTTGAACTTTTTTTTAAATGAAAGATCTCAAAAAGATCTATCTGCTGATACCAGAAAAATTGAAAAAAGTTAAATTTAATGGAAGTTTTTAGCAATTTTTCAATTTTTAGGGGACAAAATTTTCAATTTTGTCGTGTTTCGGCACCGCGCAATGACTCTACCAAAACAAAAACCAGTTTTTTAAATTCTACACTTAATTTCCTATAAGATGCAAAAAACCGCATCTTGGGGAAACGTTTAGATCGCGAGCTATGGCTCGTCAAAGTTAGCCCGCGCTGAGCGCGCGCCCCCTGCGCTGTTCGCATATCCTTTACGCGTCTGCTACCGATCCTGTTGCCCCTCCTCCCCCTTCCTAAATGCAAATTAACATTCTACTACCCAGCTTTCGTATATATCTGCGTTATAGGTACGTGAAAATTTCAGCCAGTTCGTGATTTCCAGTGGAATTGATGCTTTATTTCGCTTCCCTCCCCCCCCAACCCGGCCACTGGCACTGAAGTGTGCCCCTGCCTTCAAGTTGTAATAGTTTTTTCATGTGTCTAACTGGAGGTATTTGTTTTCTAGACTACACGCTAAAATGAACAGAATAGGTATAAAGAAAAGTAATTTATTAAGTGAATGGAAAGCAGTTACACAAGGATACACACAGGGTACACAAGGAGGTTGGGAGGTGGGATAAAAAATTACCTCAATTCGATCTCGTAGTCACAGGGTGCTACATCAGCAAAAACATGTAACAAGAAAATTTATATATTTCTTTTTCGCACAATAATTGGAGCACAGCGGCCGGGTTGGGGGGGGGGGGAAGCGAAATAAAGCATCAATTCCACTGGAAATCACGAACTGGCTGAAATTTTCACGTACCTATAACGCAGATATATACGAAAGCTGGGTAGTAGAATGTTAATTTGCATTTAGGAAGGGGGAGGAGGGGCAACAGGATCGGTAGCAGACGCGTAAAGGATATGCGAACAGCGCAGGGGGCGCGCGCTCAGCGCGGGGCTAACTTTGACGAGCCATAGCTCGCGATCTAAACGTTTCCCCAAGATGCGGTTTTTTGCATCTTATAGGAAATTAAGTGTAGAATTTAAAAAACTGGTTTTTGTTTTGGTAGAGTCATTGCGCGGTGCCGAAACACGACAAAATTGAAAATTTTGTCCCCTAAAAAATTGAAAAATTGCTAAAAACTTCCATTAAATTTAACTTTTTTTCAATTTTTCTGGTATCAGCAGATAGATCTTTTTGAGATCTTTCATTTAAAAAAAAGTTCAACTCAATCCAATTTTTCGCTCAAAAGTTATGGGCAGTTGGAGGTTTTGTCTTTGACCCCCGGCCCCCCTCTCTGGGGGGGGGGGGCCTAAGTCAAAATAACCGCCATATTTCAACGTCTTGCATGCTACTGTATCACTCCTGAAAAGATGGATCATATTTGATAGGGGGCCAAATCTAATGGGGGATGGAACAACCTCTTTTGTCCGGCCTCGAGTTAGGTTCGGTCCAGTGTGCGCCGGTCCGCGATCCGCGTTCCGCGAAGACGTCAGCCGGGCCCGGCCTTGAATTATCGCAATTTGTCACGAATAATTATTTAATAAGATACAGTTTCAGTTTTTTCACTCCCAACGGTCGCCAGCGCGGGTTTATCTCCCGGCTCCCCGTCCCCCGGATGCACTCGTGATGCAACTCGTCGCTCTCCTGACGGAAAGACGTAAGTGCACCCCACGATGAGCCCTGTCGTCCGTATACCTCGATACAATCCCGGGCTCATCTCGAAGTGTAGTTATGTTCTTTTGTCAGTCGAGCGACGAATTGGGTTCCTCGCAACAATAAGCTTTGCAGCACTGCCGTGCTGATTGCTGAGGACGTATTTTTAGAAACTCCAGTGGGCTGATTATGGACATTGATAGACAAAGTGATAGACATAGAAGTCAAAGGGAAAATGACGCGATCCTGTCACAGGGTTGCCACGGTCAGGGAAAACCGGGGAAATGTCAGAGAATTTTAAAAAGTCAGGGAAAGCCTGGAAAGGTTGAGGGAAAATTGTCAAGGCACCTTTATTTCCGTTCTAGAATGGTTTTGACGTTTCGAACGACAAATTTTGCCTGAAAACAATTTCAGATTTTGTCTTTTTTGCCGATAAGAATTCCAAAACATCTCCAGGGTGTCTACAAGTCCGGAATTTCCGGAAAGTCCGGAAATAGTACTGATTTTTTAATGGCGGTCCGGAAGTAGTGAAAAAGTGCGGAAATTCCGCGAGAAGGTCCGATTTTTTTTTTTCATTTTTGTCATTTTGGTCTCAATTTGAAAGAGAAATTCAAATGTTTGAAATTTTTCGAATTCCGTTAATTGGAGGTACTGAAAAAGTACTGAATTTTTCTGTTAAAGAGGTACTAAATTTCTTGGGTACACTGGAAAAAAAACACATTGGATCTAGAGTCCAGACTCTTGAAAACATTGACAAGAAAAAATACTCTTGATTCAATCGGATTTTTGCTTGAATCAAAAGGAAATCTGCTTAAGTTAAGAGGCATGGTTCTTGATTTAAGCTAGATTCTGATTGAATGAAGAGTATTTTTTCTTGTCGATGCTTTTAAGAGTCTGGACTCAAGATCCAATGTGTTTTTTTCCGCAGTGTATGTACTGAAAAAGCACTGTAAAGGTACTGCTTTTTGGGCAGCCTGTTTTAGCAGACGACCTGATCTCTCAAGCAGAGAAATTAAAAAAATACTTCGCTAATTAAAATATAATAATTTTTATATTTTTAACGTGGGATTTTTGCAGGGTGTAAATTCGTTGCATTTACCGGGGTTGGCATGGGTGGGTATTGAAACCGCGCGACTTTCCTTCCTTGACAACCGCTCGGTAATTGAATTCGGACATCGCCCGCTCTTTTGGGCGCTTCTGGGTACCAGATGCGCCCTTTCCAACCGTTCGACTCCCCCGATGTAACATGTACTATACTACATGCCCTTTTGCCTTATGGGTAATGACGCCATTCTGGTACACCCGGGAAAATTGGATTATTTTCTGCATCTGGTATTCGTAAAAGTTTTCGTGAAATGTTTTGCTTTTAAGCATAACAATCTCGCACGGACGTATTACCTGATTAAAGTATTTTAGGGCCTCCTTATGCTTTAAATACTTATATCCAAGGCAGTACTTTCAGATCGATTTGAAAATATTACGAACAGTCACGTGATCTCTTCATTTTAGTGACGTATTACTGTGCTACTTTGTGATTGGTTCATTTTCTTGGCGCAGCATCGACACGTCAGCTGTTCGCGGCATTGAGCGGAAGGTTTAAGGTTATGTCATGGACCAAGAGAATGAATAAGGACCCCCAACTCCAGTTAGCGGAGACATTAGCGCTGCCTGGCCATAGAATAATAAAGCTTATTATTCTATGGCCTGGCAGTGTTCACGCCATGAATATGGGTCCAGCCAGCGCCGATGTCACCGCCGGCCAGGGGTCCGGATCAAATCACTAACTCACTCTAAGTCGCTCACTGGGACAAGTTACTTGCAGTGTGGATTCGCTCGGGACTCTTCGAGTTGAGCCCTTTCCACACGTTGCAAGTTTTGCTGCAAGTGAGCCGAAAGTGGGAGTCATCACTCATCGATGATCGTGAAATTTGCGTCCCGCCCGCAAATTTCACGATCATCGATGAGTGATGACTCCCACTTTCGGCTCACTTGCAGCAAAACTTGCAACGTGTGGAAAGGGCTCTAAACAAAAGACCGATCGGGAAATAACCCACCCTCTGTCGAGTTGGCCGGCGGTCTTCCTAGGAACTCGCCTGGAGGGTTAATTAGACAGCTGCGCGGATCTAGCATGCCCGAAGAGCGAGTTGGTTTTCCCGTGAAAACTAACTCGCCCGGCAGCCGGTTTTGATTTTCGTGTCATCTTCATCTCGCTCCAGGAACAGATCAATTAACCACCTTCAACATATCTTGATCAGGTTCATTGTGAGCGAGTTGTTTGAGGCAAAATTAATTCGCTCAGCACCTTATTTCGGAAGATTTATGTTCAAAACGGCAACGCTGTCCCTCGACCGTCGGCAGTCCCGCTACGGCCTCCTGTTGTGGGAGTGCGGCACAGGCAAGACAAAGCCTCAAGGGTGTCGAGGGGCAAGACGAGGAATAAACATTTTGTCATTCATTACTTTTACTTTTCCTGATCATCCTATCTTTTTCCTATTTCGCTGTTCGCTGATCGCATGAATCCATGGCCATCTTGCGTTGCCCGCAGCGCCGCGAGGCCCGAGCCACGTTCACGCATCACGCCACGTCTCGATCTATCATTTTCCATTTCCACTTGGCAGCTACCCTTATACCGAAATTGGACTACATTTTGCAATTCGAAACTATAAATTCTAACGCGGTTTAAAAACGACGTACGTGCCATTAGTTTCCCTGTGCACATAAGTGTTTTTCCAGTTCAGCCAGAATTTATAGTTCCAAATTGCAAAATGCAGTCCAATTACTCTACCATCTCCTCCTTCTTTCCTTACTCCGTGACTGCCTCAATTTCTTTAATAATTCAACCGTATTTTTCATTAATTTATTTTTAGTTATATTAACCTATTACCGTTGAGAAAAAAAAAATCACTAAGAAATGGCCCAAGCTGTATGCAAGAAGGTGGAGAAATGGTGCTGGGTCATACTATTTCGCGGGGGGGGAAAAGCCAAGAAATTTCAAAAAATTTCAATTAGAGTCTAATTTCTTGTTTCGTTTCGGTACGTAAATTCGCCTCTAGCGGCCTGATACGACGTAATTTATGAAAGATTTAACATCATGGTAAAATATCACATGAAATTTTTCAGAAAGAACAATTTTCTAAATAATGCCAGTTTAATTTAAAGTATAGAAAGTATTTCAATAGATTAAATGATAGGAAATATTTCAATTTAAAAACCTGAATCGTCGGGAATTTTCAACATTAAATTTTAAGAAATACTCTAAATGCATTTAATTTTAATATGCATTATCTTACCATCCTGATCGAATGCGATAAGCACACCGTCAAAATGTGCACCATACCAGCACAATTTGCCAAGAATAAATCCAGACTATTCAATACCCATTGTTGCGAAGAGATTTTTTAATGTTACCACGAAAATGCGGCCAAAGAACGCATAACAAATTTCCCATCTCTTTAAGAGATCACGGGTAGGGGCAAGAAGTGGTTGGTGAGGAGGGGGATGGAGTGGGAGTGCATATAGATTAACAAACTAAAAACTAAACGTATTCTTGAGTCAAAAAAGAATGCTACAGCTGAAACATGTGATGCTCTGTCTGGAACGTTGCAAATAGCTGCTTTTCTTGGGTGTATTTTTCTTAAAAATAAAAAAAAATAAAAAAAAAAACCTTTCATGTTTCGTTCCATTCCGTTTCAGTCTTTACGTGAAGTTTGAAATAAATGACGATTTTTTATTCGATTCTTATTGGTCCAATCGCTCCCGGCTAGAGGGAGATTGGACAAATGAGAGTCGGGTAATGGTATGAAAATATTTTCATTTTTTTGGTGGTTCTTTTGTCGAAGCGGGCCTACGAGAGCGCGAACCACCCTCTGGGGGTTGTGCCGCATAGCGGCCAGGGGGCATAGCCCCTAGTTTCTACGAAGAATTCATAATGATGGGATTAATGCGCATAGATTAGGTATCAAGTAATAAAAAAAATTCCGCTCATGGCATACAAGGTAAAACTAATATCGAATAAATTCATATCAGGCATTTGAACTGCCTCCTTTGAACCTACCCTAGATTCAGTATTTGCAGAAAATGTAAATTCAGAACAAGGGACACATTCTGTCTCAAAATTCACTGTATTCCTGGCTACTTATCCAGTGCGTGCAGCACACACAAAATCTTATTTATGGCTCACTGAATGCGAGCGAAATAAAATAGTAAGTTTAATACATCGTCCTTATTGCTGCGTGACAGAAAACAGAAAAATACTCTTCTTTAAAAAATTTTTATTCAGATAAATTAAGGAAAGATGTTTTGTTGATGCAGAAAAGTATGCGTTCCAAATTTAGCTGAAAGACAGCTGTAGATACCGACATTATTCTGCGACAAAAATCCCAGCGATAACATCCCGTGTTCAAAATTCCGCGTGATAATATCCAACTGTAAAAAATCCCATGTGACAAAATCCCGCAATGCTGAGAAGCTGAGATCTCGCGCTAAAAAATCCCGTGCGACAGAATTCCGCAACGCTTAAACGCCGCACGGAAATTGAATTAGGTTTAAAAAAACGAAGTTTATCATAAGAAATAAAAAAGAATAAGAATTTCATGTTCCGGCAGTTATGTGTGCGCGACATTCAATCATGGCCGTGTTGATAAGCTTGTTCGCGATTTTAAATGTATCTCGTTGGTTGTTGAGTAGCTTCACTGACAAAAGAGATTAACTTCACATCAAGATGGTTCCCGATTTTGGTAAATTGGCAAGCTTTCCGCGGCTCACATGGAAGTAAAGTCGGGCACGGTAAACTCCTAGACTTTACCATACAAATTCCTAGATCGCTGCTTCATGAAAAGAAACGAGTCTACTAAAGAGACTAAAATGACGGACTTTAAGAACAAGAAGCAAAAGTGCAATTTTGGCAGAAGTACAGGTATTAATGATTTCAATTCAAACTATACTTCATACACATTCTTGGAATAGTTCGCTCTCAAAACCCAATTTTTACGCACCAAAAAGTCCAATAAACTTTCTCTCAGCCATTAGGATTCATGTAATATTGAAACTTCAATCTTGTCTTTCTATAGCAAAAACTGCGCCTTGTCCTCCAAGCACATTAAGTGTTGTAAGCCACTAGATGCATCCAAGCACCATTATTTCCAAAAGAACCGAGCCAACACTGCGGTTTACACGAGCTTAAGGCGTGGGTCTGCAAGTCCATCCTAAAAAAGAATCAGACAAGAACTTGAAAAAAGAGGAAAGAACAAGTATCAACACAGCCGAAGGTGGGAGACCGATGTGTTCAGGCCTATTTTTTAACCTTCTTTTCCGAATCTGAGCGACACCTCATTGACAGCACATAGCAGAGCATTACGAGCTCACACTTCGCGTCATCGCGCCTTCAATTTGTCAGATGCAGCACGGACGTCCATCAAATACGAATAGTTGTATCTCTGCGCCGTCGTAAACGCGCATTCTTTCCCTCGCTTTATTTCCATATTGTGTTTGTTTGCGTCTATCTTATTCGTAATGGTGCTTCAAGCACTACGTGAGTAACAAAGCCGAAGGTAGGAGAGATGTGTGGGCCTCTTTTTGGCTTTTCTTTCGAATCCGAACAACACTTCATTGACAGCATATGTATAGCAGAGCATTGAGAACTCACGCTTCGCGTCATCGCGCCTTCAATTTTTCAGATGCAGCACGGGTGTCCATCAAGTACGAATAGTTGTATCTCTGCGCCGTCATTTCCCTCGCTTTATTTCCATATTGTGTTCGTTTGCGTTTGTCTTATTCGTAGTGGAGCTTCAAAATAGTAGCGTAGAGCAGAGTATTGCGAGTTCACGACTCACGTCATCGCGTTTTACATTTTTCATACGCAATGTGGACATCCATCTTGCGCGAATAATTGTATCGCGTTTACATTTTAGATGTCTCTTATTTTTGAGTTTCGAGATAAATTAAGGTTATGTTTGCCTGAGATATGCTATGGTATGTCCAAATCAATAGTCATTTTGAAAAGAAAGAAATATGTTTAAAGGTCTCTCAAGAGGTCTACAGAGGGTGCGTATGTCTAAAAATCGAACAGATCTTCGCTTCTAAGGGAGTTACACAGAGCGAATGAAAGAGGGGGATGATAAAGCGCCTGTATGTCGAAAAAAAGGTGAACATTTCACAGAAAAGTATTTATGTTTCAGAAAGTAGTTCTTGGACCTCTGTTCACCACTATCTGAAAAAAATGATTGTGTTTGAACAGGATTTTTTCCTACCACTGATATAGGATTGTGTCGGCCGGGATTTCTCTGCCGTGGGATTTCGTCCTGAAGATTGCGTTCTGCGGGATTTTAGCAGCGGGATTTCGTCGGTGAACCGGCAATTTTTAATCTAGCATATTTAAGGAGACAGTCAAATGCTGTGGGGGGGGGGGGTGTACGATTGACACAGAGGAATACTAATTTACATATTGATAAACAAGAAAGCAATGTACTAACACAGTGGAATGATATCACCCCAAGATACGAGGAGCTTACAAAAAATAAGTTTCCCTGCTTTTTTCACCGATTCGAAACGTTATAAGAAAAAACTCTACGTGCCATCGGGAAGGCCATACTCTCATTTTACGCACAGTAAAAAGATTTAGGAATTTTCGCCACCATTCGCGAGATAACTCAAAATTTTCGGGAGTATTCTGGAACATTCCGCGCCAGCTTCTGAAGAGAGATTCAGGAAGCAAATGAATGATTTAAATAATTCGGCGATACTTCCTTTTTTTCCTTTTTTTCTTTTTTTCTTTTTTTTTACAGCATAAGTTTTGCCAGACATAATAAGTAGAGGCGACTCTACTACTATAATATTCGGGCAAATTTTTCATAGGGAGAAATATAGTGAGAGGTAATGTTTATTTTTTTCTAATTTTTATTTTCTTAAATGAACGTAATTGGATACTTTTGTTGGAGATCTTTATAGGCTTGATGGGGTCACTGCCGCTCCTAGTAATAAACCTGAATAAAGTCGAAATTTTACCGAAGGGTAAATAAATAAGTGACCTCGAAATAGCCCAACTCAAGGGCCGTAAGGTAGGGTGGGACTTATTTTTTTAAATCGACAAAACCAAATGTTGCACGGTCTTAAATGGTTCTATGTGATAAAAAAAACACGGTAGCCAAGAGGATTTTGAGAAAAAAATTTTTTAACCGGCGCGCACAGGGCCTAAACATCGAGATTTTTTTGGTTTTTTAGGCATTTTCGCCGTATATTTTTGATATTTTTGCCAGCAACACAGATTTGACGCTAGATGTCCAAAAATTGGTAAAAACCTAGCACATACCTTGCAAATTAAGGGAAAATTTTTGTTTTTCTCCTAGGTCACTTTCACTTCGCTTGGTAATGCCGAAACTCCCCGCTCGGCAGCTCTAAAAATCGAAATTTCGCCGTTTTTTAACGTATAATGAACTTTTTGAGCAACCTCTAATGGTAGTAAAAATCCGAAAATTTGTGGAAAGCAAGTCCATACCATCAGTATGGAAGGGCAAATGTCAGAAAACTCCTAGGTCTTTCATTTTCTGCCAAGCTATGCATACAATGTTGGAAAACCCGTCAAAAATAGCTCAATTTTGACCGTTTTTTCGCGTTCGAAAATTTATTGGACGCCCTGTAATGACATTGAAGGTCCGAAATTTTGTGGAAAGTAAGTTCATACCATTTGTATGGAATGAACATTTTACTTGGTTCCTCCGTCTTATATTCTTCGCCCTGCGATACCCGAAATTGCAGCGAAAACGTCAAAAATACCTCAAATTGGCCGTTTTTGGAGAATTTTTTTGAACACCTTGCAGTGGCAGTGGAGGTCCGAAAATTTGTACAAAGTAAGTTCATACCATCCGCAAGGAATAAAAAAATCTACTTGGTTCCTATGTCTTACATTCCTCGTTGTGCGGTGCCCGCAATCACTTCGAAAACGTCAAAAAATACCTCAATTCGGCCGTTTCTTCAATGGCGAAATTTATTAGACACCCTGTAATGACTCTGGAGGTTCGAAAATTAGGGGAAAGCAAGTCCGTACCACTTGTATGGAAGGGCAAATTTCAAAAGATCCATAGATGTTTGATTGTTTGTCGCACGGTGTCTTCAGATACACAAATAAGTGAAAAATACCTCCATTTTGACCGGTCTTTCGCCATCAAAACTTCATACACACCCTGTGATGACACTGGAGGTCGAAAACTTTGCTGAAAGTAAGTTCATTCCATCTTCATGCAATAAAAAATTCTGCTTCGCTCCTATGTTAGGAATTCCTCGTTGTGCGGTGCCCGCAATCGTATCGGAAACGTCAAGTGTACCCGAATTCGGCCAATAAATTTTCGAACGCGAAAAAAAACGGTCAAAATTGAGCTATTTTTGACGGGTTTTCCAACATTGTATGCATAGCTTGGCAGAAAATGAAAGACCTAGGAGTTTTCCGACATTTGCCCTTCCATACTGATGGTATGAACTTGCTTTCCACAAATTTTCGGATTTTTACTACCATTATAGGTTGCTCAAAAAGTTCATTATACGTTAAAAAACGGGCGAAATTTCGATTTTTAGAGCTGCCGAGCGGAGAGTTTCGGCATTACCAAGCGAAGTGAAAGTGACCTAGGAGAAAAACAAAAATTTTCCCTTAATTTGCAAGGTATGTGCTAGGTTTTTACCAATTTTTGGACATCTAGCGTCAAATCTGTGTTGCTGGCAAAAATATCAAAAATATACGGCGAAAATGCTTAAAAAACCAAAAAAATCTCGATGTTTAGGCCTTGTGCGCGCCGGGTTAAAAATTTTTTTTCTCAAAATCCTCTTGGCTAGCGTGTTTTTTTTATCACATAGAACCATTTAAGACCGTGCAACATTTGGTTTTGTCGATTTAAAAAAATAAGTCCCACCCTACCGTAAGGCTCATGAGGTCAAGAATTTAGACCTTTCCAGCAGGCCTCGTTCAAATGTTCCAAAGAACCGGTAAACTACAACTCCCCGTTGACCGTTTTTTAAGTGGTGTCCTTATTTGATCGTACCGGGAGTCCGAGATTGCTGATTGAATAAAGAGGCTCTGAATACAGAATCAGCCGCATGAAAATGAAACAGACCGCGTGGGTAATAGTAATAGGGAACATGAATGAATCAAGTGAAAGAGAAAGTAGTATGAACCGTTGTTTACAGTGGAAAAGCCGAAAATGCGAGGCCGATGTGCCGATGTGGTACGGACGGCGACCGACTTCCGAGGAAACATCCCAACAGGAGCGGCGGTGGAGGAGGGACGCGCTGTTGCCATTACGTGCGCATTTAATCGCGTTTTCGAGGGTCGGCGAGCGAATTGATCTTGGCTCAATTAACTCGTTCGGGAACTTGATCTGTACCTAGAGCGAGATCGAAAGACAACTAGAACTTGTCACGATCGATTTACAAAAGACCCACCCAAAACGATCGAATTCTGAACGAGTGCAGGTAGGCTAATGACACATACAATTCGAACGGGGCAAAACAAAAGACGGGACCTGCTCGGCTCCTCGCTCGCCGGTTAATCACCGAAGGCATACATTTCGGAAATAATTCCGCGAAAGGTACCTGACGGCACTCTAACTTGCTCTACCTCGGGCTGCGCAAGTTAAATAACGGCCGTTTTTCCCGCTCATGCTAACTCGCTCCGGACCCCTGCCGCCGGCCGGCCGCGGCCGGTCCCTCTCTTCCCCGCGACCCGCGCTTCCCCTACCCACTATGAACTCCTCTTCACGCGGCCCGCTCCCCCGCGACCTGCGCGCCCTACCTCGCGGCGTCGCGACACCGCTGTCCGCTAGATCGCGTTGACGCACCAGCTTTAGAGGTTCCGCCGCTCTTTCCGTCGTCTGATTTACAGTGCATGCTTTTTGTTTCCATTCACCGTCAACTGAAATTCATCACAAAGTGCATGTGGGTAGTTTCAGTTTATCGCGGTCGATCTGAAGTTTTGAAGGGTTTTGCGGTTAAAGGTTCCCACAATAAATTCCATCTACGATAGTCTTCGGGTACGTAAGTTGGTAGTAATATGCTTTGTCAAAGAAGCGCCCTCCATCGCTTGGGCGTTGGAACTGCTTGTTTCAATTATTCTGACAGCGTATATGCGTCGAACATCTCCCTACTCAACTTGTCGATATGCGTAGCAAAAATCGAGCACTCCTTTCGCTTGTGTGTAGCCCTGCCTTGTGAAAAAGACGGCGTAGGCGCTTTGTGACGTTGCCAAAGTTACTCCGATGAAACACGATTTCTTTCTTTGGATTTTTTAGAAAAGCTGATTAGTAATTAAATTCATCGCATAGCGTCAAGAACCGGAAAATTCCAGGAATTATCAGGAAACGAAAATTGTCTCCGAAAATTTGAGAATCCTACAGAGAATTTGTGTCGAAAACTGGGAATATCATCCGTTTCTACTTCGAGAACATCGAGTTCTTGTGTGTTCATCATGAGTTATCTTCAATATGTGACGAAGTCTGTGAAAATGAACTTAACCCATCAAAAATTCAAAATTGAGACATTGGTACATTAAGGTCCTTTTTTCACAGATCCTGTCACATATTTTCCTTTCTTCGGATGGAACTCGACAACGCAATTTTGGGGACGCGCACAGGAAAACAGACCAATAAAAAGACCCTAAATATTTTCTATTGGTCTGTTAAAACTTATAAATTCACATGCGCGTAAAATTTTAACCTTGAAATTTCATTTTAACCTAATTATAGCAAGGTGGAAAAATGGTGCTGGGTCCACTCCATTTCGCGGGGAAATCAATTAGAGTTGAAAAAATTTATCTTCGACTCTAATTATTTGTGGAACTTCTTGCCTTTGATTTTCCCGCGAAATGGTGTGGACCCAGCACCATTTCTCCACCTTGTTACATATAGTATTCGAGCCCTCTTCTTAGTGGTTTTTTTTCGCCTAATGGACCACTAGCCAAGGTACGAATTTAAGCAGTCTGATACATGTTTCTTGACTAAAATTTTACGCAGAACAAGATTCGCGCAACGAAAATTACTGAAACCAACTCCTAAGTAAGATATTAACGTTTTTATTTCACATTGGTTACGAGGAATTTGAACTGCCCGCTCACAAGAAACTCAAAGCTCTACGTGAGTCAAATCGCGCACTACAACGGTTTCAGCAAGCTTCTCAATCCAACAATGTTCATTTCCCACCCTGTGTTGTTCAAACTATAGGCAATTTGCTACAGCTGAGCCAAAGCGTCAAGATTGAAGTTGCCAAATTTTTATATCGCAGAGAGTGTCATGATAACGTTTAGCGCGCGATGTGAATCACGTAGAACATTGAGTTTTCATGAGCGGGTGGTTTGAATTCACGCACCAAGAATCATTTAATATCCTCGTAAGGAGTTGATTTCGGTAATCTTCGTTGTGCGCATCGTGTTCTACAAGAAATTTTGGTGAAGAAACATGAATCAGAATGCTGATATTCGTACCTTGTCTAGTGGTCTATTATAGCCTAGTTTAAAATGTAATAATTTTACGCGCAAGTGAGTTTTTAAGCTGTTGAGTATTTTTTATTGAAATTCGACAACGTTAGAATGTTGAGGCAGCGTCCTGCTTTAAGCACGGTCGTGGAGAGCGGGCGTTCGGTTCGGTTCGGTTCGCAAGTCGCGACGAATCGGTGACGAATCGAAAGAAAAGTAGGTGATCCGGGTGCTTGTGCCATTAGCGAGCGACTTATTCGCGCGAACGATGAGCCTCGCCCGTCTACTGGCATCGCCGTGTCACATTCAAATTGACACGTTAACACCGTTTTCCATCGCTTCCCCCCACCTCCTCCCCCCCCCCCCCCCCCGCCGAGCAGTCGCGGGAGCCCAATGCCAGACATTGACATTGGTGGAGCTGGGCATGAAAACTCGGCGTGCAGATTAGGCATGCCCCCCCCCCCCCCCCCCCTCCTGCATCCCACGGTTAAGAGTGTATCGACGGTGAAACTACCAAACCACGTATCTCGTTTGCGGTGTTTAAAAATCTACGCTCGCATTTTATTTTTTTGAAGTAGACCAAATCGATATCATTCCTTGAAATTTTCACAGAATTTTCTCCGCACGAAGAGGAAAAATCGCAGAAATTTTCAAGACTGGACGTTAAGTAGTTTTTCATTTAAAAAATAAAGTGCGACAGGAAGTCTGCGACGTCGCAAACCGAGATACGTGGTTTGGTAGTTTCACCGTCGGTATGCCTTGAGAAAAACGCCATACTATACCCAGAGACAAGAGACCCTCCACTAGTATCTTGGCCAGGGAAACGTCGAGGAATTTCATTTCCTAAATTCCACCTTGTTTGTTTATAAACGGCCGTAAGGGCGACTTGAAGCCTGAAAACTCGTTGACCAATCAAAAAGCGGCACAGTTTTCCTGTAGTAAAAAGGTACGAATAATCATACTCTGTCTATAAAGTTACTCCAGGGTTTCCTACATCCTCTTTCGATAGAGCCCACCTTTCATAAAGCCTGCATGCACCCAGTTTGGTCACTAATTAGAATTCTTTTCAGCTGTCACAAACATGTACGTTTCCGTATTTTCATCTAGAAGTTTCAAACTTATCGTTCCGTTTATTGTTTTCAGCCGATGGTCAATGTTTTCTTCTTCTTGACACTTCAGACTATTTCCAGATATCATTGTTTGGTTGGAGGCACGAGAGAATATTAAGTAGGGTCTTAATCCGCACTCTGGCTAAATTTTTCCATTAAAATGATACTTGAATCAGTTCGTCACAAAAGGGCATAACTACAAATCAGAGATGAGCCCGGAGCATCATTGATTTATATGGACAACAGAGTTCATCGCCCAGAGTGTAGTTACGACAAGTCGCTTGACATAAACGTTTCACGAGTATTTGAAAAAATTAAGCCGAGTGTTTCAGTTCTGAAAGAATTGAGATCATTCATTCGTTGCACTGCCAGCTCATGTCGTTATCGTTATACCTTGAAAACATAAATTAATTTTTAAGTGCTAATGGATTAATTGGTGACAAAATCACGATGAATGAGTATAATTAAGACTCTAAATTGCGCGGATTCGTCTAGCACCTCGATGTGGTTTACTTTATAGGCCTATCAAACTTGCATTAATCTTCCCGAAAGACATTTATACACACCCATTCCTTCTAATGATTCATACGGTATTTAAATTGAATTTTTCAGCAAAAAAAAGGGGGGAAAGAGACAAAAAGAACAAAAATGACATTCAAAGAGAAATAAGAGTATATACAGGATTTATGTCGCGTGGTTTTTTCTGTTATAGGGCGAAGTAAGTGAGATATTTCCGCGGGAAGAGTCACGGCAATATTTTACTTTGGTTTGGAAAATTCGGCAAAATCGGGCAAATTTTTTTCCTTCCAAAATTGTCCTGGAACTATTTCTAAAACTAACATTATCGCAATTAAACAAACCGTATAGGGCATCAAGAAAATGAGATGAGTAAAAAATGACCACAAGTACGGCCCTAAACATTCGATGTTGGGCTACCACACTCCATTGAGACTCCTGCGTGACGCACAATGGATCGAGCCAATAGGCGAGGCCGGACAACATTTGGAAAGTTTTAACGCTGATAACTTCGTGTATACAAAACTCCGAGGTCCTAAAAGTGGTTCCGTTGGTTTTCTCGTAAAATTTGCTCCTGGAAACACCCTTGGAAAAAAAAATACATTGGATCTAGAGTCCAGACTCTTAAAAATTTCGACAAGAAAAAATACACTTGATTCAATCGGATTTTTGCTTAAATCAAGAACCAAGCCTCTTAATTTGAGCGATTTCCTTATGATTTAAGCAAAAATCTGATTGAATCAAGAGTATTTTTTCTTGTCAACCTTTTCAAGAGTCTGGACTTTAGATCCAATGTGTTTTTTTTTTTTCCAGTGCCCCTTAAAGTTAAAAAATAGTGTATCTCCTCCGGAGAATACACTAAAATGTGACGAGATAAACATCAACACTGAAAAAAACAATATGCTGTTTTAGCATCTATGATGTCGAAAATGTGTCTGGTGATCCTAACATGCTGCCTTGATTGCCCACGCAGTTGAATTTGCATTCACAGCATGTTTAACAGTGAGGGCAGTAAAGGCAGCATCTTGGGATCACCAGACGCATTTTCGACATCCTAGATGCTAAAACAGCATATTATTTTTTTCGGTGAAAATTTGAAGTTTTAGTAAAAAATCTCATGTCCGACCTCTCTCATTGACTCCATCCTCTGTGCGACGTCTCATTAAGAGGCGCTTGGCGGGGGCTTTATGCGTTGAGTGTTGACCCAGCGGGGCGGTCTTTCATTAGAGAAGCCCATTTTGCCAAATCGTGCGCTTTTTCCCCGAATCCTAAGGGAAAATCCGTGCTTTTGCACGTCGACGCGGCAACCCTGGCAACTTTTCGCCGCGCAATTTTGCTTTCATCGACTCCGGGCGCATATCATCGTCGCTAATTTCTCGGCTCCATTACACGTAGAGACAAAATGATCGCACCTCCGCAGCAACATGCGCGACGATCCATTCGTGGATCGATGGATCGATGAATCGGTTAAAGTGCTGGTTAAACCTGTGGGAAAAATCGATTATTGATCATCGATTATTAACGCCTCGCCGTTTAATCCACGCATGAATGAGCACCGAGACAAGAACTCACTTAAGGTGGATCTATTGAGCTGAGTTAGGCGTATGGTGTCTAATCACACCTGCAAAAACAGGAAAATACCGGTATTCGCGATGGAAAAAATTTGGTTCGTATCGAACTTTAAAGGTTTTCGGTTCAGATTACCAAAGTTGTCATATACGTATATATTTCACTACAAAAATCAGGGTTGCCGCAGTCAGGGAATACCGGAAAAACCGGGAAATTTCAGAGAATTTTAAAGAGTCAGGGAAAACCGGGAAATGTCGGGGAACATGGCGAAAATGTCAGCGACAATTTGTAAAATCACCTTCATTTGCTGTCTAGAACAGGTTTGAGGTTTCAAACGACTTTTGCCTTAAAACTATTTTCAAGCATGCCTTCTTAACCATCCGTCACATCTTCAATAATTGTCAGGGATTTTCACTAAAATGTGCCAGGGAAATCAGGGAAATGTCAGGGAATTTCACTTTCTAAATTCTGTGGCAACCCTGTCCTTAGCACGGCGGTGTTGGACACGTCCAGTTGTTATCCGTGGCCAGTTGGCCACCCTGATACCATTGAACCCGGGAAAGTAACCTAGCGAGCTGACCTAGGTCCAGAACCCTACTTTTCATACTCTTAACCGCGCACCGAACGCGGGGTCCGCTCATCAAGTAGCAGTTGGCAGAATTTCATATATGAATCCATGTAATTTCTCTCGAGCCCTATAATTTACGAGCGGACCCCTTCTACCCGTGACGGTCCGGTCGCGGTTCATACTCTCCGCCGCGCACAGAACGCGGGGTCCGCTCATCGAGTAGCGGTTGGCAGAATTTCCCATAAGAATCCATGTAATTTCTATCGAGCCCTATGATTAACGAGCAGACCCCTTCTCCAGTCGGGGGCAGTCCAGATTTCGGGCCGATTCGACAACGGCCGGCTCGTTAGCGCCAGTCTTTAAATGCAAATAAAGCGACGCCGCGCAGTGGCCGCGGACAGGCGTCGCGGCGCGCGTGACGCGTATGATGACGTCATCGCCGCCAACGTTGCCAGAACAACGGGTAGGCGTGAGGATGTATAGTATAGGCATTCGAACGTTGTCAAATTTCATTTTATGTAATCGTAGTTTCGAAACCGAAAAATCATGATTTTTTTTCATTTTTAGGTGCACAGAAAAGAAAATTGATCCCTAGGTACATAACAGCGGAAAAAAATCGCTTGGATCTAGAGTCCAAACTCTTTATAACATTGACAAGAAAAATTACTCTTGACTCAATCGGATTTTTCCTTGAATCGAAGAGCCGAGCCTCCTGATTTAAGCAAAAGTCCTATTGAATCAAGAGTATTTTTTCGTGTCAATGTTTTTAAGAGTCTGGACTCCAGATCCAAACGACTTTTTTTTCCAGTGAAATGTTTTCGGTTCAGTTGATCGAACTTTTCAGTCGTAGAAACTAGACTTCGATTTAGGTGTTATAACCGAAGTCTTTGGTAGAGGATACGAGTTTGGCGTGCGCGGGAAAAACCTCGCTTAAAAATACCGAACTCAAGTGCAAATGAAATACCAAAGATTTCAGTCCAGATAACCAAAGTTCGGCTGAGATATCTGAAATCTTCGGAGATGTATACGAATTTTTTTACGGCTGAAAAAATTTCAGTCACCGGAACCGATAACTAAAGTTCGATTCGTATGATCGGAAACTTCAGTGTTCCATATTAACCGAAATCATTCACTACGTTCGTGAACTGATAAAATTTTGTGACGAGGACCACTGATATGTTATTGTTGCTGAGATTGTGCGACTTTTTCGCACATTTAAATTAATCTAAAGAAGAACCGCAAATGAATTTTAAAGGATAATTTTCATTCTTCAGTAAAAATTGTTGGATGTAGAAGTAGTAAGTCAGTAAAAAAATAGAAGTTGTAATACTGACAGCTTTTCTTTGTGATTATAGTCCAAGTGAGGTATCTATTTAGCCTCGGCTATCAGAAAAAAGTTTGATCGTTGAAAGCATTCACTTCAGGGCCGTAAGGATCAAAGTTTGGTTCTTTCAACTGCACACTTGTTTTCATCGCGTATCTCAAATTTCAATTGAATTTTCCAATGATCAACAGGAAAAATTCGCAAGAAAATTTCCATTTTTTGGGATAAATTTGGCAATGTCGACATGCTCGTTGCTCATACGTCACTTTTCTTCAGGACGATAGAATGGGTGTAGCTAGAGCTACGCACAACGCAACGACCGCAGTGTGTTATCAGTAGCACGCAGTGCGCTTCACCGGCGCCTGAACAATGGTTTTATTCTTATTCTTCTTTTTTCCGCGATGAAGTTATTTTATTTCAAAGCGCCGGAAAATACCATGATGTCATAATTTGTGAGCCGATCCGGGAAAAGGAAGTGGGTTTTCTGGAGTATGATTCAGGATTTCGGACGTAATTCTTATTCACGTGAGAAAATATCTCTCGGCTCAGATTCTCGCTCTGGGCATTCGTCGAAGAATATGTCTAGTGGCGTGGCGTACTTTGCGATATATCGATTGTTATGCCATTTAAACATATGGAAAAGGATCGATAAACAGGGTGTTCGCAGCGAACGCCTTACTAATCGATTCCTTACCATAGGTTTAAATGGCATAACAATCGATTTATCGCAATTCACGCCGCGCCACTGATTATGTCGCTGGTTTTTTGTGTGTCTTGTACCGTCATTTTCCCCATGAAACAACTTAACTTTCAATATTGTCTAATTCTTTCTCGCGAATTGCATTTTTCTCAGGAGAATCTTTGGCATTTATGACTAAAAATCCTACCGATTTTTCTTCCGATCACATACACTAATCGGACATATTTCTTAAAAAAAATTTACAAGTACATTTATGTAAAAAATCGAATTGTTTAAGTCAATTTTGCAACCTTGGAATGGAGTTACGTTCTTAAGTGATGGACACGACAAAATGTGCCTGTCTTTCAGCTCGAGAATAAATCTTAATCGCACTGAAAAAAACACTCCGGCTATGGAACCCTGGTAAAAATCGGCAGTAGAATCTGTGTTCCAAAATATCATAGACCTAAAGCCAGCTGTAAGATTTCCAATACTTTCTATAGCCGGCTACACAATTTCTTATAGCCTTTTATAGCCGATGGCGATTAAGCAACAGCCAGGCGATATAGTGTATGCTAAACGTTACTAATTACGGATGCTAGGACTTAGTGAGGTTTTGGACTACTGCTCTCTTTTTAGGCCGTAGTATCTTGACTTATTTTGCAAGGAAAGCTCCGTACTTTTGATGGATGCCTGCCATTCCTAATATATTAGAGCGCCTTCAGTTTCGTATGATACTGTGCAATACCTCTGGTGTGAGATAGTTGCCTCAAGCGCCGTGACATGCTGCGGCGCGGCAGGCGAGCAGCCAGCGCGAAACGCGCATTGGCGGGGCGCCTACAAACCTAACAGGGATACTTCACGCGTTGCGCAATGCGTGAAGTATCCCTGTTAGGTTTGCAGGCGCCGCGCCAGTGCGTCGCCGCTCCGCTTTGTGTTAGGCTCTAATATTTAATCTGGCAGAGTCAGCGTTATTCAACTCATGATTTTGAAATGTTTGCACATCCTGAATTGATTATTCTCATTTTAATTGATGAAAAAAATGTGTATTAAAGGAAAGTATAATGTGTGTTTTGTAAATATTAAAGTGGTCCCGTATCAACTTTATGATTTCCAAAGCACACGAATTTCTACACAATTTCTTATAGCCCCTTATAATAGATGGCGAAAAAGCAACAGCCAGGCGATAAAGTGTAAAGCCCGGCGATAGGAACTATAACCTTGCTGCATAATTTTTTATCGCTTCGTATAGCCCGGCCGTATGATTTTCTCCGCATTCTACAGCCAGCTATATGATTTTCTGTAGCCTTCCTTAGCCGGCTATAAGAATTCCCATGGTATTTTGAAACGCAGCTCATATCGCCAATTTTTACCAGGGAAGCCGTACTTACTTACGGGCTATATAGACATTCCGGGCTCAGAGACCAAAAGTTCCGGGCTCAGATACACTGGAAAAAAAAACACATTGGATCCAGAGTCCAGACTCTTGAAAACATTGACAAGAAAAAATACTCCTGATTCAATCAGATTTTTGCTGAACTCAAAAGGAAATCCGTTCAAATTAAGAGGCTTGGTTCTTGATTTAAGCTAAAATCCGATTGAATCAAGAGTAGTTTTTCTTGTCGATGTTTTTAAGAGTCCGGAGTCTAGATCCAATGTGTTTTTTTTCCAGTGTACGAAAATTTCCGGGCGCAGCACCCGGAGCAGTCAAAACTACGGCTCCAGCACCCGGAACTTTCGGCCTCCGAGCCCGGAACGGACGGTGCGTCCATTAATTTGTTCTCAGTGCGGATATGAATAGAGTTACCGGGTCTGAATCCGCAACATGACAACGTCGCTAGATTTTCATACTGCAATCCGCGGTAGTTGCGTGGATTGTTTTTACAGATGCAGTTGCAGAGTTGCTTTGATTTGTGACCGGTTGGACTCGCGTCGCAAGCATCCTTGTTTTCGTTTACCTGATGACGAGGCGGACGATGTTAACTCATCGCGTAGACCAGCCGAGAAGACCGCCGCGCCGTACCTAGGAAAAACGCCGTATGAACATTCGAATGTTGCCACATTTCCCCTGTTGAAAAATTTATTTCGAAAGAAAATTAGGCACATTCAACCTGGAAATTGTCAAATATTTCAGATTAAATGGAGATGTTGCATGTGTGAGGGATTTGCGATTTGACCGTTGATTCTCATGTAAAAGTTCGCGAGAAACACGATGGTGCCACTGGTTCTCTCTGAAATCAACTCCCAAGCTCAAGAAGAGCTCTCAAGTTGAGGCCAAAATGGAGGGGATACCCCACGCTATTCTGAGAGTCCACCTCTACATCAAAACAAACTCTCCATGCAAAGATAGGGAGCAAGTACATTAGCAGGGTTGCCGTGTTTTCAGTTTTAGAGTCTCCAAATGAAGTGGCAGCCCTGTCAATGTATTTGCTCCCTATCTTTGCATGGAGAGTTTGTTTTGATGTAGAGGTGGACTCTCAGGGTAGGGTGGAATATCCCCTCCATTTTGTCCTCACTTTGAGAGCTTTTTTGAGCTTGGGAGTTGATTTCAGAGAAAACCAGTGGCACCATCGTGTTTCTCGCGAACTTTTACACAAGAATCAACAGTCAAATCGCAAATTCCTCTCACATGTAACATCTCCATTATGAACAAAATTATCTGGAGAGTCGGAAGGAAAAGACGTACAACTTTCCTAATGAATCTGTGTTTTATGTAAAGAAATTTGGCAACCCCTGAAGGTTCATACGCCGTTTTTCCTTAGCACGGCAGAAGAGGAAAGATGAGAAAAATACTCGCCGCGTGTCGTAACACCCTCTCCGCGGAGATGACCGAGTCATTAATTCAAATCACTCCATGTTAAAATCCGTCTTGTCCACTGTTTCGTAAACCCTGAGCTCTATGAGGAAAACGTTTTTCAGGGTCCATCAGATATTGGACGTATGCGGTTCTCGCATTCATTAAGTCCGACGGAGACATTTACATTTACATTCCGACCGCTCTAAGCTAGACGAGTGCGCGGATATTTCGACGTGGTCTCTGATGATGAAGTGTTCTTACGAGTCTGTGGGGTTTATGTTGTGGAGCAAGTAGGATGGACTTCCTTCTGTTTTGTTCTGTCCGTTGACACCAACCCAATCATGCATAATTGGACGTATTTCTGCCAAACGGAACTATGTGCATTAAGACATGAGCCTTGAGACTCATAAGAATATATGCATGACAGGGCTCACGTCATAATGCACATGGTTCCGTTTGATAGAAATACGTCCAATTGGTCTGGTGTCCTACGACCCGCTTAGATTTGTTTTAATAATGACAACTTTTAGAAGTCGTGAAGATAGCTTCTGGAAGAGTGATTTACTCGGATGTGACGTGCCGAAATCTAGATGGTGTGGATTTCGTCTCGTTTTCGTTGATGTCAGTCTGAATTGGACGTATTTATGCTAAAAGGAACTATGTTACACGCATAATCCCTATGCACACAGTTCCTTTTAGCATAAATACGTCCAATACTAGTCAAAGACTGTCCATACATAGACAGATTTAGTCAGCTGCCTGATTCTGTAACTTTAATTTTGATATCTCTCTATGAGCCAGTTGCCCTAGTCTTAGAATCTTGTTCTGATGGCTTAAGCCTATGGATTAGGAACAACTTGTCACCTTCCGGCCGAAGTATCATAAGTGCCACGCGACGTTTCAAGATTTTTTCCCGCTATTTTATTATTTTATAGAGACATTGTTCAACGAAGCTGCGTCCGAACATTGTACATACTGAATTTTCTTTGTGTTGCCGATAAAATTCAGCCAGAAATTTTCGAACAGATTTAACCAACAATCTCTCTGTAAAGAAATAAAATGGCGGAAGTTTTGAAACGTCGCATGGCGCTCGTGATACTTTGGCCGAAAGATGACGAACTAATAAGATCTGTCCGAACGCCTCATTCTGTTTCCATACGCATCCTCTTTTCTGTTTCTGTCTGAAACCTTCCGTTTCATGTACCCGCTGTAAATTATGTAATACTGGCTCTATTTGCTCCTCCTCGTTTTTCAAAAATGCCGTAAAGTTGAGATTCCTTCGAACGATGAGAAAAAATGCATCGGAGTTAAAACGTGAGAGACAGGCAAGAAGAAGCAGTAGTTTCTCGGTTTATTTATATGCTCGAATTTCGTCACATAATGCACTACTGAACAAACACTCAGATATCCCTTGAAAGCTTGTAAAGGTAGAAAAGAGACTTTTTACCAATATGTAGCTGCTCGCCCTCGTATTCAACTCGATGTCCATTTTTTAGCATGTGGCTGCACCTTCGGTATTGAAACCATACCTCCACACAGAATACAAGTATCGGGTCAAAGTTAAGGGTAATTTTAATTTTTAACTTTGGACACGATAGGTTTAAAGGTGATTTTTGTTTACAAATACATTTCAGAGTTTTTTGACGTTGTTCGTAATCTCTACGCCGTCGGAATAAATCCTCGCTGAGGAGTAACTGCAAGAAACTCATTTTTTAATTCTAAGTATATGTTACAGGGTTGATAAATCAAGGAAAATCTGGACCAAATGTCAGGGAATTTTGACCAACCCTGATTAGTTAGAAAACTTTGCTACAGAGCCTTGAAATTTTTCCTCCGGCCAGAAACATGCATCGTTCAGTTTGAAGAGGCGTCGCGCTTAATAAAAATCTTCGTGAAAAATATTATAATTATTAAAAAAAAAGAAATGAAAAGTCAAAAAATTTTAAATTCTCAGTCGCTGGAGAGCCCGGAAAAAGTCAGTTAGGTAATTTTGAAATCCAAGAAAAATCGCATCTTGTGTCGGGTTTCAACATAGACTGATTCATTTTCTATTGTATTGTATTTTGTATTTTCTATTTGATCCTGGTTTCCTCGCGGCATGGATTAAACAATACGCAGCACCTCCAAATTCTGTACATTCGTTCTTACTTCTCTTCCATCGTTATGCAGGGAAACACCGGCAAGATTGATGAGGGGGGCGGAGCAGACTATATCAACACAGACAATCCAATGCATTCCGCGATCTGAGTCTTCGCGCGATTGTCGGTCATAAAAACAGAGGGTGCGGTCAAAAAAATGTCAAGGATCCGGCTCGTCAGTGCCGCTACTCCATAAAAAAAAACTGTGGAATTTTTCTGTTATCTCCATATAGATCCTATGCATTATCGGACCTACCCTATCAATTACCCTTGCATCGATCCAATAGGTGACGTGGAAGGCAATGAAATAGGAAACGTGATTGTTTCAGTATGCGAAGACCGCGAAAGATGGGTTCCCACAGACCGATGACAATTTGGCAACATGTGAGATAATTTTCAAGAGGTGCATGATCACAGGATTAAAATAGAGTGCTTCAGATACTGACGTTAGATATACCAGGGTGTCTCTGTCTAGTGTCTACAAGCCCTCCCTACAATTCGTCACCTTCCAGCCCAAGCATCACAATAAGTGCTATGTGACGTTTCAAAATTTCCGCCGCCTTTTCATTTTTTTACAGAGAAATTGTTGGTTGGATCTGTTTGAAAATTTCACTGAATTTTATCGGTAACATCAAGAAAATTCAGTGAAATTGTCGGACAGCTTCGTTGAACAATTTCCTGTGAAAAAATAAAATGGCGGCGGAAATCTTGAAAAGTCGCATGGCGCTTGTGATACTTTGGCTCGAAGGTGACGAATTGTCGTTGAGCCTTCAGACATTGCCAAATTTCCTTCGATAAAATATGAACTCACAGGGAAATTTGTGAATTTTATCTTCAAAATTTTCAGAGAATTTTATTCGTGATCACATATAAATCATCTGAAAATGTCAGCAAAAAGTATTCGTAATACTTCTCTCAAATAAATATTTTATTTAAGGAAACTCGACAACTCTCGAATGCCCTGGTAAAAATTTGCAGTAGAATCTGTGTTCCAAAATACCGTAGACCTACAGCCGACTGTAAGATTTCCAATACTTTCTATAGCCGGCTACACAATTTCTTATAGCCTTTTATTCTCGATTTAAGCATCAGCCAGGCGATACAGTGTATGCTAAACGTTACTAATTACGAATGCTAGGACTTGTGATTGCCAAGTTCGTACTGAGTCAATACGAAAGTTAGAAAGAGTTCTATGAAGATTGAAGAGTCATAAGTTGTAGTTAGATCATTCTGTTTTCTGTTGACACCCCTGACAAATGAAATGTCGCAGCATCTCCAAAGCTCCAAAAATTGAGTCGAGAAGAAAGTAGGGTCAAATGAAATGACCTCGATCCAACTATTCTCGAGGATACGCGCTCAGCAATAGCAGAATCCCTCTCACACCATGAGATGATATATCCCTCTCGCTTTTATGGGTGTCAGTGGCGTGACGTGCTTTGCGATGTATCGATTGATCTGTCATTTAAACCTATGACAAAAGATCGATTATCAGGGTGTTCGCAGCGAACGCCTTAATAATCGATTCTTTACCATAGCTTCAAATGGCGAGATATCGATAATCGATCATTCACGCCACGCCACTGATGGGTGTCCTATAAGAGAAACTGGGGTCAACCCTCAGTCCTCAATTTTTAAAGCGCGTTTTCGGTTTTACGTAGTCCATAGTGATATTCTCAGGGCATCCACCAGTCCGGAATTTCCAGTAAGTCCAGAAATATTGCTGATTTTTAAGGGACCGGAAGCACTGAAAAAGTGCAGAAATTTTGCAATAAGGTCCGGAATTTTTTCATTCATACAACGCTCGTTTTTTTAATAAAGCGTAGAAAGAATGCAATCTTTGCGCGTTGTTTCTCATTTGCCGGCAAGATTGCGATTTTGCAGCCAGTTATTCTTCAAGCCACCAATGAAATTTTGTGTCTACGTCATTATTTTTTGTCGCAATTTAAGAGAAAAATTCAAATTAGTGTTTGACATTTTTCGAATTTCACCAAATGGAGGCACTGAAACAGTGTTGAATTTCGATGGGAAAAAATCACTAAAAAATGGCGCCAAATGTCTGAATCAGCCTTTGTACTTATACTCATTAGACCCAAGAAAGAATTTTTGACTATAACTGAAATTTTTTTTTGGAATTTCTTGGCTTTATTTTCCTCGCGAAACGGTGAGGACCCACCACCATTTCTCCACCTTGGTACTGAATTTCTCGGGAATGGGCTGAAAACTACTGTAAAAGTAATAATTTTTGGCCAGCCTGTTTTAGTAGACACCCTGTAATGCTGCTAGAACTGACGAGTGTCAGATTTTCTTTGTTCACTTTTCTTCATATACTGTGGTCTCTCGGGGCAGGGCAGTATGTCGGTTGGCATTTGACAACTTCACTTCCGCGCACGGAATTTTCCCCATCTCATTCTCAGTCGTGCCGTTCGACGAGTGATAAAAATTGACAATCCCGCCTATTGAAGCTCAGGCGATAAACGCATTTATCAGCGGTGATTTGTTCGCGCTCGTGTGCGAAGCCCAACCGTTTTCCTCTCCCGTTTCAAAATCAGGATATATTTTCGCCAATTATGCGACCTGCGCGCGCGTCACAGAATTATGTCCCCACGGTCAAATCGCACCGAGTACAGATCAACCAAGTAATAATGAACTCCGTCCAAACTCAAAGCTTTGAGCTTACTCTGCCGTGCTAAAGAAGAACGCCGTATGAGTATTTAAAATTAGACGTTGCCAAATTTCCTTAGACAAATCACTGATTTTTGGGAATTTTTGTGTATATTTTTCTTCCAATTTTTCAGATAATTTTTTTTTGTAATTGGATGCAAAATGTCTGAAAATTTCAAGGGAAATATTCGCAACTCTCTTCAAAAATGAATATTTTCCAAGATGAAATTTGGCAGCATTCGAATGCTCATACGAGGTTTCCGTACTGCCGTGCTAAGGAAGAACGCCGTATGAACATTCGACAGTTGCCAAATCGCCCCGGATAAAATATGTGTTTTTGAGAAAGATTATACGTATTTTTCCTTGAAATTTTCAAACATTTTAAACAAAATTGTGAACAAAATTGTCTGAAAACAATTGAAGAAAAACATTCACAATTTTCCCAGTAAATTAGGTCTTTATTGAAGGAAATGTGGCAACGTCTGAAGGTTCATACGGCGTTCTTCCTTAGTACGGAAGCGTAGCACGGCAGTATTACTAACGTAGGAATCGTCGTTCATGAGCATCGCGTAGATGTTGTCATTCGTTGACAACAAGGGCGATACTTCTAATTACCACTAATACTCTTGACACAGAAAATTTAATGATTTGAGCTAATTGTGATTGATCACACGTTATTCCCTCAGCATGGCAGTATATAGATATAACGTCACGGTATAACGACATAACGGGCTCAGAGGCCAAAAGTTCCGGATGCTGGAGCCGTAGCTTTGACTGCTCTGGATGCTACACCCGGAACTTTCGGTCTCTCAGCCCGGAACGGATGGTATGTCTATATAGCTCGGAACTTTATTTTTTCAGTGTGATATCACCCCGATGTTACACTGAAAAAAAAAATCTCGGTGTATTTACGAAGAAAAGGGTAAAATTATCAAGAATTCAGGGTTCTATTTAATCCCAGTTTTTTCTTGGTAAAATTACCATTTATGGAATTGGTAATTTTACCGAGAAATCTCGGTAAAAATATTGAATTTTCTCGGTAATTTTACTGAACCTTGGTACAAACGCCAATATTTTTTATCGACTGTGGTAGAATTACCGGGATAAAATGGCAAAGTTGCCGGGAATTGATTACCAATAAAATTGGTATTCTTACCTGAAAAAAAAACAGTAAAAATACCGGTTTTTAGGTAAGCTTACTAGTCTGTCTCGGTAAAATTACCAGTAATTGGTAAAAAAAGTGAGATGGTAAAGGTACCAACGGACCTTGGTAAAAACGCCGAGAATCTTTTTTCAGTGAACTTTCGGTCTCTCAGCCCGGAACGGACGGTATGTCTATATAGCTCGGAACTTTATTTTTTCAGTGTGATATCACCCAGATATTAGTGTGATATCACCCCGATGTTAGCGTGATATCACCCAGATGTTAGTGTGATATCAGTGTGATTCATGAGCCCTGCCAATTTTTCAACCTTCTTGTCCTGCTCTCATTTCCTAATCGAATTTCCTCTCTGTTACAGATATCGGGGAATCAAAATTCGAGCGAGACGACGACGAACAGCGTGGAATCGACGACTCTCAACCTGAACATGTCGGCGAAGGAGCTGCGCGCCAAGCTGGCAGCCCGAGAGAAGTATGACCCGAAGAAGGACAGCCTAGATATCAAGAAAAAGCACGAGATCATCCAGAAGCTGTAACGCTCTATGTTCCGATATCTGTATCATTTCATTTGTTAGCCATATGATTTAGCTCGTAGAAAGTTTCCCACGTCGTATTGTTAAACCCTCCCATCGCGATGACTACTCTGACCAGCAGGCCGATTATTGAAACTGATCGACAAAGCTGTAGACAAAGACGACAAAAGGGATTTGGAGGGATCCTATTGGTGGAAGCGGGTGGTGGCAATGGACATAGGAAGCATAGGTAATGGACTAACTAACGGCAACCCACCAAAGACCCGACAGTTAGTCCATCATTTTCTTCCTTAGTCTATAAGAACCAACCATGTCAACCAATAGGATCGCTCTATACTCCCAATGTCTTCTTTGTCTATCGCTTTGTCTATCAGTTTCAATAATCGGCCCGCTGCTGGCAACCCTGATTTTCCTCCGTATTCAGTAAAAGGACTACATTTTGCTATTGGGAACTACAAATTCTGGCTCATTTCTAAAAACACTTACGTGTACAGGCAAATTGGATTGCATTTTGCAAAAAGGAACCAAGAGCATTGAAATGTTGCTAAGATTGTGTAACCTCTTTTGTCTTGGAGGATAAACCTGATCATCTTTAAAAATTGTCTATTTTACACGCTAAAACCTGTGAATCTAAGACAAAAATGTCCAAGTAATTGTCATATTTTTGCACGATTACAGGAGTTTGACGGCTAGAGTGAAGTTGCACAATCTTAGCAACACGGCGGTTCTCCTGGTTCCTTTTTGCGTAATGCAATCCAATTAATGTTACATATGTGGTTTCTAAATTAAAGAAACACTGTAAAAACACTTATGTGTGTAGGCTAACTAATGTTACATTCGTTGTTTCTGAACTAAGCCAGAAATTGTAGCTCCTAATTGCAGAACGATGTCCAAACAATGGATTAATTTAACCAAGATCTGCTCAATTCCACTGCCGTGCGAAGGTGAAACACCTTATGAGCTTTTGGACTTAGCCAAAATTTTTACGGTAAAATGCGTTTATTTTTGGAAAAAGATTTCCATATTTCTCGTCAAAATTTTCAGATATTTTAGATTCAAATACGACACGAATTATCTGAAAAATTGGAAGGAAAATATTCAACAGTTTTCATGAAAATTCGTGTTTCATCCAACGAAATCAGACAACGCCCAATGGTTCATAAGGCGTTTTTAGCACGGAAGTACATTACACATCGCCGAATTTCCTCTCGCGTTATTTTTTTGTCAACCGGAAAACTAAACATTCTTACTTGAAATTTTGCAAGATTTTTTTCAAAATTTAAGGAAATCTCGGGCGAAGTTTCAAGGCGTTATGTTGTGTTTTTTTCCTGTTAAAAAAAATGAAACATAAGCAGAAGTTAGGCAACGTGAAATTCAGTTAGGATCTGGTTAAAATCGACGATCGATCGATGTATTTACATGCGTTTATTTGGACGAAGATCAGTGTTGCCAACTTTCATGAGTCGCCACTGTCTCACCGAATCGTCCAAAGTAGTGTAACCTGGCCATATACGCTATCAGGGTCGCTGAAAGTTCTCTGGGGCGAAAATCAGTCAAAATTTCAGCCTTAAACTTTCCTTTCTCATGAATAATTCCCTCTTTTCCCTAAAATGTTGAGAGAAAGCATCAAGCAAAAAATTTCAGAAATCAGTGCGCTTTTCCATTACCTTCTCATTTTTTGCTTAAAATGGAAAAACTAGAAAAAGGGATGACAAAACAAAAAACTTCAAGAATCATCCTCTTCATAAGAAAATTTCCTTGCAAGTGCATGGATATCCCTGCGCAAAGCGCGATTTTCTTGCTCAAGAATTTTCCGCACCCCGGACGCTATAAATTAATGTCACATCACAATAAAGTGATATATAACATTTAGAAAGGTTATATTAGGTATTGTGATTGTTTAGATCCAATTTGATAAAAAGGAAAAGTTTTAATGTGACATCACCAATCTAACAGGACAGAGGAATTTTTCAAGCAGGCCTCTAAGGAAAATCCCAATAAGCAGGTTTTGTTATGACTAGATTTCACTGTACTTTATGATCCTTGAAGGAATAAAAAAAAAATCCAGGTGAATATTATTCAGCCAGCATTCAAATTTTTTTTCTGTTATCACCATTATCAGGTCTTCACTTTCCAAGGTTTTACACTACTTTTGTTTCCAGGACTTGTGTGATGATCCATTGATCCACCTGTAGGTTCGACTTTCGTTTTTTAGTTTTCGTAGGTATCATAGTTCATATCTGTACCATACAAGCCATCATCATTCTCATCTCTTTATTTGTAATCATTGTTTTATAATTTTTTAAGTTTCTCAACCTGTCTGCCAATCTACAGTGCTTTAGTGCGATGCCAAGTTTGGGCACATCAAGTTCGAAATAGAAATCAAAATTATAAACTCATGATAGCATGAAATGTCATGCTTTTATGTTATGAGGGTTGCATTGCATAACCTGTCTTTTATTTTTCAAATTATGTTTCAAAAATTTGTAAGGCCAGCTTTTAATGTATAAATTACCATTTAGGTACATAACATATCGGTGCCTAATTGAGAAAAATGCGCTTCTCAATTACAATGTTTAAAAATCTCCGGTTCATTTTAAATCAGATTTGCTCAAATAGAAGAAAATTGCTTTAAGCAAGTCGTCCGTAAATTTTGGGATCAAAATGTAAGCCAAGAACGGTTTTTCTTTGACCGAATATTTTTTACAGTTGGTATTTCTCCTTTTTTAATCAATCGAAAAATGAGACTCAATGTTTTTTAACGGCCTTCTCTTTTAATTTCTGGAAGTAATTTTCTTTTTCGTAAAAGCGTGAAAAGTGAATTTGATTTAGCATCAAGTAAAATCAAATTTAAAAGCAAAAATGAAATTTCTAAACGTCCTAAACGAAAGAATATCCGTCCATTTGTTAATTTAGAATAATTATGTAGCGTTTTTTATAAACCCTGTAGTTACCAGTCTTTGGCCTCCCAATATGCATTGAACCATTCAGGGGTTAAAAAATTCAGAGTAGTTTTATATCTATTTTAAAAGTAAAAAACATACCCTTTTCCGTTGGAACTTTGTATCAACCGCTGCCTTTAGCATGTGCCTTTTATGTTATGCAGCAACTTTTGACTATAAATAATTTTGTAGTAAATGTAAGAGCTTTAATTTTTTTCAATTGTATCCATTTTCCTCATTTTTTTCATTGAAGAATGCTAGGATTCATTGGATATTGAATAGTTGAGTGGTAAAAAAAAATTCTGATGTATTTTCATTGCTATGAAGAGATTTATTTTATTATTGAATTGAATTATAAATGTAACAAATTTTCAAGGTATGAAAAATTTCAGATCAGCTGTGATCTTTGTAAATAGTGAGCTGCAATGGTGAACATTGAGTTTGTTGCTTCTTTGTATTTTTCATTCTCGTAGTTTTAAATGAGGGACAGTGGACCACTAGACAAAGTGCGAATTCTTTACAGAAGACAAGATTCTTTAGTACACGTATCTGTAAAATATTTTCAAGAATTTGAATGGTCGTTTGCAGCTCATTTTTCCCCTCCATGAAGTCTACTCAGACTGAAGCAAAACTGCCTTTCAAATAATGCCTATTCTTCGAAATTTGAAAAATATAATTAGTCTTTCATAGAAACCTTGTAGCAGTATCAGTAAGGTTGTTACAGCATTCAATATGAACGCAAGTAGCCCAGAATGTTGAAGCCTCTCGTTACCCACTATTATCAACTGTCTTGAATATTTTTGGGGACATTGTATATAATATCATTTATCGTATAAACTTATATATTTAAGGTGTATATATTTTCAATTGTGTTTACATCATATGAAAGGATTTCCATCAGAGCTGTCACCTTGGTCGATTAGTCTAATTTTAGAACCCTCTAAAAATTATGTACGCATCTTTTTGAACAGTATTTTGAGTGTTACAAGCTCTGAAACTTGTTCATCTTGTAGGACAGTACTGAAAATTCTTTAAACGTAAAAAAGAGGTGCTGAATTCTTTCAGCGAGTGATACGTAACAAAGAACCATTCTTGTGTAGGGTACAGTTTGCTACAGCGAGTAAGCTTAAGCTGATGGTATGCAGTTAGAGGGGTGATCTCAATTGGAAGAAGACTTTTAAAACTTTTTAAAAAATAAAAAAAACATTAACGTTAATGTCGAATGGCCCAAAAAAGATCAAATTTGCAAAATTTAAGTCTTAACCCCCAACTTAGTCCTTGAATCAAGCACTGTACAACCATTTTTTGTAGTTCTGTGGTTAGTAATGTTTTGATGATATTCTGGCATTTATCTTTTTGGTATTAAAAACTTTTGGATACAAATAGGGTATGATTGCATTTAAGCTAAGGAATGTTAAAGTATTGTCAATCAATCAATACCCTTAGAGCTATAATTCAATCACGGTAGATTTCTTATGATTGATATTCTGTCTCATTTTCCATCAAAATTTATTTTGCCAGGTTTTGTGCTAAGTCAACAGTCTGATTTTCTACTTGTCTACTTTAACTCCTATCCCTCCGAGTAGAAATCCCGGACATTTTTTTCTTCTTCCTCTGGCTGGGACTTGCAACAGAGGGTGCAAAGTATTTTATCAATAAATTTCAAGGCCTAGTAATCATGGTCTTGAACATAGACCTTGCCTTAAGTATGTTCTGATGTTCGTAAAAACTGTAGACTGCTAGAGGCTCAGTTTCAATAAGTAGGTACGTAAAATTTCCTACAATTGTTGTTCTTTCCCCCTCTTTTTTTACATTAATTGAACAGTATCGCAGTAATTTTTTAAAAAAGCTTCGAATTTCTAATATGCATTTAAATAAACCCATTAGATTTGTAAAGTTCTTTTTGTAAGAAGTAACAAAGAAGGGAAAAAAACAATCTTCTTGCGAAAGATGTGGGAATTGAACTTTTTTTTTTATTTCCTATTTTCTTTTACACTTGTAATTTTTTTCAAAACTACTGTCCAATGTTCAAGTTTTTTTTTCTTTTAGAAATGTTGCCTCATTAGTCTGTGATAACAAGAATGCAATATTACAATTTTAGTTACTTTTTACACTTTCAGTGCTCAATAGCCATTGCCCGCCAGGTGCAGATTTTCAGATGGTGTTAGCAACACTTTACATTTATTTTACTCTTTTCACCTTAATCAGCCCCACTTTACAAGCAATGTCAACACACAGGGCCATGCATTTCGAGTGTAAACATATGTTGTATCCAATTATTACAGTCTCCTGACTGATTTTTAATGTTGCATTGAAATGTGTTTCATTTTCAAAGCCAATGTAAATTGATTTCTACATTTACGATTTTGAATGTCCTGTAGCTAATCGTTGGTATGAAAAATCTGCCTAGAGCCACCTGAGATGGTTAGTCAAGGTTGCCAGATTTTGCAATTCAATGTGGATATTTTTCGTGGCTTTGAATGGGGGAAAAGTGTTGTTTTTTCAATACTATTTAGCAACAATGTGATCGGTTTTGTGTGAATTTCATTTTTTCTCCAATGTTTTAATTTTTATTACTCCTAATTAGTAAATTACACATTGATCTTATCTATAAATGAACCCCATAGTGCAAGCAGGAAAGCACTAATGGTTAAGTTAAGTTGTTTACTGAGAGGAAGATGGGTTTTAAGAATGGTTGTGCTAACTTTTGATGACTATTTTTAGAGACCTCACCTTTTCAAGAAGACAAATGAAGATTCTTTGTCCAATCATATTTTGTTTCTTTTCCCTCTGATGTGTCAAATGCTATGAATGTACCTAATATGAATAAACATAGTGTAACTTTATAACTGGTGATTGTTATTTTTTACTCCTCAATTAAATACGATTTCTCGTATTTGTTTCCTGATCTCACCAATTTGAATCATAACGAAGCCATCAATATTTGTTTTAATTATTATAGAGCATCCGCCTTTGCCAGTTCAAATTGCAGAGCATGCGATGACTGCAATGCAATCCTAATTTCAAAATTGCTATACTGTTGCAAATTTTCGAATTATGTAGCTGTACAGAGCTAATTTACCCGCTGATCGGGGTTCAAGAATTTGAAATTTAAGAGGGGCAACATATACATTGGTTTGTCTCCAAATATGGAGACTTTTTCAAATGGACAGAATTTCTCTTAGTACGAGGTCTGTTAGTTTAGAAACCGGATTTTGGTGATAACTAACCCAATGTGCGTCCGAATTAGGTTTTCTTCAGCTTTGATAGCTGGTAATATACTTAAGAACGCTACGTTCACAATTTGAAAAATCTTCATTAGCTTCGTTGGTATGTGGGTTGAAGTAAGGCAACCTCATGGGTGTTTTGCGATTTTTATATTTGACCGAACTTGTCTCTCTTTTTCGGTCTTGCACTACATTTTCAACCCACAAGGATGATTGGAGTTTCGTCTTCATATCTTAGGCGTACAATCAAGTATTTTCACCGAAAATTATCCTATCCAAAATGTAGTCATTGTTAGAACGTTCAAGCAGCTAAAGGAAATTGACATTTGGTTGGATTTTCGTTCAACGGAGAACAATCAAGGGCAAGTGTACCTGAAACTTGATGCGTGTCTATATATTCTATCAAATTGTATGTACAGAGCCCTCAGAAATATTACACTGTTCAGCGAGCTCGAAACGACCATTTTCGAGCACTTTGCCCGCTTTTCTTCCACGTGACAAATGCAGTTGCCGTTGATGATCGATTCCAAGCTCCTCATCTTCGACGAACTCTGACCAGTTTTGAATCGTTAAACCACAAAACAGTGGAAACAACTTATAAAATGATCTTGGTAAACTCTACTTAGCATACCAAAATTTTGGTACAAGGTATACCGAGTTTAAAGTTAATGTTGAACCTTTGCTCTATCAGCGATCGCATGATGAAAATCGCAAAACGCACCTGACTTACTCGTATTCAAGATGACACAGAATAAACACTGATCAAAATAAATTAAAATCTGTAAACGTAGCGTTCTTAAGTATATTACCAGCTATCAGGAAAGCTCAAGAAAACCTAATTCGGACGCACACTGGGCTAGTTATCACCAAAATCCGGTTTCTAATCTAACAGACCTCGTATTATTGAGGTTTTTGAATTGAAGGACTTCAAATTACAGAGTTTGCACTGTATCCTAGTAGACACACTGCGATTTTTCAACAAGTCATGGTTTCTTTAAATTTGATCACCGTATGGTCACGTCAAAAAGAAGTCTTTTTTTTTTTTTTTTTTTGGGTATGCGGACGCGCTCAGAAAGGAACGTGTGGTAACACTAATTCTTCCTAGAAGATATGTTACCGAATCCATGGACAAGGACCCTATCTCCCAGGAGAAAATTTTCCTGAACTGTTTGTAAACACTTACCTAAACCACGCTTTTCTTCAATCTAAGAATTTTAGTCTTGGAACCTCAGGACCATCCTCTTCAATTATTGAGTTTTTAGATTCAAACTTGCGCCAATATTACCAGCAGGGCCGGATTTAGGGGCGGCAAATTTTGAAATTTTTTTCAGATAAAGGTATAAAAAAAAAAAATCGGATTCAGAAAAAAAATTACGAACTAGAAAAGGCCATAAAGTCTCTCATTTCCTGAGAGTAAAGGTATGGTAATTTCTAATTTTGTCGTCTTTCGGTGATACAAGAAACAGGACCTTCACTTAGTCGAGTTAAGAGAGAAACCAAACACGCAATTTGGCCTGGAACGGCGCGCTGCAGAGGGCAATGATAACGAAGACTTCACATGAAAAGGAGAAGCCCTCGAGGCGGCAGTCGGCACGTAATACATATTAGCGCCTACAAAACTGCATGAATACTTCAAGCATTGCGTCAAACAAAGCTGTCCGCTGCGGTTGGCGTGAGACGCATAGCGCCTACAAGACTGTAGGAATACTTCACGCATTGCGCAAAACACAGTGAGGTCAGCGCGGCGCGGCGGCGGAGGTTAAGATTATTAAACCTTATTTATGTTTGTTCTTTCATAATTTTTTCGTTCATTTCTTATAAATGGAAGGCGTTGTCCACACAGCGATAGGTTTACGAGACTAAACTTTCGCGCAAAGTTCCGTGAACTTTTGCTAGTAGTGTTGACAGGTCTTTCGCAAAAAATGTGTCCATTACGATTTCACGCGTCTCAGCAACCACCCCCCCCCCCCTCCGGCATGTTCACTTGATGGTTTTTATTGATGTCTCAAAACGAATGAAAATGAGGGGGCTGCAAAATACAGGCGGCCCATGGGCGGCAAGTAGGTAAATCCGGCCCTGATTACCAGGCGCTCTTTCTCTTTGCATTTGTAAAAAGTCAGGAAATATTTTTTCCTGGAATATAAGGTCCCTTTTTACAGATCTGGTCCCATAAATTGATTTATCTGTACTAAAAATTCTGTGAAGGAAGTAGCACGCTCCTGTTCCTTCCTTGCAAAAGTTGACACACTGAAAAATGTAACCACCTTTATCAGCCTGGTTTTTTTTGGAAACAGCTTATTATGTGCCACTAATATCCCTGTACGGATAGGTGCTTTTATGTATGGGCTAGATAAAATGGTTCCTAATTTCTAAATGTAGTACAATTGAGTATAGTTTTATAGTTCTGAATAGGAAGAAAAAAGAAATTCAAAAGTGAAGAAATTGAAAGAAATTGAAAGAAAGTTCAAAAATTGAAAGTTCAAAGAAATTGAAAAAAGTCAGATTAGGTACATTCACACTGCCAATAGTTCTTATTTTTCTCGAGCCTAAGTAAATACTCATCAGTCATCATTGCGATTATAGCAAGTAATGCACCAATTTAAATAAATTAGAATAAAATAATTAAAATCATCGTGAAATTCAAAGTGCCTTCAAATCGCATGCATGCAACTTATCCTACAATCAGTATATTTTTGCCGGCTTCTAAGGCGTCGTCAATGTTATAAATTCTTCACATTCGTATTGAGATAATCCTTTTTTATGAGCCATTTAATTTTTTACTTTTCTTTAAAACTTTAATGAGAGTGCAAAAAAATGCTAAGATATCATTGCCTCAAACCACGGCTCCACGAAGAAGTGTAATAACTTACCTTATCACCTCTCACAATTTTGATAAGCTTTTTTCATAATTAGGCGGGCAAATTGATCAAGTTGGCGCCTTGTGAAAAGTGTGGTACCACTGAAATTAACCTATATTTATTTTGGTGGAAATTTTTTCGTTCCTTTCGCTCGCGGATTGAAACCTTCGACCCTTGTTTCAATGTTGCGACGGCAAATCGTGGAGTTTCTTTAGCACTACAGCCGAAGTATTATAATTATCCGCCGGCAGTTTTATCCCTCCCTCCGTGCTGAGTAATTTTCACCTTCACGTCTCCTATTTTAGTCGAATACTCGTTCTGTTACAATGGCAGCCTCCTCCAGAGTTTTCGCACGATTTGTGGGTGAGTAATTGTCCCGTCACCCCTTTATTTAATGTCAAGTCATGTAATTTGACGTTCTCCAACTCGTCAACAAACCTCTTCGTTATTTGCCCCGATGCCCCTTTGATTTTCGTGTCTGCTGTCCCTCTTGAGGGCTTATCAGTTTTGGGGCTGGTTATGATTTATTTACCCTTCGTGACTAACCTTACTTACCTATCCCAAGCGGAAATCACACTTTGCACATTTTTTTTTTCCTTCGCCTGTCGGCTCCATAACTTCAAGAGCCTGAGTAATTCCCGGAAACTTTACATCTTCGTATCAATGTAATTTTCCCTGACTCCCTTCAAATGTAGTTGCCTTAGGATTGTTGGCTGCGATCCTTGATGTTTGACCTTAGGCTAGTTGATACATTTTTATTTTTACCACACCTGATAAACTTCAAATAGCCGCTCTAGGACATTGACAGGCTTTGAATTTCAGTGAATCACCCGGGCCACGGTCTATCTTTCACCATATGTCCTGGTTTGCTTTGGACTTATTTCTCCCAGGCCCAGTGTGTCTTTCACTTCTCATGGTCATTACCAGGCATCAGACCAGTCTATTTGATCACCCTTCGGTGCACATCATATCTCCTTTTCCTCCGACAAAGTAGTTGTTTTTTATCACCTGCATAGTCGACTACATCTCTGTTTACACAATGCTGTTTATATCTTATCTTCCTCTATTCTGTTGCTCAACTGTTATGAAGTTGAACTTTGAACCTTTCCTAGCTGATCAAGCTTCTGTTTTGAATAAAACTACAAAATTTCTCGATCACTTTGATTGGAAGTTTTTACTTACACCAACAGTAGGTAGCTGTATTGTATGGATTTCTCCAAACGGATTGTAATAGAGTAAATTTCTCTTACTTCAAATAAATGTGAAGCTGTCCTTTACGTACGAGAAAACAGGAGGTTAAATCAGCCAAGTGTGTTGGATGGAAAAATGTTGTAAAAGGCTAGAGCTAGCTCCTGTATGATGGGACAAAATTAAAACCCTTATCAGCCTTGAATCAGCGTAGCTTAGTATTTTATGTATTTATACTGTATGATCATCCAGTGTCGATGTTAAAATGTACCTTTCTATCTTAGAGCTCAATGGGCAACCTCTAAGAAGAAAGTCTGTAGAAATATAATGTAAATATAATTTAGTTTTAAAACATTTTGGAAGGAAGTATCTACAGAATGTGTCAATAAAATTTAATTTTCCTGGAAGTCATGCGTCAAATACAATATGCATAATGTAGATTAAAAATCAAATATAAGAGACTTTTCAAGCAAAGAAAGGATAATGATGGAGGCAGTCTTTTTCAATGAAATTAATTTTGTGTGTTGCAGTTTCTTTAAATAATGCAAGAGCTAGTAGCAATGTGTACTCTCAAACTAGACCCAACCTTAAACTGACCAGCAAAACAAAAGTAATCTGCCAAGGTTTCACTGGAAAGCAAGGTACGTTCCACAGCAAGCAAGCCATCGAATATGGAACGAACATGGTTGGAGGTGTCTCGCCCGGCAAAGGAGGCAAAACTCATCTCGATTTGCCAGTTTTCAACTCCGTCAAAGAGGTACTTATTGATTTTTTTACCGATTAATAGGTATGCAACACAGTGGCATGGCGTGCTTTGCGATAAATTGATTGATCTGCCATTTAAACCTATGGGAAAGGATCGATAGATAGTGTGTTCACAACAAAAACCTTAATAATCGATTCTTCGCCACATCTTCAATTGGGGGAATATCAGTAATCCATCATTCACGCCTCACCACTGAAAAAAAATTATTTTGAAAATCCCTGGACATCTGATGCCTTTTTTAGGTGCTCAAAATAGGCGCATTTAATCAATGCATTCTTTTGGAAGAAGAAAATTAATGGATGACGAAAAAAATCAAGGCCATTTTTGGCTCTAGCAGCAAAAAGTAAGTAGGTATTGCCAGCTGCGACAACTAGCTTAAATTATTTTTGTGTCTTTTCTGACTTTGATGAACAGGTCACTTGTACATGAAGAATGAGAATATATGAATAGACCATGCATTTGACCAGGAAAAGATTGTTCTTTGACACTGTAAGCGTATTTTCGTCGATGATCAAGTTGAACCAAAATGGGTGGCTCAAGCGGTTTCATATTTTGTTTTGACGCGATCATAATTTTTTGGAACAACATCGGGACTCACCAGACAGGTAGAAGGTGGAATTCTTGCAAACGTTAGAGCCAAAATATAATCCTACAAAAAGTAGGGTTTAAAAATAATGACCTGATGAAGATGATGGCATCTGACCAGCATCAATTTTGAAAATCTGTTTACAAACCCGTTAACGATCTCGCCGCCATTTTCGGGGCATTTTGGTGCAAATGATCATCAATGAAAATACGCTTTGTGAAAAGAGCTGTTTAGGCATGCTAGATGTTAATGCTCTTTTATTTTCTGCTGCTTAATCCAAAAATGACCTTGGTTTTTTGCTATCATGCTGCAAATTCCCAGAAAATTTTCCCTCCAAAAGTTTTCAAAACCTGTTTTTTCCTTACTTAGACAACCCTCTTTGAAAGCTTTAGAGGACTGGAGGAAAATTTCATAAATAAATTCCAAGGAATGATGTTTTCTGATCATCAATGTTCTTGTTAAAAAATATAATGTGGCTTAAAATCTGCATCATCACAGATTGAGACGTGTATTTTTTTATTTTTACTTCCCCTTGTTTTTTCTCCAGTTTCACCATAGATATCTAAGTATGTTAGCATTGGTGGTAATTTTCTAAGGCTTGTAGGTGTCAGGTGCATCAGTGATAAAATCCTGATAGGTACTTATAAATTATCAAAAAATATTGATATCTGTTGGTCTGTCCAAATGGCAAACCTCTAGATGATGACAGTGAAACTTTCAAACTAGGTATCTCATTAATGATGTTGGAAAATCTCTGCTCTCTTTATATTTTTTTGATAGAGAACAAATCAACATTACTCCTCGGAGTTTCACAGATTTTTTTTTTACACAGCAAAGAAAAATCACAGAAGTTTTTAAGAACTGCTATTGAATAGTTTTTCATTTAAAAGTTAAAGTAAGTATAACCGTTAGCTTTATTATTCTATGGTATAACAGAAAGTCTGCAATGTCGCTAACGGAGATATGTGGTTTGGGAATTACTCTGTCAATGTGTCTTGGACCTAATTATTTTCAAAATTAATAATTGGTACAAGGGTGCTTTTTTCTAAGGGTCTCAATAATTTTTGATAAAGTTCTCTCATATAAAGAATGTTTGAAAAGTCATTCATATTTCGGTGTTATTATTTTAGGCCAAAGATGCAACCGGAGCTGAAGCCACTGTGATCTACGTTCCTCCACCTGGTGCTGCAAAAGCTATTTTTGAAGCCTTGGATGCTGAAATGCCTCTGATTGTTTGCATCACTGAAGGTATTCCTCAACAAGATATGGTCAAAGTGAAACGGCGGCTTGTCGAACAAAACAAATCTCGATTGATTGGCCCCAACTGTCCTGGAATCATTGCCCCAGACCAGGTGCGTTTGCACTAATCATCATCTTTAATTTTAAGCGCTGAAAAATAAATGCAAGTAAAATTAATTATTGCATTTTATGTTACTTTGAGCTTGGTGAATCAAACAAAATTGAATGGTATGAATAATCTCAAAGTAATTCAAGCAGGGTTTCCAGCAGCCTGGAAAATCTGGAAAAGTCAGAGAATCAATAAGATAAGTCAGGAAAATTAACAGGAAGTGTTTGACTGAAGTCAGCGTAAGTAATGGAAATGAAACAAATCTGTTCGCGAAAGGAAATTTTGTATGAAAGTTAGGGGATGTCTGAAAATCGAAAAATGAAGGAATTTTGGAAACCCTGTAAAGAGAGAAATCAAAGTTGACTCTGGTATTTAGCTCCCCACTCAGTACTTTGTAATGTAATTTATCACTAGATTATTTTGTTTTATTTATTTTCACTTGTATCTGTTGGTAAGAAAGTACTTGTCTATGATTGCACAGTTTAATTTTTGTACAGTCGAATTCTTCTTGTGTAACTAAATGTTTAAGCATTAAAATAATTTCGGAAATTTCAGTGCAAAATTGGGATCATGCCGGGTCACATTCACCAAAGAGGAGTTGTTGGTGTTGTATCAAGATCAGGAACTCTGACCTATGAGGCTGTCCACCAAACCACACAGGTGAGTTAAGTTTTTGTTAATTAGAACTCGAACATCACTCCTCATGGTTGACCAATTTCAGAAAAAGCACATGTCCATGTGGTGTTGTCAAAATCGTGCAACTTTGCCGTTTTTACTCCCATATAAAAGAACACGCATGCCAAAATTGATCTCCGAACTGGTTTCTATGACTTGCTTGCTAGGTACTTAAATAAGATTTTGAAGAGAAAACATAGATCTTGTTTAGGAGTCAGTTGGGTTTAAGCCAAAATTTTAGAGACTCCCCAAAAGTGGTTTAAAGGTCGAGATTTCAGTTCCTATTCGGAGCTCTCCAGGAAATTCAGTTTGAAGGAGCGCTTCGAAACTGTGGCGTATAACTTATTTTGATGTGCTAAATAATTTGGTTTTTCATTTGAAAAGTTCTCACCTAAGTATGTGGACTCATTTGGGAAGAAACACGAGTCTAGTTTAAACCTGTTTTGGTCCAATAGGATAGATCCATTATTGGTGGTCAATTTGACATAATTTGATTTTGATGTTTCTTGCAATTATTTTCACCCATTTAAGTTATGTAATAGTTATGAGCGATTGCACAAGATCTAAATTACAGCTTCATTAAAACTGCAGTTGCAAAGCAACTAAGTAGACAATAGTGTTTGAAACTTGGCACGTAGTCTTAGCACTCATTTGGCCTGCAACTTTTTTTCTCAGGGGCTAAAATGAAAAATTGCCCTTTCGAAATGCTTTGAGTCAGGAACCCGCCGAAAAATCCCAAAAACGGAGTTTAACAAGGGTTTTTTCAGTGGTCAAGGCTTGGCCGCTTGTTTCATTTCTTAGCGGCAAAAGGCGGTTTCTTACCGGCAAATTGCTGTTTGGCCGGCGTGTGTTTCAAACACTGGCAGACAATGTATTCACGAAAACAACCCGTCCTTTTCTATCAAATAAAAATAATATTCGATTTATACCGCGTCATTAGTTCTATGTTGGGTACTGATCATACTTTGTCTCTCTCCTAGGTTGGACTTGGTCAAACTTTGTGCGTGGGAATCGGAGGAGATCCATTCAACGGCACAGATTTTATCGACTGTTTAGAAGTCTTCCTGCACGACCCTGAGACCAAGGGTATCATTCTTATTGGAGAAATCGGTGGTGTTGCTGAAGAGAAGGCTGCCGAATATTTACTAGAACACAATTCTGTAAGTTTTTTAACATTATTCCATTTTTATCCAGAATATTACTTGTGAAAAATCTATGCAGGTTGTCTGTGGGGGCCTGCAGTAATGAAGTGTGAAGTTAAGATTACAGAATAAGGGAAATGATCCAGTTTTTCTGATCTAGTTTCGGGAGGTTGCTAACTTAAATTTCAGACCCAAATTGATCATTGGCTAAATGTGCCTGCGAAAGGCAATACATCATTTTTTTTTTTTGTCGTCGGCATTACTTCTTGACAACTTGAAGTATCATAAGGGGTTAAATATTTGGAGTGCAATATGTAAGAAAATTCTCAAACCCATTCAAGAAGGCACCCATTCTTTCCCTTAATGTTTCATCAAAGAAACTAACCTCAGAAACTTAAGAAGAGCTACACTAATGACATCACGAACATTTTGGATATGCATTTAAGAAAATATTTGAAAATTCGATTTTCTCATCAAATAGTGCTTCTAATACAATTCTTTGTGTATGCATGAGTTTAGTATAACGTAGATGTGATAAAATCAATGCCCAGCTGAATATTTTTATTTCAACTTTAAGAGTTCTGTATTTCTTTTTTTTTTCTGTCGTCACAAGACATTACATCGTCTGTTTCACTTAACAACAGTTTTTCAAAAAATTAATGTTTTAAATAAAAAATTATACTTTGATGGTTTCTTTCTGTCATTTCCGATACACACTAAGAAGAAGAATAATTTATTCTATTATGAACATGTACCAGGTACCTGCGACAAAACAAGGAAATGCCTTTTTCATTCCAAATCCCGATTATCAAAAAAATGCCCAGTAGTTTAAATTACTCAGTTATTTCTTTCGTTTTGAAGGTGTTTTAAAACAATCGTATGTTTTTTATTTTAGGGAAGCAATGCTAAGCCTGTTGTTTCATTCATTGCTGGATTAACAGCTCCCCCCGGAAGGCGGATGGGACATGCTGGTGCCATTATTTCAGGAGGCAAAGGTGGTGCCCAAGACAAGATCAAGGCTTTAGAAAATGTGAGGATTAAAAATCATTATTTTCTCAAAATTTATTTTGATTTTATCTTTAGCTAAGATTTTTCCCTTCCAAAAGGATGTAGATGTTTCTTTGAAAGCGTCTTTTGAAAATTCAAAAATTGACAAAATTGTCACCAAATGTTAAATGGACCGCTTGTAGCAGAAAGGAACCAAGCCATATCAGTTATTGACCAATTTAACTGGGCAATTTATTTTTTTACAAGAGAGCGTTTGTGCGGATTCTTATGAAAATTTTAAGAAATTTGCCTTGTAATATGCGGAAATTTCACCGAAATTTGCACAAAAATACGCAGAGTCATTTTCTTGTAAAAAATAAAATTGCCAAATTTAAAGTGGCTGTTGTGGCTAGGTTCTCTTCTTCATAACATGGTCAAAATCAGGTAAACTTTTATTCCTATCGGTACTACAAACAGACATTAGGAATTTTTTGATTCTTCATTGGATATGAACGTTTTTGCAGGAGATAAAGACATATTTACCAAAATTCTTTTTTGAAATTGTAGAGTAAGAATGCTTGCAGAGTGAAAATTTAAATCTCTGCAAAATTTAAAGTACCAGGGTTGCCAGCGACCGGGAAAACCGGGAAAAGTCAGGGAAAAAAAATCAACCGGGAAAAGTCAGGGAAAGTCAGGGAATTTCGGTGTTGGTCAGGGATTTTTCTGATTTCTCGTGGAATTAGGCGCGGGCGGTCTCGGGCTCGCGTTGCGGGATCAACTGGATCAATTTCACTTTAACAGACTGCGTCAGATCCATACTTAAAAGTCAGGGAAAAATATTGGAAAGTCAGGGAAAAGTCAGGGAATGGAAAAAAATAATTTGGCTGGCAACCCTGAAGTACGAACAAGAGGCAGAGTTCCAGACTTGAATCTTAAATGTCGCAGTGCTCGACTTACAAAACTGCAAAACATCAACTGATTTTAGTTCCAAAAACATCCATGAAGAAAAAAAAAAAGAATATGCATTTGCCTAATCAGTAGGTTCAATTTTGATTACTGAGAAATACGATGGGGGGGTGGGGGGGGGGGGGGGGGGGGTGGGGGGGGGGGGGGGGGGGGGGGGGGGGGGGGGGGGGGGGGGGGGGGGGGGGGGGGGGGGGGGGGGGGGGGGGGGGGTGGGGGGTGGGGGGGGGGGGGGGGGGGGGGGGGGGGGGTGGGGGGGGGGGAGGGGGGGGGGGGGGGGGGGGGGGGGGGGAGGGGGGGGGGGGGGGGGGGGGGGGGGGGTGGGGGGGGGGGGGGGGGGGGGGGGGGGGGGGGGTGGGGGGGGGGGGGGGGGGGGGGGGTGGGGGGGGGGGGGGGGGGGGGTGGGGGGGGGTGGGGGGGGGGTGGGGGGGGGGGGGGGTGGGGGGGGGGGGGGGGGGGGTGGGGGGGGGGGGGGGGGGGGGGGGGTGGGGGGGTGGGGGGGGGGGGGGGGGGGGGGGGGGGGGGGGGGGGGGTGGGGGTGGGGGGGGGGGGGGGGTGGGTGACAGCGTATATGCGTCGAACATCTCCCTACTCAACTTGTCGATATGCGTAGCAAAAATCGAGCACTCCTTTCGCTTGTGTGTAGCCCTGCCTTGTGAAAAAGACGGCGTAGGCGCTTTGTGACGTTGCCAAAGTTACTCCGATGAAACACGATTTCTTTCTTTGGATTTTTTAGAAAAGCTGATTAGTAATTAAATTCATCGCATAGCGTCAAGAACCGGAAAATTCCAGGAATTATCAGGAAACGAAAATTGTCTCCGAAAATTTGAGAATCCTACAGAGAATTTGTGTCGAAAACTGGGAATATCATCCGTTTCTACTTCGAGAACATCGAGTTCTTGTGTGTTCATCATGAGTTATCTTCAATATGTGACGAAGTCTGTGAAAATGAACTTAACCCATCAAAAATTCAAAATTGAGACATTGGTACATTAAGGTCCTTTTTTCACAGATCCTGTCACATATTTTCCTTTCTTCGGATGGAACTCGACAACGCAATTTTGGGGACGCGCACAGGAAAACAGACCAATAAAAAGACCCTAAATATTTTCTATTGGTCTGTTAAAACTTATAAATTCACATGCGCGTAAAATTTTAACCTTGAAATTTCATTTTAACCTAATTATAGCAAGGTGGAAAAATGGTGCTGGGTCCACTCCATTTCGCGGGGAAATCAATTAGAGTTGAAAAAATTTATCTTCGACTCTAATTATTTGTGGAACTTCTTGCCTTTGATTTTCCCGCGAAATGGTGTGGACCCAGCACCATTTCTCCACCTTGTTACATATAGTATTCGAGCCCTCTTCTTAGTGGTTTTTTTTCGCCTAATGGACCACTAGCCAAGGTACGAATTTAAGCAGTCTGATACATGTTTCTTGACTAAAATTTTACGCAGAACAAGATTCGCGCAACGAAAATTACTGAAACCAACTCCTAAGTAAGATATTAACGTTTTTATTTCACATTGGTTACGAGGAATTTGAACTGCCCGCTCACAAGAAACTCAAAGCTCTACGTGAGTCAAATCGCGCACTACAACGGTTTCAGCAAGCTTCTCAATCCAACAATGTTCATTTCCCACCCTGTGTTGTTCAAACTATAGGCAATTTGCTACAGCTGAGCCAAAGCGTCAAGATTGAAGTTGCCAAATTTTTATATCGCAGAGAGTGTCATGATAACGTTTAGCGCGCGATGTGAATCACGTAGAACATTGAGTTTTCATGAGCGGGTGGTTTGAATTCACGCACCAAGAATCATTTAATATCCTCGTAAGGAGTTGATTTCGGTAATCTTCGTTGTGCGCATCGTGTTCTACAAGAAATTTTGGTGAAGAAACATGAATCAGAATGCTGAAATTCGTACCTTGTCTAGTGGTCTATTATAGCCTAGTTTAAAATGTAATAATTTTACGCGCAAGTGAGTTTTTAAGCTGTTGAGTATTTTTTATTGAAATTCGACAACGTTAGAATGTTGAGGCAGCGTCCTGCTTTAAGCACGGTCGTGGAGAGCGGGCGTTCGGTTCGGTTCGGTTCGCAAGTCGCGACGAATCGGTGACGAATCGAAAGAAAAGTAGGTGATCCGGGTGCTTGTGCCATTAGCGAGCGACTTATTCGCGCGAACGATGAGCCTCGCCCGTCTACTGGCATCGCCGTGTCACATTCAAATTGACACGTTAACACCGTTTTCCATCGCTTCCCCCCACCTCCTCCCCCCCCCCCCCCCCCCCCCGCCGAGCAGTCGCGGGAGCCCAATGCCAGACATTGACATTGGTGGAGCTGGGCATGAAAACTCGGCGTGCAGATTAGGCATGCCCCCCCCCCCCCCCCTCCTGCATCCCACGGTTAAGAGTGTATCGACGGTGAAACTACCAAACCACGTATCTCGTTTGCGGTGTTTAAAAATCTACGCTCGCATTTTATTTTTTTGAAGTAGACCAAATCGATATCATTCCTTGAAATTTTCACAGAATTTTCTCCGCACGAAGAGGAAAAATCGCAGAAATTTTCAAGACTGGACGTTAAGTAGTTTTTCATTTAAAAAATAAAGTGCGACAGGAAGTCTGCGACGTCGCAAACCGAGATACGTGGTTTGGTAGTTTCACCGTCGGTATGCCTTGAGAAAAACGCCATACTATACCCAGAGACAAGAGACCCTCCACTAGTATCTTGGCCAGGGAAACGTCGAGGAATTTCATTTCCTAAATTCCACCTTGTTTGTTTATAAACGGCCGTAAGGGCGACTTGAAGCCTGAAAACTCGTTGACCAATCAAAAAGCGGCACAGTTTTCCTGTAGTAAAAAGGTACGAATAATCATACTCTGTCTATAAAGTTACTCCAGGGTTTCCTACATCCTCTTTCGATAGAGCCCACCTTTCATAAAGCCTGCATGCACCCAGTTTGGTCACTAATTAGAATTCTTTTCAGCTGTCACAAACATGTACGTTTCCGTATTTTCATCTAGAAGTTTCAAACTTATCGTTCCGTTTATTGTTTTCAGCCGATGGTCAATGTTTTCTTCTTCTTGACACTTCAGACTATTTCCAGATATCATTGTTTGGTTGGAGGCACGAGAGAATATTAAGTAGGGTCTTAATCCGCACTCTGGCTAAATTTTTCCATTAAAATGATACTTGAATCAGTTCGTCACAAAAGGGCATAACTACAAATCAGAGATGAGCCCGGAGCATCATTGATTTATATGGACAACAGAGTTCATCGCCCAGAGTGTAGTTACGACAAGTCGCTTGACATAAACGTTTCACGAGTATTTGAAAAAATTAAGCCGAGTGTTTCAGTTCTGAAAGAATTGAGATCATTCATTCGTTGCACTGCCAGCTCATGTCGTTATCGTTATACCTTGAAAACATAAATTAATTTTTAAGTGCTAATGGATTAATTGGTGACAAAATCACGATGAATGAGTATAATTAAGACTCTAAATTGCGCGGATTCGTCTAGCACCTCGATGTGGTTTACTTTATAGGCCTATCAAACTTGCATTAATCTTCCCGAAAGACATTTATACACACCCATTCCTTCTAATGATTCATACGGTATTTAAATTGAATTTTTCAGCAAAAAAAAGGGGGGAAAGAGACAAAAAGAACAAAAATGACATTCAAAGAGAAATAAGAGTATATACAGGATTTATGTCGCGTGGTTTTTTCTGTTATAGGGCGAAGTAAGTGAGATATTTCCGCGGGAAGAGTCACGGCAATATTTTACTTTGGTTTGGAAAATTCGGCAAAATCGGGCAAATTTTTTTCCTTCCAAAATTGTCCTGGAACTATTTCTAAAACTAACATTATCGCAATTAAACAAACCGTATAGGGCATCAAGAAAATGAGATGAGTAAAAAATGACCACAAGTACGGCCCTAAACATTCGATGTTGGGCTACCACACTCCATTGAGACTCCTGCGTGACGCACAATGGATCGAGCCAATAGGCGAGGCCGGACAACATTTGGAAAGTTTTAACGCTGATAACTTCGTGTATACAAAACTCCGAGGTCCTAAAAGTGGTTCCGTTGGTTTTCTCGTAAAATTTGCTCCTGGAAACACCCTTGGAAAAAAAAAATACATTGGATCTAGAGTCCAGACTCTTAAAAATTTCGACAAGAAAAAATACACTTGATTCAATCGGATTTTTGCTTAAATCAAGAACCAAGCCTCTTAATTTGAGCGATTTCCTTATGATTTAAGCAAAAATCTGATTGAATCAAGAGTATTTTTTCTTGTCAACCTTTTCAAGAGTCTGGACTTTAGATCCAATGTGTTTTTTTTTTTTTTCCAGTGCCCCTTAAAGTTAAAAAATAGTGTATCTCCTCCGGAGAATACACTAAAATGTGACGAGATAAACATCAACACTGAAAAAACAATATGCTGTTTTAGCATCTATGATGTCGAAAATGTGTCTGGTGATCCTAACATGCTGCCTTGATTGCCCACGCAGTTGAATTTGCATTCACAGCATGTTTAACAGTGAGGGCAGTAAAGGCAGCATCTTGGGATCACCAGACGCATTTTCGACATCCTAGATGCTAAAACAGCATATTATTTTTTTCGGTGAAAATTTGAAGTTTTAGTAAAAAATCTCATGTCCGACCTCTCTCATTGACTCCATCCTCTGTGCGACGTCTCATTAAGAGGCGCTTGGCGGGGGCTTTATGCGTTGAGTGTTGACCCAGCGGGGCGGTCTTTCATTAGAGAAGCCCATTTTGCCAAATCGTGCGCTTTTTCCCCGAATCCTAAGGGAAAATCCGTGCTTTTGCACGTCGACGCGGCAACCCTGGCAACTTTTCGCCGCGCAATTTTGCTTTCATCGACTCCGGGCGCATATCATCGTCGCTAATTTCTCGGCTCCATTACACGTAGAGACAAAATGATCGCACCTCCGCAGCAACATGCGCGACGATCCATTCGTGGATCGATGGATCGATGAATCGGTTAAAGTGCTGGTTAAACCTGTGGGAAAAATCGATTATTGATCATCGATTATTAACGCCTCGCCGTTTAATCCACGCATGAATGAGCACCGAGACAAGAACTCACTTAAGGTGGATCTATTGAGCTGAGTTAGGCGTATGGTGTCTAATCACACCTGCAAAAACAGGAAAATACCGGTATTCGCGATGGAAAAAATTTGGTTCGTATCGAACTTTAAAGGTTTTCGGTTCAGATTACCAAAGTTGTCATATACGTATATATTTCACTACAAAAATCAGGGTTGCCGCAGTCAGGGAATACCGGAAAAACCGGGAAATTTCAGAGAATTTTAAAGAGTCAGGGAAAACCGGGAAATGTCGGGGAACATGGCGAAAATGTCAGCGACAATTTGTAAAATCACCTTCATTTGCTGTCTAGAACAGGTTTGAGGTTTCAAACGACTTTTGCCTTAAAACTATTTTCAAGCATGCCTTCTTAACCATCCGTCACATCTTCAATAATTGTCAGGGATTTTCACTAAAATGTGCCAGGGAAATCAGGGAAATGTCAGGGAATTTCACTTTCTAAATTCTGTGGCAACCCTGTCCTTAGCACGGCGGTGTTGGACACGTCCAGTTGTTATCCGTGGCCAGTTGGCCACCCTGATACCATTGAACCCGGGAAAGTAACCTAGCGAGCTGACCTAGGTCCAGAACCCTTTTCATACTCACCGCGCACCGAACGCGGGGTCCGCTCATCAAGTAGCAGTTGGCAGAATTTCATATATGAATCCATGTAATTTCTCTCGAGCCCTATAATTTACGAGCGGACCCCTTCTACCCGTGACGGTCCGGTCGCGGTTCATACTCTCCGCCGCGCACAGAACGCGGGGTCCGCTCATCGAGTAGCGGTTGGCAGAATTTCCCATAAGAATCCATGTAATTTCTATCGAGCCCTATGATTAACGAGCAGACCCCTTCTCCAGTCGGGGGCAGTCCAGATTTCGGGCCGATTCGACAACGGCCGGCTCGTTAGCGCCAGTCTTTAAATGCAAATAAAGCGACGCCGCGCAGTGGCCGCGGACAGGCGTCGCGGCGCGCGTGACGCGTATGATGACGTCATCGCCGCCAACGTTGCCAGAACAATGGGTAGGCGTGAGGCTGTATAGTATAGGCATTCGAACGTTGTCAAATTTCATTTTATGTAATCGTAGTTTCGAAACCGAAAAATCATGATTTTTTTTCATTTTTTAGGTGCACAGAAAAGAAAATTGATCCCTAGGTACATAACAGCGGAAAAAAAATCGCTTGGATCTAGAGTCCAAACTCTTTATAACATTGACAAGAAAAATTACTCTTGGACTCAATCGGATTTTTCCTTGAATCGAAGAGCCGAGCCTCCTGATTTAAGCAAAAGTCCTATTGAATCAAGAGTATTTTTTCGTGTCAATGTTTTTAAGAGTCTGGACTCCAGATCCAAACGACTTTTTTTTCCAGTGAAATGTTTTCGGTTCAGTTGATCGAACTTTTCAGTCGTAGAAACTAGACTTCGATTTAGGTGTTATAACCGAAGTCTTTGGTAGAGGATACGAGTTTGGCGTGCGCGGGAAAAACCTCGCTTAAAAATACCGAACTCAAGTGCAAATGAAATACCAAAGATTTCAGTCCAGATAACCAAAGTTCGGCTGAGATATCTGAAATCTTCGGAGATGTATACGAATTTTTTTACGGCTGAAAAAATTTCAGTTACCGGAACCGATAACTAAAGTTCGATTCGTATGATCGGAAACTTCAGTGTTCCATATTAACCGAAATCATTCACTACGTTCGTGAACTGATAACATTTTGTGACGAGGACCACTGATATGTTATTGTTGCTGAGATTGTGCGACTTTTTCGCACATTTAAATTAATCTAAAGAAGAACCGCAAATGAATTTTAAAGGATAATTTTCATTCTTCAGTAAAAATTGTTGGATGTAGAAGTAGTAAGTCAGTAAAAAAATAGAAGTTGTAATACTGACAGCTTTTCTTTGTGATTATAGTCCAAGTGAGGTATCTATTTAGCCTCGGCTATCAGAAAAAAGTTTGATCGTTGAAGCATTTCACTTCAGGGCCGTAAGGATCAAAGTTTGGTTCTTTCAACTGCACACTTGTTTTCATCGCGTATCTCAAATTTCAATTGAATTTTCCAATGATCAACAGGAAAAATTCGCAAGAAAATTTCCATTTTTTGGGATAAATTTGGCAATGTCGACATGCTCGTTGCTCATACGTCACTTTTCTTCAGGACGATAGAATGGGTGTAGCTAGAGCAGAGACAGGAGACCCTCCACTGGCCTCTTGGCGACAGGTGGAAGCTTTTACTTTCGGGGCTTCAACAGTTCCTTATGGACAATTATAAGGGAGCAACAGTCATCACCCTAATTTCGGCTGTTGACCTACCTACATGGTCGATGATGAGCTTCGGGTGACGTCATGAGCCAAACAAGTTTCCTAAACTTCGGCCATTTTCGGCTTGTTTGAGAAACGAAACTGCCAACACGTTGTTAAACATCAACCATGTAGGTAAGTCAACAGTAGAATGCTGAAGTCCCGAAAGTAAAAGCTTCCACCATGGCCAAGATACTAGTGGAGGGTCTCTTGTCTCTGAGCTAGAGCTACGCACAACGCAACGACCGCAGTGTGTTATCAGTAGCACGCAGTGCGCTTCACCGGCGCCTGAACAATGGTTTCATTCTTATTCTTCTTTTTTCCGCGATGATGTTATTTTATTTCAAAGCGCCGAAAAATACCATGATGTCATAATTTGTGAGCCGATCCGGGAAAAGGAAGTGGGTTTTCTGGAGTATGATTCAGGATTTCGGACGCAACTCTTACTCACGTGAGAAAATATCTCTCGGCTCGGATTCTCGCTCCGGGCATTCGTCGAAAATTACGTCGCTGGTTTTTTGTGTGTCTTGTACCGTCATTTTCCCCATGAAACAACTGATCTTTCAATATTGTCAAATTTTTCCTTCGCAAATTGTATTTTTCCCAAGAGAATCTTTGGCATTTATGACTAAAAATCCTACCGATTTTTCTTCCGATCACATACAATAATCAAGCACATTTCTAAAAAAAATTTACGGGTACATTTTTGTAAAAAATTGAATTGTTTAAGTCAATTTTGCAACCTTGGAATGGAGTTACGTTCTTAAGTGATGGACCCGACAAAATGTGCCTGTCTTTCAGCTCGAGAATAAATCTCAATCGCACTGAAAAAAACACTCCGGCTATGGAACCCTGGTAAAAATCGGCAGTAAAATCTGTGTTCCAAAATATCAAAGATCTACAGCCGGCTGTAATATTTCCAATACTTTCTATAGCCGGCTACACAATTTCTTATAGCCTTTTATAGCCGATGGCGATTAATCAACAGCCTGGCGATAAAGTGTATGCTAAACGTTACTAATTACGGATGCTAGGACTTTGTGAATTTTTGGACTCCTGCTCTCTTTTTGGGCCGTAGTATCTTGACTTATTTTGCAAGGAAAGCTCCGTACTTTTGATGGATGCCTGCCATTCCTAATATATTAGAGCTCCTTCAGTTTCGTATGATACTGTGCAATACCTCTGGTGTGAAATAGTTGCTTCAAGCGCCGTGACACGCTGCGGCGCGGCAGGCGAGCAGCCAGCGCCAGGTTTGCAGGTGCCAGTGCGTCGCCGCTCCGCTTTGTGTTGGGCTCTAATATTTAATCTGGCGGAGTCAGCGTTATTCAACTCATGATTTTGAAATGTTTGCACATCCTGTATGGATTGTTCTCAATCTAATTGATGAAAAAAAATATGTATCGAAGGAAAATATAATTTCTGTTTTGTAAATATTCAGGTGGTTCCGTATCAAACTTAATGATTTCCAAAGCACACGAATTTCTACACAATTTCTTATAGCCTTTTATAATCGATGGCGAAAAAGCAACAGCCAGGCGATAAAGTGTAAAGCCCGGCGATAGGAACTATAACCCGGCTGCATACTTTTTTATCGCTTCGAATAGCCCGGCCGTATGATTTTCTCCGCATTGTACAGCCAGCTATATGATTTTCTGTAGCCTTCCTTAGCCGGCTATAAGAATTCCCATGGTATTTTGAAACGCAGCTCTTATCGCCAATTTTTACCAGGGAAGCCTTACTTGCTTACCGGCTATATAGACATTCCGGGCTCAGATACACTGGAAAAAAAACACTTTGGATCTAGAGTCCAGAATCTTGAAAACATTGACAAAAAAAAAATACTCTTGATTCAAACAGAGTTTTGGTTAGATCAAAAGGAAATCCGCTCAAATTAAGAGGCTTGGTTCTTGATTTAAGCTAAAATCCGATTGAATCAAGAGTACTTTCTCTTGTCGATGTTTTTAAGAGTCTGGAGTCTAGATCCAATGTGTTTTTTTTCCAGTGTACGAAAATTTCCGGGCGCAGCACCTGGAACAGTCAAAACTGCGGCTCCAGCACCCGGAACTTTCAGCCTCTGAGCCCGGAACGGACGGTACGTCTATTAATTTTTTTTCGGTGCGGATATGAATAGAATTACCGAGTCTGAATCTGCAACATGACAACATCGCTAGATTTTCATACTGCAATCCGCGGTAGTTGCGTGGATTGTTTTTACAGATGCAGTTGCAGAGTTGCTTTGATTTGTGATCGGTTGGACTCGCGTCGCAAGCATCCTTGTTTTCGTTTACCTGATGACGAGGCGGACGATGTTAACTCATCGCCTAGACCAGCCGAGAAGACCGCCGCACTCAGGAAAAACACCTTATGAACATTCGAATGTTGCCAAATTTCCCGTGTTGAAACATTTATTTCGAAAGAAAACTAGGCATATTTATCGTGAAAATTTTCAAATATTTCAGATTGAATTATGAACGAAATTATCTGAAGAGTTGGAAGGAAAATATGTCGACGATGTAAGTCGGCAATCACCTAACTCGTTTGCGGCGTCTGAAAATCCCCGCCTCTATGTTATTTTTTTAAAAGAGAACAAATTGACATCATTCCTTGAAGTTTTTGCAGAATTTTCTTCGCACAGAGGAGAAAAATCACGGCATTTTTAAAGAATTGCCGTTGAGTAGTTTTCCGTTTAAAAAATAAAGTATGATAGGAAGTCTGCGACGTCGCAAACCGAGTTATGTGATTGCCGAGTCACACCGTCGATGTACAAGTTTCCCATTAAATCTGTGTTTTATCATGAGAAATTTGGCAACCCCTGAAGGTTCATACGCCGTTTTTCCTCAGCGCGGCAGAAGAGGAAAGATGAGAAAAATACTCGCCTTGTGTCGTAACACCCTCTCCGCGGAGATGACCGAGTCATTAATTCAAATCACTCCATGTTAAAATCCGTCTTGTCCACTGTTTCGTAAACCCTGAGCTCTATGAGGAAAACGTTTTTCAGGGTCCATCAGATATTGGACGTATGCGGTTCTCGCATTCATTAAGTCCGACGGAGACATTTACATTTACATTCCGACGTCTAGCTCTAAGCTAGACGAGTGCGTGGATATTTCGACGTGGTCTCTGATGATGAAGTGTTCTTACGAGTCCGCGGGGTTTATGTTGTGGAGCAAGTAGGATGGACTTCCTTCTGTTTTGTTCTGTCCGTTGACACCAACCCAATCATGCATAATTGGACGTATTTCTGCCAAACGGAACTATGTGCACTAAGACATGAGCCTTGAGACCCATAAGAATATATGCATAACAGGACTCACGTTATATTGCACAAAGTTCTGTTTGATAGAAATACGTCCAATTGGTCTGGTGCCCTACGACCCGCTTAGATTTGTTTTAATAATGACAACTTTTAGAAGTCGTGAAGATAGCTTCTGGAAGAGTGATTTACTCGGATGTGACGTGCCGAAATCTAGATGGTGTGGATTTCGTCTCGTTTTCGTTGATGTCAGTCTGAATTGGACGTATTTATGCTGAAAGGAACTATGTTACACGCAATCCCTATGCACACAGCTCCTTTTAGCATAAATACGTCCAATACTAGTCAAAGACTGTCCATACATAGACAGATTTAGTCAGCTGCCTGATTCTGTAACTTTAATTTTGATATCTCTCTATGAGCCAGTTGCCCTAGTCTTAGAATCTTGTTCTGATGGCTTAAGCCTATGGATTAGGAACAACTCGTCACCTGCCGGCCGAAGTATCACAAGTGCCACGCGACGTTTCAAAATTTCCGCCGCTATTTTATTATTTTACGGAGACATTTTTCAACGAAACTGCGTCCGAAAATTGTACGGAATTTTCTTTGTGCTGCCGATAAAATTCAGCCAGAAATTTTCAAACAGATTCAACCAACAATTTCTCTGTAAAAAAACAGGGTGTCTAGCATCAGGAAAAACCGGAAATTATCAGGAATTTTGGCCGATCAGGAAAAAATCAGGAAAATATCAGGAAAATCGGACGTTTTATCAGGAATTTTTCTTACGCGAATCTCATCAGCGGAGAAGGTCTTATTGCTTTTCGCCTACCGTGCCAGGAGTCGAGAAAAATCAAGAAAATATCATGAATTTTCAAAATGAAAAATTCAGGAATTTTTTATACAATATCAGGAAAAATCAGGAAAATATCAGGATGTATCAAAGAAAATACTAGACACCCTGAAAAATAAAATGGCGGAAGTTTTGAAACGTCGCATGGCGCTCGTGATACTTTGGCCGAAAGGCGACGAATTCATAAGATCTGTCCGAACGCCTCATTCATGTTTCCATACGCATCCTCATTTCTGTTACTGTCTAAAACCTTCCGTCTCATATACCCTCTGTAAATTATGTAATACTGGCTCTATTTGCTCCTCCTCGTTTTTCAAAAATGCCTTAAAGTTGAGATTCCTTCGAACGATGAGAAAAAATGCATCGGAGTTAAAACATGAGAGACAGGCAAGGAGAATCAGTAGTTCCTCGGTTTATTTATATGCTCGAATATCGTTACATAATGCACCACTGAAAAAACACTCTGATATTCCTTGTAAGCTTTTAAAGGTAGAATAGAGACTTTTTACCAATATATAGCTGCTCGCCCTCTTATTCAACTCGATGTCCATTTTTTAGCATGTGGCTGCATCTTCAGTATTGAAACCATAACTTCACACAGAATTCAAGTATCGGGTCAAAGTTGAGAAATAATTTTATTTTTAACTTTGGACACGATAGGTTCACAGGTGATTTTTGTTTACAAAAACATTTCAGAGTTTTTAGACGTTGTGCGTAATCTCTACGCCGTCGGCAGAAATCCTCGCTGAGGAGAATATTAACTGCAAGAAACTCATTTTTTATTATATGTAAGTATGTGTTGCAGGGTTGAAAAATCAAGGAAAATCTGGACCAAATGTCAGGGAATTTGTACCAACCCTGAATAGTTAGAAAACTTTCCCACAGAACCTTGGAATTTTTCCTTCGACCAGAAACATACATCGTTCAGTTTGAAAAGGCGTTGCGCTTAAAAATCTTCGTGAAAAAAAAATTATAATTATTATAAAAAAAAAATAAAAATTGAAAAGTCAAGAAATTTTAAGTGTGTCATTTGCCCGATAACCTCTGGGAGGACAGGCATATGTGGCGTTTGGGCGTCGCAGAACGCCAGAGTGCATTGTAGGAGCGACTTCATATATATACAAGAAATTTTAAGTTCTCAGTCTCTGGAAAGCCTGGAACAAGTCCGTTAATTTTGAAATCCAAAAAGAATTGCATCCTGTGTCGGGTTTCAACATAGACTAATTCATTTTCTATTGTAGATTATCCTAGTTTCCACGCGGCATAGATTAAACAATACGCAGTTTCTATTATCCAACCCTCCGTTCCCTTCGAATTCTGTACATTCGTCCTTACTTCTCTTCCATCGTTATGCAGGGAAACACCGGCAAGATTGATGAGGGGGGCGGAGCAGACGATATCAACACAGACAATCCAATGCATTCCGCGATCTGAGTCTTCGCGCGATTGTCGGTCATAAAAACAGAGGGTGCGGTCAAAAAAATGTCAAGGATCCGGCTCGTCAGTGCCGCTACTCCATAAAAAAAAACTGTGGAATTTTTCCGTTATTTCCATTAAGATCCAATGCATTATTGGGCCTACCCTATCAATTACCGATGCATCGATCCAAAAGGTGACATGGAAAGCAATAAAATAGGGAACGTGATTGTTTCAGTATGCGAAGACCGCGAAAGATGGGTTTTCACAGACCGATGACAATTTGGCAACATGCGAGATAATTTTCAAGAGGTGCATGATCACAGGATTAAAATAGAGTGCTTCAGATACTGACGTTAGGTATATCAGGATGTCTAGTGTCTACAAGCCCTCCCTGCAATTCGTCACCCTCCGCTCAAAGTATCACAAGCGCCATGCGACGTTTAAAGTTTTCCGCCGCCTCTTCATTTTTTTACAGATAAATTGTTGGTTGGATCTGTTTGAAAAGTTCACTGAATTTTATCCGTGGCACTAAGAAAATTCAGTGAAATTTTCGGACAGCTTCGTTGAACAATTTCCTGTGAAAAAATTAAATGGCGGCGGAAATTTTGAAACGTCGAATGGCGCTTGTGATACGTTGGCCTGAAGGTGACGAATTATTGTCGTCGAGCCTTCAGACATTGCCAAATTTCCTTCGATAAAATATGGATTTACAGGGAAATTTGTGAATTTTTTTCTTCAAATTTATAGAGAATTTTATTCGTGATCACATCTAAATCATCTGAAAATTTCAGCAAAAAGCATTCGTAACACCTCTCAAATAAACATTTTATTGAAGGAAATTCGACAACTCTCGAATACCCTGGTAAAAATCGGCAGTAGAATCTGTGTTCCAAAATACCATAGACCTACAGCCGGCTGTAAGATTTCCAATAGCTTCTATAGCCGGCTACATAATTTCTTATAGCCTTTTATAGCCGATGGCGATTAAGCATCTCACAGCCAGGCGATAAAGTGTATGCTAAACGTCACTAATTACGGATGCTAGGACTTAGTGAGTTTTTGGACCACTGCTCTCTTTTTGGGCCGTAGTATCTTGATTTATTTTGCGAGGAAAGCTCCGTACTTTTGATGGATGCCTGCCATTCCTAATATATTAGAGCGCCTTCAGTTTCGTATGATACTTTGCAATACCTCTGGTGTGAAATAGTTGCTTCAAGCGCCGCGCCGCCGCGCCGTGGCACGCTGCGGCGCGGCAGGCGGGCAGCCAGCGCGAAAGACGCATTGGCGCCTACAAACCTAACTGGGATACCTCACGCGTTACGCAATGCGTGAAGTATCCCTGTTGGGTTTGTAGGCGCCAGTGCGTCGCCGCTCCGCTTTGTGTTAGGCTCTAATATTTAATCTGGCGGAGTCAGCGTTATTCAACTCATGATTTTGAAATGTTTGCACATCCTGTATGGATTGTTCTCAATCTAATTGATGAAAAAATATATGTATCAAAGGAAAATATAATTTGTATTTCGTAACTATTAAGGTGGTTCCGTATCAAACTTAATGATTTCCAAAGCGCACGAATTTCTACACAATTTCTTATAGCGCATTATAATCGATGGAGAAAAAGCAACAGCTAGGCGATAAAGTGTAAAGCCCGGCGATAGGAACTGTAGCCCGGCTGCATACTTTTTTATCGCTTCGTATAGCCCGGCCGCATGATTTTCTCCGCATTCTACAGCCAGCTATATGATTTTCTGTAGCCTTCTTTAGCCGGCTACAAGAATTCCTATGGTATTTTGAAACGCAGCTCTTATCGCCAATTTTTACCAGGGTGTTCATACGTTGTTTTCCAGTTTTACACAGTTGTGTCCTAGAAATATTGATTTCTGTGATTGCCAAGTTCGTACTGAGTCAATACGAAAGTTAGAAAGAGTTCTATGAAGATTCAAGAGTAATGAGTTGTAGCTAGATCATTCTGTTTTCTGTTGACACCCCTGACAAATGAAATGTCGCGGCATCTTCGAAGCTCCAAAAATTGATCCTGGAAGAAAGAAGGGTCAAATGAAATGACCTCGATCCAACCATTCTCGAGGATTCGCGCTCCACCATCTCACACCACATGAGATGAGATATCCCTCTCGCCTTTATGGGTGTCCCATAAGAGAAAGTGGGATCAACCTCCAGTCCTTAATATTTAAAGCGCGTTTTCTGTTTTACGTAGGCCATAGAGATATTCTCAGGGTGTCCACCAGTCCGGAATTTCCAGAAAGTCCGGAAATAGTGCAGATTCTTTAAGGACGGTCCGGAAGCACTGGAAAGTGCAGAAATTTTGCAATAAGGTCCGGAATTTTTTCATTCATACAATGCGTGTTTTTTAATAAAGCCTGGAAAGTACGCAATCGTCTGCGCGTTGATTTCTATTTGCCGGCAAGATTGCGATTTTGCAGTCAGTTAAGCTTCAAGCCACCAATGAAATTTTGGTGTCTACGTCATTTTTGTCGCATTTAAAGAGAAAAATTAAAATTTTTGACATTTCTCGAATTTCATCAAATGGAGGCACTGAAACAGTGTTGAATTTCGATGGGAAAAAAATCACTAAAAAATGGCGCCAAATGTCTGAATCAGCCTTGTACTTATAGTCATTAGATCCAAAAAAGAATGTTTGACTATAATTGAAATTTTTCTTTGGAATTTCTTGGCTTTATTTTCCTCGCGAAACGGTGAGGACCCACCACCATTTCTTCACCTTGGTACTGAATTTCTCGGGAATGGGCTGAAAAACAACTGTAAAAGTAATAATTGTTGGCCAGCCTGTTTTAGTAGACACCCTGTAATGCTGCTAGAACTGACGAGTGTCAGATTTTCTTTGCACACTTTTCTTGACATATTGTGGTCTCTCGTGGCAGGGCAGTATGTCGGTTAGCAATTGAATTAGTGAGTTCGAAAACACACCAACTCGGGGTTTTTTTCGATTTTCACTTTTTTACGGTTTAGTAACACTTATGGATAGAAGCATCTGCACGCAAAAGGAAATCTTGAAATTGCAATCGGAAGTGCTCGAAACAGCGACGGGAAAAGGGAAGAATCGAATTATTTCATTGGAAATGCCAATTTTTGGCCATTTCAAGGGAAACGGGTGACCATCCGATTTTACTGTTTTCTTTTTTCGGTTTAGTATACCTTGTACAAAGAAGATATATAAATATTCAAGCGTTATTCAGGTCAAAAAATATAAATTTTTCAGGGCAGACTATGAAAAATCAGCATCTGAAAGTCGGTGAGAACGAAAACATACCAACTTGGAAATTTTTAAACGCTTAATTCTCTGTCATCAAAAATGGTGTATCGATTTCAACTTGGTGCTTTACAAAGTCTCTAAGTACTTGTTCTTTGGCACCAAAAAGGTTTTTCTGAAACTTACTTCTTCGCCCGCTGCGCAGTTTTAGGTGTTTCCTGAGCAATTTTTTTTTCCGAGTTGGTGTGTTTTCGAACTCACTGATTCAATTTTTGGCCAGCCTGTTTTAGTAGAAACCCTGTAGCTCTACTAGAACTTACGAGTGTCAGATTTTCTTCGCACACTTTTCTTCACATACTGTGGTCTCTCGTGGCAGGGCAGTATGTCGGTTGGCAATTGACAACTTCACTTCCGCGCACGGAATTTTTCCCATCTCATTCTCAGCCGTGCCGTTCGACGAGTGATAAAAATTGACAATCCCGCCTATTGAAGCCCGGGTGATAAACGCATTTATCAGCGGTGATTTGTTCGCACTCATGTGCGAAGCCCAACCGTTTTCCTCTCCCGTTTCAAAATCAGGATATATTTTCGCGAATTATGCGACCTGCGCGCGCGTCACAGAATTGTGTCTCCACGGTCAAATCGTACCGAGTACCGATCAACCGAGTAATAATGAACTTCGTCCAAACGTAAAGCTTTGAGCTTACTCTGCCGCGCTGGAAAAAAAAACACATTGGATCTAGAGTCCAGACTCTTAAAAACATCGACAAGAAAAAATGCTCTTGATTCAATCAGATTTAAGCTTAAATCAAGAACCAAGCCTCTTAATTTGAGCGGATTTCCTTTTGATTAAAGCTTAAATCTAATTGAATCAAGAGTCATTTTTATTGTCAATGTTTTCAAGAGTCTGGACTCTAGATCCGCAATGTGTTTTTTTTTCCAGTGCGTGCTAAGGAAGAACGCTGTATGAGTCTTTAGAATTAGACGTTGCCAAATTTCCTTAGACCAATCACTGATTTTTGGGAATTTTTGCGTATATTTTTTCCCCAGTTTTCAGAGAATTTTTTTTGTAATTTGATGCAAAATGTCTGAAAATTTCCAGGGAAATATTCACAGCTCTCCTCAAAAATGAATATTTTCCAAGATGAAATTTGGCAGCATTCGAATGCTCATACGAGGTTTTTCCGTAGCACGGCAGTATTACTAACGTAGAAATCGTCGTTCATGAAGCATCGCGTAGATGTTGTCATTCGTTGACAACAAGGGCGATACCTACTTCTAATTACTACTAATACTTGACACAGAAAATGTAATGATTCAAGCTAATTGTGATTGATCACACATTTTTCCCTAGCACGGCAGTATATAGACATACCGTCCGTTCTGGGCTCAGAGGCCAAAAGTTCCGGATGCTGAAGCCGTAGCTTTGACTGCTCCGGGTGCTACAGCTACACCCGGAACTTTCGGTCTCTCAGCCCGGAACGGACGGTATGTCTATATAGCTCGAAACTTTATTTTTTCAGTGTGGTATCACCCAGATATTAGTGTGATATCACCCCAATGTCAGTGTGATATCACCCAGATGTTAGTGTGATATTACTCAAATGTTAGTGTGATATCAGTGTGATTCATGAGCCCTGCTAATTTTTCAACCTTCGGCCTTGTCTCCAACTCTTCACGAGCCGTTTCACGAGATTTGTCCCAGGGAAAAATCCCACTTACGAAGTTGGGAAAAATATTGAGTTAATCAATATTTTTCCCAGTATCAAGAGTATGGTACTTGTACCCCTAGGATCCACTGAGAGAAGAAGTGAAAACGAACTGTGCGATATTTTATTCATTACTACATTGTTAATGTTTGTTTTGTTAAAAAATGTGTCTAATTGTCAATTGAGTGCAATTATTATTTTAATCCCGGTTCAATACTCGACTTTAACTAATTTATCTTCCCGCGCAAACTAGTCGCAGGACTGTATGAGCCCCATCCCGTGGAGACGGTAACTGGGAAAAATCCCAGAAGTTTCATTCCTGCGATTCGAACTTGGAACAAATCTTATGAAAACGTCCCGTGGAGACAAGGCCTTCGTGTCCTGCTCTTATTTCCTAACCGAATTTCCTCTCTGTTACAGATATCGGGGAATCAAAATTCGAGCGAGACGACGACGAACAGCGTGGAATCGACAACTCTCAACCTGAACATGTCCGCGAAGGAGCTGCGCGCCAAGCTGGCGGCCCGAGAGAAGTACGACCCGAAGAAGGACAGCTTAGATATCAAGAAAAAGCACGAGATCATCCAGAAGCTGTAACGCTCTGTGTTCCGATATCTGTATCATTTCATTTGTTAGCCATATGATTTAGCTCGTAGAAAGTTTCCCACGTCGTATTGTTAAACCCTCCCATCGCGATGGTTACTCTGACCAGCTGGCAACCCTGATTTTCCTCCGTATTCAGTAAAAGGACTACATTTTGCAATTGGGAACTAGAAATTCTGGCTCATCTGTAAAACCAATTGAATCAAAGAGAACGACAACCCACCAACTCGAAAAAATGAAAATAACGCAAAACTGCACAGTAGTTGAAGAAGTTAGTAAGAGAAAAAGATTTGTGGTGCCAAAATATAAGTGTTTGAGGACACTTTAAAGGTCCAAGTTGGAACAAATACGTTAACATCAATGACCTTTATGAAAACTGACTCTCTTTAATGAAAATTGAGCATTTTTGAGTTACCGAGTTGGTGTGTTTTCGTTCTCATTGATTCTATCACGTGTACAGGCAAATTAATGTTACATACGTTGTTTCTAAATTGAAGAAACAATTTCGTTTCCAACGAAATTGAATTGAACTTCAATCGTATCCTGTGTAAACCAATTTTATATTCGTTGTTTCTAAACTGAGCCAGAAATTTTAGCTCCTAATTGCAGAACGATGTCCAAATAATTGATTAATTTAACCAAGATCTGCTCAACTCCACTGCCGTGCTGAGGTGAAACACCTTATGAGCTTTTGGACCTTGCCAAATTTTTTCCGGTAAAATGCGTTTATTTTTGGGAAAAGATTTCAATATTTCTCGTCAAAATTTTCAGATATTTTAGATTCAAATACGAAACGAATTATCTGAAAAATTGGAAGGAAAATATTCAACCGTTTCCCAGAAAATTCGTGTTTCATCAAACGAAATTAGACAACGCCCAATGGTTCATACGGCGTTTCTTGGCACGGAAGTATATTGCACATTACCGAATTTCTTCTCGCGTTCCTTTTTTGTCCACCGGAAAACTAAACTTTCTTACTTGAAATTTTGCAAGTGTTTTTTCAAAATTTAAGGAAATCCCGGGCGAAGTTTCAAGGCGTTATGTTGTGTTTTTTTCCTGTTAAAAAAATGAAACATAAGCAAAAGTTATGCAACGTGAAATGCAGTTAGGCTGAATCTGGTTAAAATCGAAACGATCGATCGATTTATTTACATGCATTTATTTGGACGAAGATCAGTGTTACCAACTTTTATGAGTCGCCACTGTCTCACCGAATCGTCCAAAGTAGTGTAACCTGGCCATGTACGCTATCAGGGTCGCTGAAAGTTCTCAGGGGCGAAAATCAGTCAAAATTTCAGCCTGAAACTTTCCTAACTCATGAAGAATTCCCTCTTTTCCCTAAACATGTTAAGAGAATGCGTCAAGCCAAAAATTTCAGAGATCAGTGCGCTTTTCTATTACCTTCTCATTTTTTGCTTAAACTAGAAAAACTAGAAAGAGGGATGACGAAACAAAAAACTTCAAGAATCATCCTTTTCATAAGAAAATTTCCTTGCAAGTGCATGGATACCCCTGCCCAATGCCCGATTTTCTTGCTCAAGAATTTTCTGCACCCTGAACGCTATAAATTTATGTTACATCACAATAAAGTGATATATAACATTTAAAAAGGTTATATTAGGTATTGTGATCGTTTGGATCCAATTTGATAAAAAGGAAAAGTTTTAATGTGACATCACCAATCTAACAGGACAGAGGAATTTTTCAAGCAGGCCTCTAAGGAAAATCCCAATAAGCAGGTTTTGTTATGACTAGATTTCACTGTACTTTATGATCCTTGGAGGAATAAAAAAAAAAATCCAGGTGAATATTATTCAGCCAGCATTCAAATTTTTTTTCTGTTATCACCATTATCAGGTCTTCACTTTCCAAGGTTTTACACTACTTTTGTTTCCAGGACTTGTGTGATGATCCATTGATCCACCTGTAGGTTCGACTTTCGTTTTTTAGTTTTCGTAGGTATCATAGTTCATATCTGTACCATACAAGCCATCATCATTCTCATCTCTTTATTTGTAATCATTGTTTTATAATTTTTTAAGTTTTTCAACCTGTCTGCCAATCTACAGTGCTTTAGTGCGATGCCAAGTTTGGGCACATCAAGTTCGAAACAGAAATCAAAATTATAAACTCATGATAGCATGAAATTTCATGCTTTCATGTTATGAGGGTTGCATTGCATAACCTGTCTTTTATTTTTCAAATTATGTTTCAAAAATTTGTAAGGCCAGCTTTTAATGTATAAATTACCATTTAGGTACATAACATATCGGTGCCTAATTGAGAAAAATGCGCTTCTCAATTACAATGTTTAAAAATCTCCGGTTCATTTTAAATCAGATTTGTTCAAATAGAAAAAAATTGCTTTAAGCAAGTCGTCCGTGAATTTTGGGATCAAAATGTAAGCCAAGAACGGTTTTTCTTTGACCGAATATTTTTTACAGTCGGTATTTCTCCTTTTTTAATCAATCGAAAAATGAGACTCAATGTTTTTTAACGGCCTTCTCTTTTAATTTCTGGAAGTAATTTTCTTTTTCGTAAAAGCGTGAAAAGTGAATTTGATTTAGCATCAAGTAAAATCAAATTTAAAAGCAAAAATGAAATTTCTAAACGTCCTTAACGAAAGAATATCCGTCCATTTGTTAATTTAGAATAATTATGTAGCGTTTTTTATAAACCCTGTAGTTACCAGTCTTTGGCCTTCCAACATGCATTGAACCATTCAGGGGTTAAAAAATTCAGAGTAGTTTTATATCTATTTTAAAAGTAAAAAAACATACCCTTTTCCGTTGGAACTTTGTATCAACCGCTGCCTTTAGCATGTGCCTTTTATGTCATGCAGCAACTTTTGACTATAAATAATTTTTTAGTAAATGTAAGAGCTTTAATTTTTTTCAATTGTATCCATTTTCCTCATTTTTTTCATTGAAGAATGCTAGGATTCATGGGATATTGAATAGTTGAGTGGTAAAAAAAATTTTGATGTATTTTCATTGCTATGAAGAGATTCATTTTATTATTGAATTGAATTATAAATGTAACAAATTTTCAAGGTATGAAAAATTTCAGATCAGCTGTGATCTTTGTAAATAGTGAGCTGCAATGGTGAACATTGAGTTTGTTGCTTCTTTGTATTTTTCATTCTCGTAGTTTTAAATGAGGGACAATGGACCACTAGACAAGATGCGAATTCTTTACAGAAGACAAGATTCTTTAGTACATGTATCTGTAAAATATTTTCAAGCATTTGAATGGTCGTTTGCAGTTCATTTTTCCCCTCCATGAAGTCTACTCAGACTGAAGCAAAACTGCCTCTCAAGTAATGCCTATTCTTCGAAATTTGAAAAATATAATTAGTCTTTCATAGAAACCTTGTAGCAGTATCAGTAAGGTTGTTACAGCATTCAATATGAATGCAAGTAGCCCAGAATGTTGAAGCCTTTCGTTACCCACTATTATCAACTGTCTTGAATGTTTTTGGGGACATTGTATATAATATCATTTATCGTATAAACTTATATATTTAAGGTGTATATATTTTCAATTGTGTTTACATCATATGAAAGGATTTCCATCAGAGCTGTCACCTTGGTCGATTAGTCTAATTTTAGAACCCTCTAAAAATTATGTACGCATCCTTTTGAACAGTATTTTGAGTGTTACAAGCTCTGAAACTTGTTCATCGTGTAGGATAGTACTGAAAATTCTTTAAACGCAAAAAAAAGGTGCTGAATTCTTTCAGTGAGTGGTACGTAACAAAGAGCCATTCTTGTGTAGAGTACAGTTTACTACAGCGAGTTAGCTTAAGCTGATGGTATGCAGTTAGAGGGGTGATCTCAATTGAAAGAAGACTTTAAACAATTTTCAAAAAATAGAAAAAACATTAACGTCAATGTCGAATGGCCCAAAAAAGATCAAATTTGCAAAATTTAAGTCTTAACCCCCAACTTAGTCCTTGAATCAAGCACTGTACAACCATTTTTTGTAGTTCTGTGGTTAGTAATGTTTTGATGATATTCTGGCATTTATCTTTTTGGTATTAAAAACTTTTGGATACAAATAGGGTATGATTGCATTTAAGTTAAGGAATGTTAAAGTATTGTCAATCAATCAATACCCTTAGAGCTATAATTCAATCACGACAGATTTCTTATGATTGATATTCTGTCTCATTTTCCATCAAAATTTATTTTGCCAGGTTTTGTGCTAAGTCAACAGTCTGATTTTCTACTTGTCTACTTTAACCCCTATCCCTCCGAGTAGAAATACCGGACATTTTTTTCTTCTTCCTCCGGCTGGGACTTGCAACAGAGGGTGCAAAATATTTTATCAATAAATTTCAAGGCCTAGTAATCATGGTCTTGAACATAGACCTTGCCTTAAGTATGCTCTGATGTTCGTAAAAACTGTAGACTGCTGGAGGCTCAGTTTCAATAAGTAGGTACCTAAAATTTCCTACATTGTTATTCTTTCCCCCTCTTTTTTTACATTAATTGAGCAGTATCGCAGTTATTTTTTTTTTAAAAAAAAGCTTTGAATTTCTAACATGCATTTAAATAAACCCATTAGATTTGTAAAGTTCTTTTTGTAAGAAGTAACAAAGAAGGAAAAAAAACAATCTTCTTGCGAAAGATGTGGGAATTGAACTTTTTTTTTTATTTCCTATTTTCTTTTACATTTGTAATTTTTTTCAAAACTACTGTCCAATGTTCAAGTTTTTTTTTTCTTTCAGAAATGTTGCCTCATTAGTCTGTGATAACAAGAATGCAATATTAAAATTTTAGTTACTTTTTACACTTCAGTGCCCAATAGCCGTTGCCCGTCAGGTGCAGATTTTAAGATCGTGTTAGCAACACTTTACATTTATTTTACTCTTTTCACCTCAATCAGCCCCAACTTACAAGCAATGTCAACACACAGGGCCATGCATTTCGAGTGTAAACATATGTTGTATCCAATTATTACAGTCTCCTGACTGATTTTTAATGTTGCATTGAAATGTGTTTCATTTTCAAAGCCAATGTAAATTGATTTCTACATTTACGATTTTGAATGTCCTGTGGCTAATCGTTGGTATGAAAAATCTGTCTAGAGCCACCTGAGATGGTCAGTCAAGGTTGCCAGATTTTACAATTCAATGTGGATATTTTTCATGGCTTTGAATGGGGGGAAAAGTGTTGATTTTTCAATACTATTTAGCAACAATGTGATCGGTTTTGTGTGACTTTCATTTTTTCTCCAATGTTTTAATTTTTATTAACTCCTAATTAGTAAATTACACATTGATCTTATCTATAAATGAACCCCATAGTGCAAGCAGGAAAGCACTGATGGTTAAGTTAAGTTGTTTACTGAGAGGAAGATGGGTTTTAAGAATGGTTGTGCTAACTTTTGATGACTATTTTTAGAGACCTCACTTTTTCAAGAAGACAAATGAAGATTCTTTGTCCAATCATATTTTGTTTCTTTTCCCTCTGATGTGTCAAATGCTATGAATGTACCTAATATGAATAAACATAGTGTAACTTTATAACTGGTGATAGTTATTTTTTACTCCTCAATTAAATACGTTTTCTCGTATTCGTTTCCTGATCTCACCAATTTGAATCAAAACCAAGCCATCGATATTTGTTTTAATTATTATAGAGCATCCGATTCTGCCAGTCAAATTACAGAGCATGCGATGACTGCAATGCAATACTATATAATTTCAAAATTGCTATACTGTTGCAAAATTTCGAATTATGTGGCTGTACAGAGCTAATTTACGCGATGATCGGGGTTCAAGAATTTGAAATTTAAGAGGGGCAACATATACATTGGTTTGTCTCCAAATATGGAGACTTCTTCTAATGAACAAAATTTCTCTTAGTATTATTGAGGTTTTTGAATTAAAGGACTTCACATTACTGAGTGTGTATTCTAGTAGACACACTGCCATATTTCAACAAGTCATAGTTTCTTAAAATTTGATCACCATATGGTCACGTCAAAGAGAAGTCTTTTTTTGGGGGGGGGGGGGTGGGGGTATATGCGGACGCACTCAGAAAGGAACGTGCGGTAACACTAATTCTCCCTAGAAGATAATTATGTTACCGAATCCGTGGAAAAGGACCCTATCTCCTAGGAGAAATTTTTACCGAACTGTTTGTAAACACTTAAACCGCGCTTTTCTTCAATCTAAGAATTTTAGTCTAGAGGAACCTCAGGACCATCCTCTTCAATTTTTGAGATTTTAGATTCAAACTTGCGCCAATATTACCAGCAGGGCTGGATTTAGGGGGTGGCCACATGGGCCGCGGCCCACGGCGGCAAATTTTGAAATTTTTTCAGATATAGGTATAAAAAAAATCGGATTCAGAAAAAAAATTACGAACTAGAAAAGGCCACAAAGTCTCTGATTTCCTGAGAGTAAAGGTATGGTAATTTCTAATTTTGTCGTCTTTCGATGATACAAGAGACAGGACCTTCAATTAGTCGAGTTAAGAGAGAAACCAAACACGCAATTTGGCCTGAAACGGCGCGCCGCACCGCAGAGAGCAATGATGAAGAAAACTTCACATGAAAAGGAGAAGCCCTCGACGCGGCGGTCGGCACGTGAAACATATTAGCGCCTACAAAACTGCATGAATACTTCACGCATTGCGTCAAACACAGTTCGGTCCACAGCGGTCGGCGTGAGACGCATAGCGCCTACAAGACTGTAGGAATACTTCACGCATTGCGCTAAACACAGTGCGGTGCGACGGCAGAGGTTAAGATTATTAAACTACATTTATGTTTGTTCTTTTATAATTTTTTCGTTCATTTCTCATAAATGGGAGGCGTTGTCCACACAGCGATATGTTTACGAGACTTAACTTTCGCGCAAAGTTCCGTGAACTTTTGCTAGTAGTGTTGACAGGGCTTTCGCAAAAAATGTGTCATTACGATTCAACGCGTCTTATGCAACCCTCCCCTCTCCCTCCGGCATGTTCACTTGATGGTTTTTATTGATGTCTCAAAACGAATGAAAAGGGGGGCGGCAAAATACAGGCGGCTCATGGGCGGCAAGTAGATAAATCCGACCCTGATTACCAAGCGCTCTTCCTCTTTGCATTTGCAAAAAGTCAGGGAATATTTTTTCCTGGAAGATAAGGTCCCTTTTTACAGATCTGGTCACATAAATTGATTTATCTGTACTAAAAATTCTGTAAAGGAAGTAGCACGCTCCTGTTCCTTCCTTGCAAAAGTTGACACACTGAAAAATTTAACCACCTTTAGCAGCCTGGTTTTTTTTTGGAAACAGCTTATTATGTGCCATTAATATCCCTGCACGGACAGGTGCTTTCATGTATGGGCTAGATAAAGTGGTTCGTAATTTCTACATGTAGTGCAATCATAGTTTTAGTTCTGAATAGGAAGAAGAAATAAATAAAACAAAGTTCAGGTACATTTACACCGTCAGTAGTTCTTATTTTTCTCGAGCCTAAGTAAATACTCATCATTGCAATTATAGCAAGTAATGCACCAATTTAAATCAATTAGAATAAAATAATTAAAATCATCGTGAAATTCATAGTGCCTTCAAATCGCATGCATGCAACTTATCCTACAATCAGTATATTTTTGCCGCCTTTCAAGGCGTCGTCAATGTTATAAATTCTTCACATTCGTATCGGAATAATCCTTTTTTATGAGCCATTTAATTTTTTACTTTTCTCTAAAACTTTAATGAGAGTGCAAAAAAATGCTAAATCCTCATTGCCTTAAACCACGGCTCCTCGACAAAGTGTAATAATTTACCTTATCACCTATCACAATATTGATAAGCTTTTTTCATAACTAGGCGGGCAAATCGATCAAGTTGGCGCCTTGTGAGGATTGTGGTACCACTGAAAATAACCTATATTTATTTTGGTGGAAATTTTTTCGTTCTTTTCGCTCGCGAGTTGAAACCTTCGACCCTTGTTTCAATGTTGCGACGGCAAATCGTGGAATTTCTTTAGATCATTAGTCGAATTATTTTACTTCCCCGCCGGCAGTTTTATCCCTCCCTCCGTGCTGAGGAATTTTCACCTTCACGTCTCCTGTTTTAGTCGAATACTCGTTCTGTTACAATGGCAGCCTCCTCCAGAGTTTTCGCACGATTTGTGGGTGAGTAATTGTCCCGTCACCCCTTTATTTAATGTCAAGTCATGTAATTTGACGTTCTCCAACTCGTCAACAAACCTCTCCGTTATTTGCCTCGATGCCCCCTTGATTTTCGTGGCTGCTGCCCCTTCTGAGGGCTTATCAGTTTTGGGGCTGGTTATGATTTATTTACCCTTCGTGACTAACCTTACTTACCTATCCCAAGCGGAAATCACACTTCACACATTTTTTTTCCTTCGCCTGTCGGCTCCATAACTTCAAGAGCCTGAGTAATTCCCCGAAAATTTTACATCTTCGTACAAATGTAATTTTCCCTGACTCCTCGAAATGTAGTTGCCTTAGGATAGTTGGCTGCGATCCTTGATGTTTGACCTTAGGCTAGTTGATACTTTTTTATTTTTACCACACCTGATAAACTTCAAATAACTAGCCGCTCTAGGACATTGACAGGCTTTGAATTTCAGTGAATCACCTGGGCCACGGTCTATCTTTCACCATATGTCCTGGTTTGCTTTGGACTTATTTCTCCCAGGCCCAGTGTGTCTTTCACTTCTCATGGTCATTACCAGGCATCTGACCAGTCTATTTGATCACCCTTCGGTGCACATCATATCTCCTTTTCCTCCGACAAAGTAGTTGTTTTTTATCACCTGCATAGTCAACTACATCTCTGTTTACACAAGCTGTTTATATCTTATCTTCCTCCATTCTGTTGCTCAACTGTTATGAAGTTGAACTTTGAACCTTTCCTAGCTGATCAAGCTTCTGTTTTGAATAAAACTACAAAATTTCTCAATCACTTTGATTGGAAGTTTTTACCTACACCAACAGTAGCTGTACTGTATGGATTTCTCCAAACGGATTGTAATAGAGTAAATTTTTCTTACTTCAAATAAATGTGAAGCTGCCCTTTACCTACGAGAAAACCGGAGGTTAATTCAGTCAAGCGTGTTGGATGGAAAAATGTTGTAAAAGGCTAGAGCTAGCTCCTGTATTATGGGACAAAATTAAAACCCTTATCAGCCTTGAATCAGCGTAGCTTAGTATTTTATGTATTTATACTGTATGATCATCCAGTGTCGATGTTAAATTGTACCTTTCTATCTCAGAACTCAATGGGCAACCTCCAAGAAGAAAGTCTGTAGAAATATAATGTAAACATACTTTGGTTTTAAAACATTTCTGAAGGACAAATTCTACAGAATGTGTCAATAAAATTTAATTTTCCTGCGAAGTCATGCGTCTAATACAAGATGCACAATGTATATTTAAAATCAAATATATGTGACTTTTCAAGCGAAGAAAGGATAAACATGGAGGCAGTCTTTTTCAATGAAATTAATTTTGTGTGTTGCAGTTTCTTTAAATAATGCAAGAGCTAGTAGCAATGTGTACTCTCAAACTAGACCCAACCTTAAACTGACCAGCAAAACAAAAGTAATCTGCCAAGGTTTCACTGGAAAGCAAGGTACGTTCCACAGCAAGCAAGCCATCGAATATGGAACGAACATGGTTGGAGGTGTCTCGCCCGGCAAAGGAGGCAAAACTCATCTCGATTTGCCAGTTTTCAACTCCGTCAAAGAGGTACTTATTGATTTTTTTACCGATTAATAGGTATGCAACACAGTGGCATGGCGTGCTTTGCGATAAATTGATTGATCTGCCATTTAAACCTATGGGGAAGGATCGATAGATAGTGCGTTTACAACAAACAAGATAGTGCGTTTACAACAAACACCTTAATAATCGATTCTTTGCCACATCTTCAAATGGGCGAATATCGGTAATCCATCATTCACGCCCTACCACTGAAAAAAAATTATTTTAAAAATCCCTGGACATCTGATGCCTTTTTTAGGTGCCAAAAATAGGTGCATTTAATCAATGCATTCTTTTGGGAGAAGAAAAGTAATGGATGATGAAAAAAAACTGAGGCCATTTTTGGCTCTAGCAGCAAAAAGTAAGTAGGTATTGCCAGCTGCGACATGTGGCTTTAATTATTTTTTTGTCTCTTCTGACTTTGATGAACAGGTCAATTGTACATGAGGAATGAGAATATATGAATAGACTTTAGAGGCTTTAGAGGACTGGAGGAAAATTTCATAAATAAATTCCAAGGAATGATGTTTGCTGATCATCAATGTTCTTGTTAAAAAATATAACGTGGCTTAAAATCTGCATCATCGCAGATTGAGATGTGTGTTTTTTTATTTTTACTTCCCCTTGTTTTTTTTCCAGTTTCACCATAGGTATCCAAGTATGTTAGCATTGGTGGTAATTTTTTGAGGCTTGTAGGTGTCAGGTGCATCAGTGATAAAATCCTGATACGTACTTATAAATTATCAAAAAATATTGATATCTGTTGGTCTGTCCAAATGGCAAACCTCTAGATGATGACAGTGAAACTTTCAAACTAGGTATCTCATTAATGATGTTGGAAAATCTCTGCACTCTTTATATTTTTTTGATAGAGAACAAATCAACATTACTCCTCGGAGTTTCACAGATTTTTTTTTGCACAGCAAAGAAAAATCACAGAAGTTTTTAAGAATTGCTGTTAAATAGTTTTTCATTTAAAAGTTAAAGTAAGTATAACTGTTAGCTTTATTGGGAATTACTCTGCCAATGTGTCTTGGACCTAATTATTTTCAAAGTATAATAATTGGTACAAGGGTGCTTTTTTCTAAGGGTCTCAATAATTTTTGATAAAATTCTCTCATATAAAGAATGTTTGAAAAGTCATTTATATTTCGGTGTTATTATTTTTAGGCCAAAGATGCAACCGGAGCTGAAGCCACTGTGATCTACGTTCCTCCACCTGGTGCTGCAAAAGCTATTTTTGAAGCCTTGGATGCTGAAATGCCTCTGATTGTTTGCATCACCGAAGGTATTCCTCAACAAGATATGGTCAAAGTGAAACGGCGGCTTGTCGAACAAAACAAATCTCGATTGATTGGCCCCAACTGTCCTGGAATCATTGCCCCAGACCAGGTGCGTTTGCACTCATCATCATCTTTAATTTTAAGCGCTGAAAAATAAATGCAAGTAAAAGTAATTATTGCATTTTATGTTACTTTGAGCTTGGTGAATCAAACAAAATTGAATGGTGTGAATAATCTCAAAGTAATTCAAGCAGGGTTTCCAGCAGTCTGGAAAACCTGGAAAGACAGGGAATCAGGTATTACCTGGAAAAGTCAGGGAATCAATAAGATAAGTCAGGAAAATTAACAAGAAGCGTTTGACTGAAGTCAGCGTAATGGAAATGAAACAAATCTGTTCGCAAAAGGAAATTTTGTACGAAAGTTAGGGGATGTCTGAGAATCGAAAAATGAAGGAATTTTGGAAACCCTGTAAAGAGAGAAATCAAAGTTGATTTAGCTCCCCACTCAGTACTTTGTAATGTAATTTATCACTAGATTATTTTGTTTTATTTATTTTCACTTGTATCTGTTGGTAAGAAAGTACTTGTCTATGATTGCTTAGTTTAATTTTTGTATAGTCGAATTCTTCCTGTATAACTAAATGTTTAAGCATTAAAATAATTTCCGAAATTTCAGTGCAAAATTGGGATCATGCCGGGTCACATTCACCAAAGAGGAGTTGTTGGTGTTGTATCAAGATCAGGAACTCTGACCTATGAGGCTGTCCACCAAACCACACAGGTAAGCTAAGTTTATCACTAATTAGAACTCAAACATCACTCCTTGTGGTTGGCCAATTTCAGAGAAAGCACATGTCCATGTGGTGTTGTCAAAATAGTGCAACTTCGCCGTTTATACTCCCATAAAAGAACATGCAAACTGAAGTTGATTTCCAAACTGGTTCCTGTGACTTGCTTGCTAGGTACTTAAATAATATTTTGAAGAGAAAACATAGATCTTGTTTAGGAGTCAGTTGGGTTTAAGCCAAAATTTTAGAGACTCCCCAAAAGTGGTTTAAAGGTCGAGATTTCAGTTCCCATTCGGAGCTCTCAAGGAAATTTAGTTTGAAGGAGCGCTTCGAAACTGTGGCGTATAACTTATTTTGGCGTGCTAAATAATTTGGTTTTTCATTTGAAAAGTTCTCACCTAAGTATGTGGACTCATTTGGGAAGAAACACGAGTCTAGTTAAAACCTGTTTTGGTCCAATAGGATAGATCCATTCTCGGTGGTCAATTTGACATAATTTGATTTTGATGTTTCTTGCAATTATTTTCACCCATTTAAGTTATGTAATAATGATGAGCAATTGCACAAGATCTAAATTACAGCTTCATTAAAACTGCATTCGCAAAGCAACTAAAATTTGGCACAAAGTCTTAGCACTCATCTGGCCCGCAACTTTTTTTCTAAGGGGCCAAAATGAAAAATTGCCCTTTCGAATTGCTTTGAGTCAGGTATACGCCAAAAAATCCCGAAAACGGAGTTTAACAACGGTTTTCTCACTGGCCAAGGCTTGGTCGCTAGTTTCATTTCTTAGCGGCAAAAGGCGATTTCTTACGACGATGTATTCACAAAACAACCTGTCTTTTTGTATCGAATGAAAATAATTTTCGATTTATACCGTGTCATTAGTTCCATGTTGGGTACTAATCATACTTTGTCTCTCTCCTAGGTTGGACTTGGTCAAACTTTGTGCGTGGGAATCGGAGGAGATCCTTTCAACGGCACAGATTTCATCGACTGCTTAGAAGTCTTCCTGCATGACCCTGAGACCAAGGGTATCATTCTCATCGGAGAAATTGGTGGTGTTGCTGAGGAGAAGGCTGCCGAATATTTACTAGAACACAATTCTGTAAGTTTTTTAATATTACTCCATTTTTCTTAAGAATTTTACTTGTGAAAAATCAATGCAGGTTATCTGTGAGGGCCTGCAATAATGAAGTGTGAAGTTAAGATTACAGGATAACGGAAAGGATCCAGCTTTCCTGATCTAGTTTCAAGAGGTAGCCAACTTAAATTTCAGGCACAAATCAATCATTGGCTAAAAGTGCCTGCAAAAGGCAAAACAGCATTTTTTTTTTGTCACAGGCATTACTTTTTGAGGCCTTAAAGTATCATAAAGGGTTAACTATTTGGAGTGCAAAGTGTAAGAAAATCCTTTAACCCATTCAAGAAGGCTCCCATTCTTCCCCTCGAAGTTCCATCGTAAATGCTAACCTCAGAAACTCAGGAAGAGCTACACCAAAAAATATGGCATCACGAACATTACCAAGGATATGCATTTCAAGAAAATATTTTAAAATTCAATTTTCTCTGCAAATAGTGATCCTAATAAAATTCTATGTTTATGCATAAGTTCAGTATAATGTAGATGTGATAACATTTATGTCAAGTAGAATGTTTTTATTTCTATTTTAAAAGTTATGAATTATTTATTTATTTTTTTTTTTTTTTTTTGTTGTCACGGACATTACATCGTCCGTTCCATTCAATGACATTTTTCCAAAAGAATAATATTTTAAATAAAAAATTATACTCTCTTGGTTTTTTCTGTCTTTTCCGATACACTCTGAGAAGAAGAATAATTAATTCTACTGTAAACAGATACCTTTGACGAGACAAGGAAATGTCTTTTTCATCCCAAATCTCGATTTGCAAAAAAATGCCCAGTAGTTTAAATTACTCAGTTATATCCTTTGTTTTGAAAGTGTTTGAAAACAATCTTATGTCTTTTTATTCTAGGGAAGCAATGCTAAGCCTGTTGTTTCATTCATTGCTGGATTAACAGCTCCCCCTGGAAGGCGGATGGGACACGCTGGTGCCATTATTTCAGGAGGCAAAGGTGGTGCCCAAGACAAGATCAAGGCTTTAGAAAATGTGAGGATTAACAATCAATATTTTTTCAAAATTGTATTTTGATTTTATCTTTAGCTAAGTTTTTTCCCCTCCAAAAAGATATAGGTGTTTCTTTGGAAGCGTCTTTTGAAAATTCAAAAATTGGAAAAATTGTCACCAAATGTTAAATGGACCGCGTTTAGCAGAAAGGAACCAAGCCACATCAGGTATTGCCCATTTTAACCGGGTAATTTATTTTTTTACAAGAGAACATTTGTGCAGATTCTTTTGAAAATTTTAAGGAATTTGCCTCTTATCATGCAGAAATTTCACTGAAATTCGCACAAAAATCTGCAGAGCCATTTCCATGTAAAAAATAAAATTGCCAAATTTAATTTGGCAGTAGCTGATGTAGCTTGGCTCCTTTTTGCTTAACACGGTCCAAGTCAAGTAAACTTTTACTCCTACCGGTAGTACAAACAGACATTAGTAATTTTTTAAATTTGATAGGGTTTGAACGTTTTTGCAGGAGATCAAGACATACTTACTAACATTCTTTTTTAAAATTGTAGAGTAAGAATGCTTGCGGAGTGAGAATACTCTCTGAAACTTTAAAGTACGAACAAAAGGCAGAATTCCAGCCTTGAATCTTAAATGTCATGGTTCTTTACGTACAAAACTGCGAAACATCAGCTGATTTTAGTTCGAAAAACATGAATGAAAAAAAATACAAAGAATATGCATTTACCTAATCAGTAGATTCAGTTTTGATTACTGAGAGATGCAATTCGATTGTTCAATAGGCCTGTTGCATGCAAGAGATACAGCCGTGCGAATAGACTTTTTAGAGGGTAAATGACACGAAAATTACGATGGTCACATTAAAAAAGTCTGAAATACACTCCTTACTGCGCAATTTGCGTTGTTAGGAACGCGCTTTTTCAAATTTCCTGCGTTTGGGGGCAGTTTTTTTACGGAAACAATTAACGGCAACTCGCGGCTATTTCCGATCAACTAAAGCTGACAACACAACCTAAAAATCGGAGCTCGTGATATCATGAAATGAAATGTAGAAGGATTGCGTCGGATATTTAAAAGTTGATCGATTTGGTTACCGCATAAAGCGTATATGGACCACTATAAGAGATCACGTTGGGTTTGTAAACAAACTGAAGGAAAAACAAACAACAACAACAACGACTCGGCATCCTCCGGAAATCACCGAGCCCGCCGTTTGCTCGTTTCCGGTGATTAGAAAACTGCCCCCAGACGCGGGAAATTTGAAAAAGCGCGTTCCTGACAACGCAAATTGCCCAGTAAGGAGTGTATTTCAAACTTTTTTAATGTGACCATTGTAATTTTCGTGTCATTTAACCTCTAAAAAGTCTATTCGCGCGGCTGTATCTCTTGCATGCAACAGGCCCATTTTTATTGACAAAATAGCATGTCCTGCCTTGATGTTGTCAGGCCGCAGGAGAGGAGAATGGCCCCAATGAGGGTTATTTTCTTAGAATTGTAAGCTAAGAGAGCACACCGATCTATGCATCGGTGTGTAACTAGAAGCTGCACAAAGAAAGTAGGCAACAACCCACCATCTGAAGCATCTGTCTATAGATTGATTGTCGCCAATTTTATTACTACATATCGACCGTTGAAAAACTTGATGGTATGATTTCATAGCGGTTGCCTGGAGCAACCAATGTTCTATACTCTTTCCATATGTAGTTTTTTTTTTGAAGCATTTATTGTTCAACCTATTATTGGAAGCAGCCACATATGTAAAGTGATGTAGCGCCTCATTTTTTAGATCGTAGTCTAATAAGTTGCCTCAAATACCAGTTGATGAGAATGTGAAAAGTTTGCAATATTTCCTATAGCTGTCTTTCTAAAATATTTTCGGATGATTTTTTGTCAGATTTCTTGCAGCAAAACGTATTGTCAGAAAAGGTGCAGAAAATCTAGAACGATCTCAGCGTTCGTGCCTCATACAGTTTATGGCACATCAAAGCTTTTCTTTCTTGTCCTGAAAATTTCTATTATAACATATTTATTTCAACATTTGCCTTTTTTAATCTGTTTCAGGCTGGTGTCATCGTCACGAAAAGTCCAGCACAAATGGGTAATGAACTGATCAAAGAATTCAGGCGGAAAGAACTAGTTTAGACCAATCATTTATTAATACTCTGTAGTCTGTTGTTACCTTTAACGTCTTTTTTCCTGGCATCCTTTATCGTTTTCATCAGACTGTTCCATCTCCGAGTTAACTTCAGCTCTCTTCTCCAACCATCCCTAGCTTTATCCCAATGAGAAAAAGGTGATTTGCCCCAACCATTCATCCGATTCTGTTTTCAACCCGTAGTTTTTAATTGTTATTTCATTACCAAGCTGCCTGTTCATTTTACCTTTTCTTGTATTTATGTAATTTTACTAGTTAAGACTCAGTTTCTTACTGTCAGCTGACCATCTGTGATGATCGAACTCAAACGAGCAAAGTTCTACCCGTCAACATCGATGAGCAAAGCTCACTTCTTGCGTTTATATTGTTGTACGATAATTGCAAACTTCCTAATTTGCTAGAATTAACTTGAAATTTTCAGATGTTCTCTAGTTGTTAAGTAGGTTTGTCGAGAATTTTTCTTTCGAACTTTTTCTTGCACCCATTTTTTTATTATTTTATTTATTTTGGGAAATGTATTAAAAAGCAACAGGCAGAGTTTAAGTTTCTGTCGGATTCCCCAACCTCTCCTCCTAAAATTGTGAATATGATTTTATGGTTGCCTAGAGTTAATGTTGTCAAGTAAACTTGATGGTTGAAATCGTTTGCTCAATTCGGCCCTCTTGTAATAACAGCTCCATAAAAAATGAAACAATTAAATTTTTAAAGCCCATGGCTCGGAATATGCAAAATGCGAAAGATCCATCCACTGTTTAAAAATTATGTGAGCTGTTGAGAGGTTATGCTAGTTGTGTATGAGAAGTGCCCCTTACTTAATTTTAAATTTGTTTCAATTGCTATACCTCTGAAATCCCTCCTCATCATGGAATTATTTTACATCGGTGCTCAATGGGATTTTACGAATGATTTGGCGAAGATTTCAAGCTTTGATAATGTGTTATCTTTTAGATGAAGAGGTTTCCAAAACTTTTATATTGAGGCTTTTTATTGCCGGAATTGTCGCAAGATTAGAAGGCAATATTGACTTTTGGTTCACATCCGTGGTGTTTCCTCCACGCTTTAGATAATAATTAATTGCTACACCGTTTGGGAAATTAAGGATTTAGGAGAAATAATCTATTTAACATTCAGTGCAGCAGTATTATTGTTCGGTTCAACATCATATGTTGAGCCATCTTCTGAATTGTTTGCCCGTTAAAATTTAAGTTCTAGTTATAATGTAAAGCAAGCATCCTTTTCAGCGACAACCTGGGAACAACGTCCCCTCTCTCTCTCCCACCTTTTATACGCAGATTAACTGCAGGTTTAGAATTAAATCAAAGACTGAAAGGACTTTTATATTTTGCTCCGCCGTTTTGAATTTATCAGATTATCATTTTTTAATTTCTTGAAATGAGGTTGAATAATCTTTTGTAATTTTTGGGATCATGTAGAAAGCCCTAGAGGAACTGACAAGATTAGATTTTTTTATCATGCCAAAGTTTGAGGTCTGAATGATCTATTGCGGAGGGGGGATAGTTTTTTAAAAAAATATGTTTGTAACAAAGTAATGATGTAAGGTTTCAATACCACCAAAGATACATAGGGAACCATGCCTCTACATCATCGATGCTATCTACTCGTAAAAATGGGTTTTGCAAGAGGAGATACGCTTTCTTTTTTCCTTTTCGAAGCACCAGTTTTTGTTGTTAAAATTGTTTTTTTAAAGTTTTATTTTTATTATGTGTAATTTTCATTGTTAATGCTATTAACTAGCCTCTTTTCAATGTCATTAAAATCAAATAAAACCCATGTTAAATTAAAGATCGAATATGTGGTTTACTCATTTTAACTTTTTCCCCATTTATCCCGCAAATATCAGCCTCTAAGAGCTCTATAGGTAGATTTCTGGGAGTCAATTTTTTATGCTAGATATTACTCAGCTTCCTAGCTCCAGTGAGGATAGATATTGTTAAACTGCAACTTGACAGCATTCTCTTAGCGTCTTCCATTTTTTTTTCTAAAAAAAATTATCATGAACTGTAGCTCCTCTAACATGAAGGCCCATCTCATGAGCTCAGGAAGATACAAAATTATATGGATAATGGGGCTCGGCTCAAAAAGCAGTTACGCTCTTACATCAGAGGATTGACGAAGTCATCGAGTTCTATTTTAAATAAAAAATGTTAAAAAACAATTTCCAATGAGCGATCACCCTAGAAAATCACCTCAAGAATTCTGAAGAAAACTCACATCTAGTGCAAAGGACGAAATTTCAATTGAAATTGTTGGTTAGTTTTCCTTCAAAGAACTAAAACATGAGCATAGAATTGCGACGTTGCAATCTAAGATGAGCGTTTTTCGACTTCAGTCATGGATAGGAAAAAAGTTAGACTTCTGTACTGAATATTAAACTTAGATCAGCTTGGACAACTAATAAAATAAGAAAAATTTACTGAGTAAATTGTGGTTTATTTGAAAAGGCTATCTGCCATTGACAACTTTTATATAAATTCAATTATCACAAAAGATACTATCACAACGGCTATAACAAAGTGTTATTTACACAGAAAAACAATGACTAAAAATATATATTTACTCCTGGTCTATGACACATGGAACTTCATACATATATACAACTAAAAAGATACCACTAAGGTATCCAGTTTTGAGTTGGACTCATTATTGGTGTACGTAAAATCTTAAGAACAAAAAATTTTGAAAGTGAGAGGTACTTTAAAAGGGACAGGCAAGGGCGCCTGAGATATGATTTTAAATGTAGATGGATTGAATTACTCGTAATATTTTAAAATTATGAGTGTCTGGTGGGAAAAAACCAAAAACGGAGGGCATCCGCAATAAATTTGAACACTTTCAGAGCGAGTCAGGAGATCCGCCATCTTGATTCTTGTATTGGTATCTAATGCTAAATCAAGGACAGCAGCAGCCTGATTAATGAAACTGTTTGTTTGTTGGGACGACATAGATGATTTAGGTTAAAAGGCGGAGCGTGATTGGTCGGTTATGTCTTATCACTGCTTTGTCGTGCCTATGTCCGGTTGAACTAACGACAAGCTAGCGTACCTCTTAAGTTTCCGACAGTATGTCGTCCATTCCACCTGACAAAGGCATGACAAAGCAGCGATAAGACATAGCCGACCAATCACGCTTTGCCTTTTAACTTATGTCATCTATGTCGTCCTGATAAACAAAAAATTTCAACAATCAGGCTGCAGATCTTCTACAGCAGTTTAAAGAGTTCAGACTTATTTGACGTGGACTCCCCGCTAAAAAAATTGCTAGAATGATGAAAAGGAAAAAATACATTACTGTCAATACAAAACTTCCATACTTTGCAGTTATCCTAAATCTTTTAAAACTTCTATAAAAATATGGCTCTAAATTATATTTTGACGAACTACAAATATCTATGATACACAAAATTATAGCGGTTAGGTCTCTTTGTTTACCCTAACCACTGGAAACTTGGCAGTCATACAGGTCTCCAAGAAACTTCCAATTTATTATGTTTTAACAATTAAGGAACACATAAAATGGGGTCTCTTTTGTACGTAGTTAATTTCTTCTTTCACGAAAAGGGCAAACAATTGAGTCAGAAAAATTTGAATCTGGTCTTGAGGTGAGATCGGTGGAAAGAGAGAAAATCAGATTTTTGCTCTGACGTACACTATTGTGAATTGATGTGGCACTAAATCTCTGATATTGGTTTGATCGACAAAGATAGTGTAAAATGTTCAGAGAAAAGTGTAATTATAAAAAATTAATAGCAGAATGACAGGCTTAAAGCTTCAAACTTGAGCAAAACTTGGGAGAATTTCACACTATACATATTTTCAATATTGACCAGTAATCTTTCAAGTTCATAGAGTCATTTTAACGAAGATAAGACTAGCTTAGGAGCGTTCTCCAAGGCATAAACATAACGACAATGAGACTGCAAAAGTGTTTGCCGCCTTTTAATATCTACGCTTTTACTTCATTTTATCAAAGGAGGCCTCACCAATACTCTGGCTTAAAATTTTCACAGGATATATTTCAAACAGAGGAAAAAATACAGGGAAGTTTTCAAGAAATGGCATTGAGTCATTTTCCATTTGGAGAATAGATTTTGACATAGTTTGCAGCATCGCGAATCCAAGTTCGTACTTTCATCATCGTTAAATGATAAAACTAAAATAATAAAAGCATTTATCATTAAAATGGAATGCAAAAAAAAGAGAGATATCTAAAAATAAGCTAAAAAAGAGATCGTTTCACTAAAAGTGTTCATCGACCTGAGTAAAAGCAATTCATTATTATATTCAGTATTAATAAGTATACGGGGCAAGTACTATTTGCTTAAAAATTCATTCAGAACGAACGGGATGGATGAGTAAGGAAGGAATCATTCAATGTGACAAAAAGCAGTAGGTATCTTCAATTAAATGATTTGAATGGCATCTCATCTTCATGTTCTGGTGAGATTGAGTCCGGCTCTGAACAAGGAACTGATCACCAGGCTACGTTCAACACTAAAAAGCAGGAGCGCAAAAAAATTCCATACCTTGCGATATGCTAGCTGCGACAAAAAAGCTGAAAATCTTGTGCCTTGCCTTAACCCTTTATGGCATGGTGTTACGAATTCGTGAGAACGCTTTTTTGGGAATTTTAAGGATTGAGTCTTTCTCTTGTGGCATGATTTGGCAAATTTTCATTAGTATTTTCTTTCCTGAATAAATGATTCCCAAACATTTTAGATTTGGAAAAAAAATATGGGACTCAATGTTATAACAAAAGCTACAACATAGATTTGTGTCCCTCAAAATCCAAAATTAATTCATACCGTAGAAGGTTAAAGCAGTTTTCAAAAACAATTACAATTTCAATTCTTGCACATCCTCTCAAAAAATTAAAACAAATGAACGTTTTCAAAAGGCTAAACAGAAATTTCGCTACAAGGTAAAAGTGCTGGCAAGCAAGAAACAATTTGCATTTTGGAAATTTTTGCACTCCTGAGAACAACATCTTTGATGTATAATATATGAAAAATAAAAAATTTCCTTAAAATCAATGCAGCTTTAACCCTTCAGCTTTGAATTCTTTCTGAAATTGTTCCTGACTTTCTATCTTCATATTAAATCTTGCCTGAAGGCAATTATTAATTTCTAGCGCAACACTCTCAGCATCACTGAAATTGCACAGTCTCGGCAAACGATTGACGATAAAATTTTCCACAATGAAATCCGCCAAATCCTGTTTCACTGGAACTTCATGCTCTTCGCATGCAATGTATAGAACCAACGCTTGCTCCCACTGATTATCCTCCACTAAGAACTGCAAGGCTTGGTCAAACTCCAAAAGAGAGATAAGGATCAAGACATACACGTCTTTGTTACCCTGTGATAAGAAGTGCTCGGCTACTTTCATCATCACTTCTTTGCACTCGTCCGTAGGAAGAACCGCTTTGGCTAACCAAATCACTGATGCATGTTGGTTGTATGATAGTAAATAGCGGCAGGCATCTAGACCTTTGCCTATCAAACACAACAGCTCGACGCCCTCCCAAATTTTTCCATTGGCAATTAAGTTTGTTGCGACTAGTTTGATTGTGCTTTGAGACGCAGCACCGGATTGGATCGTTGCGATCAAGCATGCTTTGATTGCGTCTACATAATAATTTGGGTGATCGAAGTCTGTCTCCAGTAAGAACTGGACTGCTTTGTCGGTCTCGTTTAAAAGGATGAGTTTCTTGATTACTAGGCGCGAATGCTCGTAGTCTGTACGCCTCCACTCTTGGAGGCAGATTCTTTCCAGTTGTAATTGTTTGTAGGAATAGTTATCACAGAGAAAGTCATAGCAGGTATCTAAAGGAGTGAGTTTCTGGAAGAGGTTGATATTGTTTGCATCCGGACAAGATCCAGCACCTTCCGGAAGTTTTTCCGTCACTTTGGCTACCTGTAAATAATAGTCCGCTACGGTCCAAAAATCAATTTCCGCTTGACAGCCAAACATATGTGCGGTTAGTATCATTATTTGAGAGGAAGATAGGTGTCGCCACTCAACATCTCGCAGACCAGTGAAGTATTTCAAATCATTTATTTCTGCTAATCGAATGTTGGGCTCGAAGTTTCTGAAAATTATGTTTTCGAGGTAGTAGACGGATTTATTTTCCTGCCGCATATCGTAGGCATTTGTGAATCGCTGGGCGTATTTCAGCTCACCAAGGGGTGAGCTAGTGTTTGATAGGCTGTCGTCCAGAATATAACAACAACCGTCTTCTGTTATTGCTAAGGGAGTTTCTGAATCGGCCCAATCTATGTCAATAACTTTTGGTAATTCCTCCGGCATTTTCACCATGTGAAGCCGGTTGTAAACGTTCCCTTTAACATCAGCTAATTGAAGGCTATCATTGAACAGTGCTAAAAGTTTGAAGTTATGTTTTCCAGGAGCAAAACACATTTTTATTACAGGTCCTTTATGAGCCTGCATTCCATTAGAACAGCGAGCTTTCAAGTCCCAGATGTGGATTAAACCTTCGGAGTCAGCTTGCAGTATTTTATTGTTTTTCCATGCGATACAGGTCACGGTTGCCAAACCTGCTTCAGATGGAATTTTCACGCCTTCGACTATAGAATTATTTTCAACAGTAAAATGGTACAAACAACTTTCAGTATCACGCATGACGAAGTACTCCTTTTCTTTGCAGTTTTCAGCATTTTGCTCAACAGCTTGTTTCCCCGCAGAGCTTTTCCTTCGTTTCTTCTTGTAGACAGGCGACCACTCGAGAGCTGTGATAAAAGGAAATTTTTTTGACATGGTGCGTAACAGCGAAAACTTTTCCAAATCCCAAAGTTCTACAGGTCTATCTTTGAGCACCAGAATAAAATATTGTTTCAGATGGGAGACTTTTATGATTTCGATAGGTGGTTCAATGCTTGCATCTGCGCGGAGTGGTACAGAATTCCCTGTTTCAATGTTGGTGACGAAAACTTCATTTTGAACTAGAGTATCAGCAGACTGATAGGCCCAGGAAATAAAATAGTTATGGCCACACCACTCAATTCCTCTGAAACATAAATAAAGGGTACATCAGACGAGGGCATTTTTTTAAAAAATTCCAAGAGAAAACATTGAGAGGACAATATGACAATAAGTGCTGGACAAAACTATCAAGGTGTGCATTATTGACTGGGTGCAAAAAATGCAAGTTTCAATTAGCCACAAGACAAGGTCTAAACTAGAAAAAAAAGCATAATTTTTTCTCCTCCTACTTTTATGTAAAAACGATTTACAGAGCGGAAAGTTAGGAAATCAATTCCTGAACGAGATATTGACAAGAATTTTTAACGCAGATCAAATGTGCGTTATAGATACAGATGATGTCATTTCAATTTTTGTCATTTAACTGATGTTAATGATAAAAACTTAAATCTTAGAACTTTTACCTAGGAGTTTATTTTCAGACCTCCCGTAGGGTGATTCATCCTTGTGAATTATGAAGAGAAAACTTGTTGCCTAATGCTTTGTTTCAGACACCATTAAAAAGCCCATTACAGTATTTAAAAATCTTAGATAGTGTTTGATTTTCTTTGCCTTAATTTTCCTGACACATTTTTGGCGAAAATCCCTGATAATTGAAGATATAACAGATGGTTATGAAGACATAATGGAAAATAGTTTTCCGGCAAAATTTTTTGCTTGAAACCTCAAATTCATTATAGAAAGCAAATAAAGGTGATTTAACATTTTCGCTGACATTTTCGTCATTTCCCCGGTTTTCCCTGACTTTTTAAAACTCTCGGACATATCTCGTTCTTCTTTGACTGTGGCAACCTTGCAGTTGCAGATTAGATGCAGTAGATGCTTACCGCACAGGGTAATTGTGAAGCGCTAATTCTCTGAAGATTTCACCGGTTTGCGGACTGAAAAGCTGAACTGAGCCGCACTGAGATCCAACAGCTACAATCGGAGCTGGAAAAACTGCCTCTTGAGAACTTGATGGTGCGGGTGCTACTTTTAAAACTGTCAAAGGATAGAGGAGCCCGGACAAAACTCCGCAAACCAAAAGACGCATCTTCAAAGGTAACGCTCGGTCCTGGGCGGAAGAAAAAACACAACACAAATATTTTTAAACCAGAGAAAAAAAAAAATACAGACGGATTATAATATTTTAAGACCTATCACCAATATGGTAGGTGTGAAAAGTTGATTTCAAGTCATTCACATGTTTATTTCTATAAATTGCTGCAAAACGTATATGTACAAGTAGCACCATCTCTCAGACGTCATACATACTCCTTAGTGTTGATGGCACTCAGCCCATTATACAGCATGTTGTCATAGTTGCTTGGAAGAAAATACAGCGTCTAAATAGATTTTCAAAGGTTCGGCCACTAGCTCGTTATTGATCATAAGTCTTCATTCGAGAATTTAATACTTTTAAAAACTAAGAAAAACATTACAGATGAGTGAATGTTGAGATGATAAAACTTTTGTGTTATTATCCGAACTCCGATTGATGAAACCGACTCCTCCATTCTAAGGTCAATATGTCTAATTTTAAAGCTTTTCAAACTTACTTGTCAAACATCGGAGCAGATTTTTGAGAAAAAGTAATGAGCACTAATTATTAGAAACATCAGTTTTCCTTTCCTTATTCAAGGAATGATCGTTTTTGGAGCAGCTGCAATATTAAACACATCTAAAGAGAGAATACAAAACCATTATGCTCACAATTTAAATGTTGTAAATGAAATTTTGCAGCATGATGGTACTAAATTTGTATTGAGTCCTTTTAATTTTTATTTAAAGTAGGTCCATAAATAATGTGAGGCACTTTTTTCAGAAATTAGAAACCTCCCCCTCGTACTTGGCCCTCTCTCCCTTTCCACTTCCCTATATAAGGCTTTAGCAGAAAGACAGACTCCCTTTCGCACTGGTTTTTAAACCGAAACTATTCCATCCATCGAAGTTCAATTGAAATGCATCTATGTGGATAACTCTTCAGGAGATAAAGTCCAACACTTGAAGTTGAAATGGACCGCGTTAGACAGAAAGGAACCGAGCCACATCAGCCATTGCCAAATTTTATTGGGTAATTTAATTACTTACATGAAAACAGTTGTGCGGATTTTCGTGCAAATTTCAGTGAAAATTCTCCATGGTACGAAGTAAATTCCTTAAAATTGTCAAAGAAATCCGAACAAAATTTAATTGCCCGGTTAAACTCGGCAATAGCTGATGTAGCTTGGTTCCTTTCTGTTAAACTCGGTCCAAATGATTCTTACCTGTATGGATGGTGGTAGCATAGTAGATAGTTTATTCAAATCTTTGCCTTTAAGGATTGATAAATTTTCCAGTTCATACAGTGTGACTTTTCCTGAGGATACAACAAGAGCTGAAAAATACGGAGGGAAATATTATGAAACTGTAATAAATAGTCGGGAGATATTAATGCATATGTAGATAAAAAGCTGCTTATGCCGCAAGGTACACCAAAAATTAGATGACTATGAGGACTACTTATGGTTTGATAGCCAGGAAAAAAATTTACTACTTTTTCCTCCCAACTTCTTAACACAAATTCACATAACTTTGACAAAATTTAGAGAGGAACTGCAAGAGCATTCAGCCTAGAAGTTGTGTCTAGATCCATGCATGCTAAACAATTGTGTTGGTTCATCATAAAATAAAATAGTCTTGCCTTGCTGTTAAGTGACGGCTCATCCAAATGTTTAATATTTTGTTTTATCGGCGGTTGAAAAAGGGCATGTTAATCCTGAAACGTCCAATTCAATTGTTTCATTCACAGCCTGTACCTGGTTTAAGTTCTTTTATTTCTCTTGATTTATCATAAAACAGAGCACGTCACATGCGGCCCGGGAAAAAAAAAAAAAAAAAAAAAAAAAAAGCCAACAGAAATCAATGTAAATTGTTTTACTTACCAATTTTTGATTCAGTGAGTGGACAAACAGAAATTCCCAGTATTCTAGAGCCTTTCATCTGCCGTACAAAGTCACTTTGAACAAGAGTCTCATACCACATGAAGCCACTGTCTAAAAAAAGATTAATACAGTCAGGTTACTGATCCTGTCATTCATATTTTAGGGCATTTATCTATCAAAAGTAAAAATCAGAATGATCATTTAAAAGGCCAAAGTGCCACAAAGAATAAATAGAAAATTAATGATAAGTTCACATGATCCGAGATGCAAGAATGAACTCTTTCTGCACAAAAGCTTCTCTCTTAAGCACAAAAAATACATTACAGTTGTTCAATCTTTTACCAGGGTTTTCATATTGTTGATGAAAGAATTGAACACGTTTTAAAGAGGGAAATTACTCAATTTAAGTTGAATATTAACTACTTGTATTCAGTGGCGAAGCATGAACCGCCAAATATCAATGTTTTCCCATTCAAGGCTATGGTAGAGAATTGATTATTTAGGTCTTAGTTGTAAACACCCTGCTAATGGATCCTTTTCTAAAAGTTTAGATGGCAGATCAATTGGCTTACGGCAAAACGAATGAAGTTTTGGAATAGGACAATTCAGTCCTCTTGCAAAGTTTTTAGTGAAAGCTGGTTTGTCTAATAGGAGGCCTGCTCAAGATTCTTTCAGAAGGGGATTAAGAAATCCCGGATACAACTACAGTAAAAGAGGACGTAAAATTTGAATCTTGTGTCTTGTTTCGAAAACTTGTCTAACTAGGGACCTAAAATGTTTTGAGAGATGAAAAAAACTGTGTTTAAACTCTATAAAAAGTAGTATTCCGCAGAAAAAAAAAAAAAAAGAAAGAAAAAAAATATTTTAGTGAGAAATATTTAATTATAGCCAACACCAGCCCTGTGACACAAAAAAACTAGGGGCAATTTATTCTAAATCTAATGCTCTTTCGTCGGCAACATTTGAAGATGACTTGCCTAAAACGCTGAACACTTTGAGAACATTTGCTGGATAGAGAATAAATACTCACCAGGGTTTTGAAATGGAGCATCCAAGGGTGAGGCGAGTGACACACCAAGGTCCAATTTACTTCTGGTTTTCACACTCACACTACCCGATTCATGTACACAGTACAGGACATCCCTCTGTCTGGCTGGCCATAACTGTAAAAAGCATACACGCAAGATGAAATATTGTTTTGTTCCTACTCTTCCTCTCATTCCTTCTCTTTCATGTAACCTACAAATTACGAAAAGCCTTAGCAGTTCTACGTCGGCTATGATCTACACAACTGTGACTGCCTGACTTGCCGGAACATGAGTAAAATCAAAGCTAGCTGTTGTACTGATTTTAGGAAAGCATTATCTATTCATCTGCCTGAGCTGAACACTATCAACTGGAATAAGATTGTTCAGTAATTTTTAATGGACCACTAGACAAGGTACGAATTTCAGCATTCTGATACATGTTTCTTAACCATAATTTCTTGTAGAACACGATGCGCACAACAAAAATTACCGATATCAACTCCTTACAAAGATATTTAATGATTCTTGATGCGTGAATTCAAACCACCCGCTCATGAAAACTCAATGCTCTACGTGATTCACATCGCGCGCTAAACGTTATCATGACAGTCTCTGCAATTTAAAAATCTGGCAACCTCAATCTTGACGCTTTGGCTCAGCTATAGCAAATTGCTTATAGTTTGAACAACACATGGTGGGAAATGAACATTGCTCGATTGAGAAGCTTGCTGAAACCGTTGTAGTGCACGATTTGACTCACGTAGAGCTTTGAGTTTCTTGTGAGCGGGCAGTTCAAATTCCTCGTAATCAATGCGAAATAAAAACGTTAATATCTTCGTTAGGAGTTAGTTTCAGTAATATTCATTGCGCTAATCGTGTTCTACATGAAATTCTGGTTAAGAAACATGTATCAGATTGCTTAAATTCGTATCTTGTCTAGTGGTCCATTCTCGTATTTTTGATAACTATATACCCACAAAAGACGGTTCAAAATTGCCTATTTTGAGCTCCCATTTAATGGCATACCACCAAAAAAGCCAAAATGGCGTCCACAGAGATACCCCAAGCGGCAGTTTCACTTTCGACCATGACCATTTCACTTTTGCCGTGTCTGAAAATCTCCGCCTCCATGTTATTTTGTTAAAGAAGTAACAAATTGACATCATTCCTTGAAGTTTTTACAGAGTTATTCTTATCACAGAGAAGAAAAATCACGGCAGTTTCAAAGAATTGCTATTGACTAGTTTTCCGTTTAAAAAATATGGTATGACAGAAAGTCTGCGACGTCGCAAACCGAGTTATGTGATTGCCAACTTACACCGTCAATAGATGTACTTGCGTGGTACAAATTTTAGAGAGGTATTTTGCTTGGTTTCCTTTTAGAAAAATGAAACATAATTTGCACAACTATTGGAGATTTTTGAATATTGCAGTGGAGTTGCACATTTTTCTACTTTAGCCATATTGCATATCTTGACTTCCTTCCCTGACTAGTGATGCATTGGCTCATAAAATCTCCAAAGGTAAATATACCCAGGTCCTATAGCATCAAGAACCATTAGAATGAAAATTGAGCTAAATTTTGCAAATTGGAACAACAATTCCTGGCTCACAATCAGTTTAGAAACAACGTATGTGCCATTTGTTTCCCTATGCACGTAAGTGTTTTTATGGGTGAGCTAGAAATTAAAGTTCCTGATTGCAAAATGCAGTCCAATTAATACCTGAATAAATGGAGAAGCAGACTGCTCGATCGAGACTATTCCGACGGCTGTTTCCATCTTCAAATCAATAATTAATATGTCTCTTGGGTACAAAACAATGAGGAGATGCTTCAAAGAATGATGAAAGTGAATTTCAATGCAATCTTCAACCGTCAGTCCTGCATCAGATCTGAAAATGATAGCATAACCGTGAACAATAGAAAAAAGTACTCAGGCATACTGAACATAGCGAGCTTTCAAACTACTTAGATACCCCTTTTAAAACTGCGGTATTCTATCTGGAAAATAAAATCAACGCTAGAAATTGACACTCGCAAATAATACAAGCTGCTCAAACCACATTTATACCGATGATTTTGCTTACGATATTAGGTTCAGCCGCATATTTGCTTTCAGCCTTGATAATTTCCTACTTTCTTTAACAATTTATTATTGGGTACCTATTAGAGACTTTTGTTGTTTTAATTCTTCTTTCATAATTCTCGTTTGTTCAAAGGTTGTTTTTTTTGCTGTGTGTGTGTTTGCTCAATTTTACTTAAATATTTCGAGGATGATAAGTGAATGCTGAATTTTACTTTGCGCATACTACAGCCTTGATTTTGTAGTTAAGAGTCAAAGAAACGTGACGAACAATTCTTGAAAGATTGATATAATTGCATTCTGTATATGCTTCGTGAGAGATTTAAATGTATAAAAAAAATGGGTTATGGGTAATATCTAATACCAGGCCTTAGATCTGAGGTTTTTAAATTTGCAAAATACGCTACAAGTAATGAAGCTAGGTCACGGTTTTCCCTTGATTCCTTGCTTTAGTGAAAATGTAACTAAGGTTCTTCGGCCCTTAACGATATAATACTAAACAGTTCTATTTTGACAAAGAGCGCTCTAAAAAATTTTACTCACTTCGGTTTGGTATGGGAAACATTAACAGTCTTCATGACCATCTTTAATCGCTCTCTTGTGCGGTGACTATTTTCAAAACAGCTTCTATCTATTGCTTTCGGACTTGAAATATACAATTTTGTGCCATTTCCTGGAGGAATTTTTTTCCAATTGAAGTCATTGAGAAACAGGATTCCATCTGTGCATAAGACTAGGGAAAAAACCACGAGAAGATTAAGTAGAAAAATAGAAGAAAAAAAGGGAGGTAGCTTTAAGACTATATATTAACTCCTGAAAACATCATTTTTTGAATAGAGGGAAATTTCCCTTGGGAAAGAAGTTGAACTGAAAATGGTAATTCTAACCCTCCCCTCCCCCTAATCACTCTCATCACTTTATAAACAATATTTAGCTGTTGAACTTTGGTTAGGTAGTAAATGGGCTTTTCCCCCTTTATATATCCTGATCAAGACTCTGTGCTGTAACGGGCCATTCATGAAGTACATAATGCTAAAAATCAGATTTTATTACTCCCGACTCTCTCTCTAAAACGCTATTTCAAGACAGGTCTGCACACCTCGGATAAACTTGTGTAATGCTTTATTTGACCCTCCTTCCTCTTAAAATGGCGCTTTCTGATAATTTTGGATGAAAAATTGCCACCCCGTATCGATTTTTTATCTAAAATTTTCAAAAATCGACGCTCTGCTTGCAACAGCGCTTGATGTAGCTTTAAATGCCTTCCTCCTTCCTACAGAACTCCTTTGATAAAGGGTCAGATCCCCCTTCCCCTTGAGAGCATTATGTATTTTATGAACAGAAACTTTTGAGTTTTCGTTTGTTAAAATTTTCAACAGGTGGAATGAATCGAGAATTAAATTAGATATCTAATTTTGTGATAAATAATTCGCCAATTGACTTGACAGTTGATTATGTTCCAATGATGACTAGACGTTATACAAGAGTCGTTGTATGAGGGCTCCCGGTCTTTAAAAATTAACTATATTATTAGATCTGGTATAATCATTTTTATTATTACAGAGATTTGTTTATTTGTCTCATTTTTCTGAATATATTTCTACTATAGGTTAAGGCCAGATATAAGAACGGGATCAATCTGACCTCCTTTCAAGGTTATTCAAATAAGAGAATCAGGATAATGAGTCCTTGGTTAGAAATGGTGCATATGGTGAGTTGAAAATAGTTTCTCATAGGATTCTTCATATGTCTATGGTTGACCAAGTGATTTGTTGGCAGTTATGTATCAAAATGAATTCTTATCTAGATCCTAATTAGCTCAAGTGCCATATTTAGAGACTATGATGTAACATTTATGAATAGATAAGTAAGTGAGAAGCATATAATTAGCTTACAGGCCAATCTGGTTGAATCAAAGGGGTCGATTGAAAGAGACACCAAGGTGTGAGGAAAGTTCTGCTTCCACATTTTTGTTTTTTTGTTAACGTCCCACAAAACAAGGAAGTAGGGGGCATGTAGAGCCGCTAAAATTAAATCCTTTTTGTTGTTAGTCCTGATCCATTCTAAACCTGAACAAAAAGAGAAAGAAACGCGTTAGTATTAGAGCAATAGAAGGATACAATTTTACTTAAAATTTTCATGAGTCTAATTTCTGGTTAAAATATTCCTTAAACAAGGAGCAAGGCTAAGAACTAGGAAAGGGCTAGGGAATTGCTAAAATTTAAAAAAACTCAGAACTTTCCTTACTTAATTATACTAATCAAATTTTGTTTCGGAGGGTCCGCTGCACTCCAAAACAAAATTTGTCAAATACTTACGGAAGGAAAGTTCTTTTATACTTTGATGATTCACATTTTATTTTTATTAAAGTCTAATTTCACTTAAAATTCATGGGACTCGAGCTTACAAATTACCAGAAAATCAGAGAATTCCATTCATGGTTTCCTTAAGTTTTTGGATAGTATAATGATTGCTAAGTATAAAGCGGGTGAATGCTTTTGATAATTCCATTCAAGGAAAAAAATATGTGATCTCGGAAGAAAGATTTAAGTATTGGGTCATTCCATATAGAACCTACCAGCCATGCAACCGCCCGACTCGGATTTTGATGATAAATTTTTTTCTTGATCAGACCACCAAATAATGAACTTCTGCAAAATATTAGGTCTCAAATCGAAAAACTCACTGAGATATGAATTTTTGAAGTTTTGAGAATTTTCAAGAAAGTGACGTTTCGAACTTCCGAGAAAGAGAGGGTCATTTTCCCCAATAAAATTCACACCAGGCCCATTTTTCGTCGGATTGAAGTGAAAATTTGACACAATGTCACTGAAAGTATGTAGATTTGAGAAAAAAATGCATAAAATGTTCAACTTCACTCATTGAAGTGCTGTGGTTGATTGTTCGTTGTGATTTTGTCTGATTTTGGCGACAAAACCTTCCCCTCTTCAAATGCCCATAACTTTTGAGCTGCAAGTTATTTTTTGCTCCAATTTTTTTTTAAAATGCTCCTAAGAGTATTAGGAAGACGCCTAAAGAACAATTCTGATGGCGTTTTGGGCTTTAGTATCTTTTTTTTTTCACTTTTGTCCAAAAAAGGCCTAAAAAACTGAAAATAACACCAAAATTATTCCGATAGTCGACCATTACCCTGAAAAGTCAACTCAAAAATCGCTCATTTTTTGCCTGAATGGTCCTTACTGTGTGTACAATATGTTTGAAAAATAAAATCAATGGTATTTTGGGTTTAAATATCTTTTACTTCGAGTTTTTGCCCAAAAAAGGCCCGCAAAACTGAAAAACACTGAAATTACGCCAATTATCGGCCCTAACTTTGGAGTAGCAACTCAAAAATCGCTCAGTTTTTGCCTGAATGGTCCTTACTGTGTGTACAATATGTTTGAAAAATAAAATCAATGGTATTTTGGGTTTAAATATCTTTTACATAGAGTTTTTGCCCAAAAAAGGCCCGCAAAACTGAAAAACGCTGAAATTACGCCAATTATTGGCCCTAACTTTGGAGTAGCAACTCAAAAATTGCTCACATTTTTACCTACTGAATGGTTCCAAATGCATATGAAATGCGTCTGGGGAATAAAAGTGAAGGTATGTTGGGTTTCCATAACCCTTCTCCCGACAATTTTACTCAAGAGAGGCTCGCTTAAATGAAAAAAGCGCTAGGAAAATCTCATTAACCGACCATTGCATTAAAAAAGCAATTAATTGGGGGCCCAGATTTTTCACCAAAAGACTCTTGTTGTATGGGAAGCACACTAACTTGACAAGTGAATATAGTGTATTCTTGGTTGTGGTGGTTTTCCCTTTCACTCCGATCTTTAAGATCGGTATTTAAAGGAGGGAAATAAAACTGCAGGTATCTCTTAACTGGTGGGCATCCCTATTCACATTTAAATGTAATTTACTGACTCCTGGATGACATCATTATGAGGTTAATAACTTACAAATTTATTCTGACATTAAAAATCTAAGGTTTGCCCTTGATTCACTCAATTTAGAACTTAGTTGCTTTTTCAAATCGAAGCATTAAATTTACTTCAAAAAAACTTTTGAATTTTCACGGACACGGACGGGATACGTAAAAGAAATCTCAAGGTCGTTTTCTTCCTTCGATTTGGATAGAACAAGCCCAAAGAACCAATACCTATCATGCACACACGCAACATACGAATTTGTTGAGATTTCTAGCATAACTTTTTGGGTATAATGTTGTTCCTATTTCCAAAAGTGGAAAGTGAGAGACAAGTTCTCAGCACTGCTAACTCTATTGGTACCAAGAGAATGCTACTAATTGCAACCTACCAATTGGACCGCGTTAAACAGAAAGGAACCAAGCCACATCAGCTATTGCCAAATTTGACAGGGAAATTACATTTTTTACGAAAAAAACGCCTGTGCAGATTCCTTTGCAAATTTTAAGGAATTTGCTTTGTATCATGGAAAAAATTCACTGAGATTTGCACAGAAATCCGCACAACCGTTTTCATGTAAAAAAATAAATCACCCGATTAAATTTGGCAATAGCTGATGTGGCTTGGTTCCTTTCTGTTTAACGCGGTCCAATTGAAGCAACTAAGTTCTGAATTGAGTGAATCAAGGGCAAACCTTACAGTACGTTTTTCTCCTCCCTTTAAGAGTGAAACCCTTGATTGAGATGTTGAGGAAATAAATAGGTGACTCAATTTTTCCAAACAAATAATTACAATACTTCAATTCTTGCCAGCATGAATAACCTTCCTCAATTTTTAACAATTTAATGTGATGATAATTCCTATTGGCACTTTTTATCTTGTCCTTACATTTTTACTGTCAGAATACATTTGTAAGTTATTAACCTCATAATGATGTCATCCAGGAGTCTGTAAATTACATTTAAATGTGAATAGGGATGCCCACCAGTTAAGGGATACCTGCAGTTTTATTTCCCTCCTTTAAATACCGATCTTAAAGATCGGAGTGAAAGGGAAAACCACCACAACCAAGAATACACTATATTCACTTGTCAAGTTAGTGTGCTTCCCATACAACAAGAGTCTTTTGGTGAAAAATCTGGGCCCCCAATTAATTGCTTTTTTAATGCAATGGTCGGTTAATGAGATTTTCCTAGCGCTTTTTTCATTTAAGCGAGCCTCTCTTGAGTAAAATTGTCGGGAGAAGGGTTATGGAAACCCAACATACCTTCACTTTTATTCCCCAGACGCATTTCATATGCATTTGGAACCATTCAGTAGGTAAAAATGTGAGCAATTTTTGAGTTGCTACTCCAAAGTTAGGGCCAATAATTGGCGTAATTTCAGCGTTTTTCAGTTTTGCGGGCCTTTTTTGGGCAAAAACTCTATGTAAAAGATATTTAAACCCAAAATACCATTGATTTTATTTTTCAAACATATTGTACACACAGTAAGGACCATTCAGGCAAAAACTGAGCGATTTTTGAGTTGCTACTCCAAAGTTAGGGCCGATAATTGGCGTAATTTCAGTGTTTTTCAGTTTTGCGGGCCTTTTTTGGGCAAAAACTCGAAGTAAAAGATATTTAAACCCAAAATACCATTGATTTTATTTTTCAAACATATTGTACACACAGTAAGGACCATTCAGGCAAAAAATGAGCGATTTTTGAGTTGACTTTTCAGGGTAATGGTCGACTATCGGAATAATTTTGGTGTTATTTTCAGTTTTTTAGGCCTTTTTTGGACAAAAGTGAAAAAAAAAAGATACTAAAGCCCAAAACGCCATCAGAATTGTTCTTTAGGCGTCTTCCTAATACTCTTAGGAGCATTTTAAAAAAAAATTGGAGCAAAAAATAACTTGCAGCTCAAAAGTTATGGGCATTTGAAGAGGGGAAGGTTTTGTCGCCAAAATCAGACAAAATCACAACGAACAATCAACCACAGCACTTCAATGAGTGAAGTTGAACATTTTATGCATTTTTTTCTCAAATCTACATACTTTCAGTGACATTGTGTCAAATTTTCACTTCAATCCGACGAAAAATGGGCCTGGTGTGAATTTTATTGGGGAAAATGACCCTCTCTTTCTCGGAAGTTCGAAACGTCACTTTCTTGAAAATTCTCAAAACTTCAAAAATTCATATCTCAGTGAGTTTTTCGATTTGAGACCTAATATTTTGCAGAAGTTCATTATTTGGTGGTCTGATCAAGAAAAAAATTTATCATCAAAATCCGAGTCGGGCGGTTGCATGGCTGGTAGGTTCTATATGGAATGACCCTATTGTTATTTCAACCATTATCTGTTTTCTTTTATTCAGTACTTGCTAATGAGAGGGTAGAATGGAATCATTGCTGAAGAGTAGTTTACCTAAAGTGGGTTTTGGACAGTCCATTAGATGAGTGACAGCTTTTCCACTTTTCATGCTCCATATGATGATTTGTCCAGACTCATCACCCGATGCTAGGGTCAGGAAATCATTGTCATTTTTTTCCAGGATACTGTAAGGAGCCCAAGCAACCTGGACATGAAAAAGATGAATTAGACCTACAAAAAGTATTGATGAAAAAACAATTGTCACATTCAATATGAATCTTTCCTCTTTTTTGGGGTAAAAACAATAATGATGTAAGTTGATGATCGGCAATCCTCCAAAAACGAGGCGATCACCATCAAAGCTGCAAGTTATAAGGTATGATGAAATACTGTCTTCTACAAAAGTTACGACTGTAAGACTGTTGAGGGGAAAGTTAGTATTGAGACAAATTATTCGAGGTTCAAATGGTTCAACTTTGAATGAGGTGTTACGACAGAAATGCATTCAATAATCGATACTATGATATTTCGGAAATTTTTGAGATCTTCATTTTGCCATATGAGCCGCGAACCAATTTGCAAGCAAAAAAAATTTGCTTTTCCTGAATATTGCTGACATTTGGACTACATTTTGCAATAAGGAACCACTATCTCTGGCTCTTCCATAAAACCACGTATCTGCAAAGGGAAATCAATGACATATATGAGGGCATATATGTAACAATAGCGGTCGCTGACATCCGCCATTTTTAGGGCAATCGCTTTTTTCGAAATCTAGAGCCTCCAAGAATGCCTGTGCAAAGTTTCAGACTTCCAGCGCAATTTTTCGGCGAGATATGAACTGAAAACCATGTTATTTGTAAAAACAGTGGATGTGAGAATCCACTGTTTTCCCCGGCTGGCGCGGCAGGACTCTGTGGAGATTTGAACCCACTTGCGATAACTGCCTGCCCACCAGCCATGGGCTGTAGCTGACACTCAAATTATACGTATCGGGACCGTCTCGCCAGAATTGTTGAATTTTTAATTTATTTTAGAATTTGTTCCTTGTTTTTGTCGTAAAAGTTACAAATGGTTTAGTTTCTTGATCAATTTTGTTAAATGACTCAGCATTGACTTACTTTTAGGTAATTTCAATCGTTTCACCTGCCTTACCCTTCCTGAAGACTTTGTTTCATGCATAAAAAAGTGTTTGCAGTAAAAATAGCGGATGTCACATTTTTTTCAAATCGCTGTTACTCCTTCAATTTTTCACTTACATAGATCGTAAAACGTGTATTTTTTACCGGAACAGTTGCTCTTCATGAAAATCTTTATGAGAATCCTCTCGGTTCTACGGGCGGAAAAGTGCAAAGCTTCAAAAACTTCAAACGCGATTTTCTCACAATGTGAAAACTTGACATCCGCTATTGTTACAGATAAGTCCTCATATGTTGTTTCTAAAATGAGCCAGAAATAGTGGTTCCTTATTGCAGAATGTAATCCATTTGAAAGATAAAAGTCGTTATATTACCTTCTTTACAAACGTTTTGTGACCTTTGAAGACTTGGACATGTTGAGCAGTCGCAGGCTCCATGACAATAACGTATGTATTGCTCCCATAGGCAATGAACCCTTGATGACCCCTGAAATTAAGAGCATTCAAAATTGAATTATACAATGCAGCATGACCTTAATTATGATGAAAAAGAATGGCTGGTACCCAATGTATGCTAGATAGTATGGTGTGAGACCACACATTTTTAATATCATTACATTTACTTACCGAGTGGCTTATAATTTATTCCATACTGTTCAAAGAGAGGGACATTTTTACTGTTTTTAATAGATAGGGAGGATAATTTAAAACATAAAAATTCAAATAAGTGAATACTTATACCGCTAACTGATCTATGGAAAGTTCAGGAGCTCTGTGGTGGGAGGTTAACATAAAAAAATTGAGCGAGGACATGAATTTTTTTTTTTTTTTTTTTTTTGTACACCAAATATTGATGCTACTCTGTACACAATATCAATATGACTGTTTTAGATACTACCTTCCTTGTTAAAAACCACCGACACGCTTTCACATTAGAACTTATATTGGGTATTTTTCTATCTTACAAATAGCTTGTGTTACACCCCAATTTAAGAGGTCACATGCTGTGCTTTGCCTCTCAAGATAAGTAAAAACCATCAAGTTTCATGGATCTTAACATGCACTACAGAACTGCTAAGAGGGCAAGAAAGCATTTTACTGGTATATTTTAATTATGTTTCAACTTGAGTTTATCTTAATGGTATATATATTTATTAAGTATTAAGCAAAAATGTACATTACGATGGTGTAAGTCTGCAATCACATATCTCGTTTGCGGTGTCTGAAAATCTCCGCCTCTATGTTGTTTTTTTAAAGGAGAATAAATTGACATCATTCCTTGAAATTTATGCAGAATTTTTTTTCGCGAAGAAAAATTACGGCAGTTTTAAAAAATTGCCATTGAGCAGTTTTCCATTTAAAAAATAAAGTATGACAGGAAGTCTGTGACGTAGCAAACCGAGTTATGTGATTGCCGACTTACACCGTCGGTTAGTAAATACCACTATTGAAGCAATGAGAAAATAATTTTCATTTAAAGAAGATAGAAGAATACCATGATATCGATCCTTTATTTGTAGGGTGTGCAGGGCCAGGAATTATACGAGGGGGACATCCTTTTGTTTTAATTAGAAATTCTTCTTGGGCCTCCATGCCCTCATCCGGCGATGTTAGTTTCATCGCATCCATGATTTTAGTTATCTTTCCTACTTCTCATCCAGATTTTTATTCATGGTTATTTGCTTGCCTCCTGAAAAAGCAAAGAAAAATTATACAATATGAAGTGCAGGATCTACTGTCAACTGACTTTATTTTTGTTGGTAATAAAGTCAGGCAGAGCGGAAGAAAAATGTCAACATTGAACGTTTTATAAAATGAATTTTCTCGTTGGAGGTAGTGCTGAAAATTGCGCATGAAACAAAGGTTTTAAAAATTAATTCTGATGGTCTGATGGGCGTAGCCCAAAATCTGGTTAAGAGAACAAATAGAGAGTCCGGAGAGGAGTTAGTCTTGATGCTTAAACTTTGTATAGAATGTTCTCCCTTAGTATTTGTATGTTTAGGACACATCATGATGTGAACTAAACATACTAATAAAAAAACAAGAGAGAAAAAAGATCAGATCTTAAAATTTTCAGGGAATTTCAGGTAGAACTGGCTGGGAACCTCATAAATTGGTGGCACTTCCAGTGCTCCACTTTGATTGCATGAATCGGGCTGTGCATATGTATAGATGGAGGAACGCCATTGATGTCAACCTGTCAGATCCGACCCTACTGACAGAACATGTTCTGCGCTAGAAAAAAAGATGAACTACAGAGTCCATCGCCCAAAAACATTACATGTTTCATGACCCGATAAATTGAGTCATGTAACATGCCACTAAGTATGCGCTAAATATATGCCAGGTGAATAAAGTGGATCTTCTTTGATCACCAGGCTGGACAGTTGCTATCCACGACTATCGGGCAAAGATTTAATGAGGACCCGATAGCACCCTCTTTAATGTAATTTAGGAAAGGCAGCAATGTTGAGCAAAAAAAGCATGTGTCTCTCACCTACAGGTGGTACTTATGGTTATTAATAAGCCAAAGATTCAATCGAGCGATTCCCACAACAACAACAACAGGTAAAACAAAGCTTTTTATAATCAGTTCTAGAATTAGACCCATGGTTCGAAGAATAATGGTTTAGAGACTGTCTCATGTAACTTACACTACTGAGACTAAATACCTCTGATACAAAGGAAAACGATTAAATAATTACCTAATGTCGCAGTCTACGTTCTGCAATGCACTTGCCTTAATCACTCGATCATAACACGACAGTCTTATCACGCCATCAATTTGATAACAAAAATAATTGGTGGAAAAGCAAAGCAGCGTTGAGATCATGGTACGTGGTTGCCAAATTGCAGAATCAGCGAAAACACTACCGTAAAAATTGGGAAATTTATCGATTTTATGCGCAAATACTATTTTAAAATTTAGTTTTTGACACATGAAAGTTATTGTAAGGGTGAAGTACAAAATCAACTTACATCAAAGCCCTACGGCAAAGCTTCAAAATTTCTTCTTCTCGCAAATTGGTTCAAATGGCTGATTTATTCCAATTATTCCTCATTACGAACAAAAGGAATCTTAACCGCAAATTCTGAACCAGACGTTTTGATTGGTCTAGAGCGGTTCATTCCACACATTCCAAGTTGAACCAAAAATAGCGGGAATTTCAAATAATCACGGATATCCTTCTCTAGGATATCCTGTTTATTGTAGAATTTCCGGTTCCGGTCAAGCGAAGTTTGTTTGTTATGAAATTGAGGTTATGTTTTCCGCGCTGTGAAACTCATTTACTAAACAAAATCGTTTTTGTGCGTTTTAACATCACAATTATCAATATTTATCCTTCTCCGTTTGGAATGTGCTTAGCGGCCTGACAACCTTTTTATATCAGGAGGTAAAAATGACTGCAGGACTGGAAAGTTACTTAAATCGTATCCTTTTTAACTTCTCATCTCACAGGTAGCAGAAAACCAACTTGTTGAGATCGCCCCTCTCATCATATCAGTTTTCCTCCCTCCTTTATTTTTATGCTGTGTGTTTTTACATTCCAAGCAAGCTGTTAAGTTTGTAATGATTTTAAGGAGACTAGGTCCAAATTTTGCAGCCTCATATTAGCTTTGATTGCCAGGAGGTTTGCTGTATTCTTGTTCCAACCTCTTCGTTTTGAAACTCGTGTTAAAACAAGGTAAATCACCTCTAATGCAATCTTATCGGCAACGTTTTTGTAAATTATTCAAAGCTCCTCTGCAGCATGATTGTTGAAATTTATGTTGGCATGACAAGAATCGAAAATCGACATATAACACAGCGCAGATAGGGCCATGTCTTGTCTTATCGTGCCGACAAAGCCAGTTAAAGTTTCAACAATCAGGCTGCTGGTGGATTTCTCATGGAGATTGGAAGTTAATCGGCAGCTTATCAGGAATGAATGGTAGGTAAACATGAGGCCATCAGAGCGTGCTACAATGTTGGTGGTCACTGGCAGGTAGGAATTCTCTGGTAGGAACCAATGGTTCTGAAATTGTCTTTTGTCAAATCTATAATTTCTGTCGGAAATTCACGGGTCATGCTAGGATGAATTCTTGAATGCCCTACTTTACATCTAGATTAGTGATAGTTCAAACCATTATAATTGTTCTAGTCCTGGATGTAGTACCCGGAAATGCTTCTCTCCCAACCATGAGGGCTTCTCTTAGGTTTGCCTTTTAGGTCAATGTCATTCTTCATACTTTCAAAGCAAGAGCTGTCGCTAGAATGGAGTAACTTTTTTTTATCTTTTCTTGAATTTGCTCATTGCTTTTCAGAGTTTTGACATGATTGCTCCTTTACTCATTTTCTCAGATCAAGTGTCGATCATTACATCAGACGGACGGAATTTTGTTGTAAGTGTTAATTTTTTTAGAATGACATTTATTTCTACATTACAAACTGAGAAAAATATTTTTCAGGTAATCGTATCAACAGGTGATAATACATTTTTTTTCTCGAGTAAATGTGTAATAATACCACTGAAGTACCTTTTGTTAAATAGAGTACTTATATCACAGCCAGATTGTGTTATATTTCTACAATCAATCATACCCATTTTGTTAAATGATCAATAACAGGCAAGTTATACGTAATTTGTAATAATTTTTATAATGAAACTAAAAAGTGGCAACTATCTTGGAAGCTTAATCAGTTAACTTGAGAAGTTTTCTAAAGATGAAACCAAACATGGATTTTTAAGAAGCAGCGTGAAGTATCCTTGATACATCTCTGTAAAATAGGAAATAATATAAAAGAAAAATTAGTTGCTACAACTTATCTTTTTCATTGATTTTAGCTCTGCCTGTTAAAATAGCTGAATCATTTTAAGAAAAAACACGAAAGGAATCAAAACCACTGTTCAAACAGCAGCAACTAACATGTTTGGCTCTCATGTTTTCTAGGGTACATTGAAAGGATTTGATCAGACAATCAACTTGATTTTGGACGACAGCCACGAAAGGGTTTACAGTCCTACTCAGGGTGTTGAACAAGTAGTTCTTGGTTTGCACATCATCAGAGGTGACAATGTGTAAGTATCAAATGAGCTCCTAGAAAGAATACCTAGATGGCAGACTCATAATTTGCTAAAATCTCCAAGATTAAGTAACTTTCCCCTATCCAAGAATTCTCATTTAAAAAAAAAAAAAAAATACAAGTACATAACAATTTTCAAGAAAGGATTCTGAGGTCGCAATCAACCAACTTTGCCTTGAATCATCCAGTTTTCTGGTGGCGATTATATAAGAGAATTACTACTAGAGCCGTCTCTGTTATAGGATGAAAAAGCAGAGAAACTCAAAGTTAAAATCTGAAATAGTCTAAATTACACAAGTTCCCTGTGCCTTATGTAGGTAGAAATAAAAAAAAAAAAGGTATCAGGGATTTTTTATTTTTCTGATATCTATCCAAAAGAAGTGCAATTACTTCTCTGAAAACCGCCGAAAGTCAGCACTATGGATCCTCAGGTAAAATGTTGAGTAGCTTGTAAAATTTTGGAAGGTGACAAAAGTTTAGCAATTAAAGTCCACTTGTAGAACATTGCACACAACTCAAAAAAGTTGCATATTGATGGCTTAATGCAAAAAATGAATAGCTCCATTGCAAGATTTTGAAATCCCTGCTCATTCTCCTCATAGCAATTTAATCAAGATGCTCCCGTCTCAATTTTTTTAATTAGTTGAGAGAATTTACAGCAAATGTCTTTAGAAACTGTCTGTTTGCTTTTCTTTAACAAATAAAAAAAGAGAGGAGACCTACATTGTCGTAATCTGAGGTATGCATTTTCAACCTTATTTATCAATACCTTTCTTAAACACTTTTTTCAAGGATTCAATGTGTACAGCAGGTACAATAATTGTCTACCCCCTTGTTTCCTTATGAGCCTAAATGATTTTTTTCACACTTTAATTCAGCCCAAATTAGTAATAAATCAGTAGTGTACTAATGAAACCACCTGAAAAAACTTTGTTGTGGTGGTAATTTAAAGTCTAATATCCAGAAATTTTGATTGCCTTTCTTCTTCTTTTTTTCAGCGCCATTGTTGGAGAAGTAGATGAATCCCTGGATTCAAGGCTAGATTTACACAAATTAAAAGCAGACCCCATAAGTTCTGTCGTATATTAATTGGACTGTGTAATTACCTGTAATTAATAAAATGTTTCGTTTAAAAAAAGTTAATTCTTTACGGTTTATTTTTGTGTCAGTATAAAACCTCTCCTCAGTTCTTTTTTTTTTTTTTTTTAATCAAAGAATCCAACTAGAGATTAAAATCTGCATCATATTAAGAAAGAGGAAAAAGTAAATTTTAACCCAAGCTACATTGAAACAGTTGGCTTATAATATTCCAAATTGTTTCAAGCTGATAGTATTAACTGCTAGTAAAATAATAGATTAAGTGATGCTGTATTGGTGTATCATCATTAGTTTTTTTTAAAAAGAGTGCATTACTGTAGTTAAAATTTCAAAATATGTAGAACTATACCAGGTACCATGATCAAACTAAGATAAAGAAAGTTCAGCCTTTAAAGGAGCATTTGAAATGCTTTGCCACTGTCTTATGAACGGCACAGCCACCAAAGCAACACTGAAGAAGTACTGAGTGTGAGAAGGGCACTTCTCGGGAGGAAAGTTGCAGAATTTCCATCACTAATTTATGCCATTGAGAAGAATCTAATGTGTGATATTTCTGGATTTCTTTCTATGGAACATTGTAGAATTATGGAAAATCTTCAGTAAAAGTTCCAATGAAATGCATTCATTCTCTTTCCCTAAAATGAATGAAAATTTTAGCAAAGATTCTGAAACAAATCAACCAAGAGGAAACCCTCTCCCACCTAGCGCTTCAATTTGCAAATTCATTGCAGGGAATTTATTGAGGAAAAATATCCTCGAGTCAAAAAAAAACATGAAAAAGCCAACTTAACAGAAGACAGTGATCTAGGGTTTATTCTCCAAATGACCAATTATAAAATGTTGCTTGACTAGAAGATAAATTTACAAAAATATACTTGCATAATTTACATATAAAATTTACAAAAATTGCAAAATTCCAATTGTAAGTGAAATTAATGCATAATAATGGTGATACTACCAGACCATACATTATTTTTACAATAGTTGAAGGCCATGAGAGCTGTGATTTATCGCCGGTAATTCTTCTTGCTATGATAATTTGAAGATTTGTATTGATCAATGGTGATAGGTTCCGCAATCGGACATGATCTGCCACCGAATCTCAGCTGCCCTGACTCCTTCCTGCCACCGAAACCACCTCCTAAAAAATTCAACAACAGAGTTGAGCATAATTGAAATTTAAACCATTAAAATCACTCACTTGTGACAGCTTTTTCCTTAAGAGATAACACGTTGTGAGAAGTGGCCCATCATTAGTGAAACTGTAGTTAAAAGAGTTGAAGTTGGTTTAGAGTTCATAAGTTCTGTTGAGGAATATCTGAAAGTTTATATTCAAACTAACCATATCTCCAAGCTTTTTCATCTTGGTTATCAGTAAACAGATTTGCCCAAAGAGGGAACTCAACAACATGAACAAACAATCTTGCAAACTGCAATCAGTCTATATCTCATAGGATTTCGGTTGTTTTAAAGCATTTCTTTGGTTCTAACTTAGAAAGAAATGCAAAATCAAATGCTTTACACTGATGATTAAAATTATAAGTGAAAGATTAATAACGGTTTACATGATCGTTCATTTATAGCAACTCAGGAGAAAGTGCCAGGAAAAGTGTACTCAGGAAATTGGAGGACTGCACGATGATCACCAAGAGATCCAGTTGCAGCTCAATTTCTGTATTATTTTACACAATGTTTCTTACAGTCTCCTGGATCAGATAAGCTTAAGGCTGAGAGGTGAATGATTCAGCCTTCTTACATGCGTTTTCTATTGGATCTATAAAAGTGAAAAATTACCTAATCTTCGAGGTTTCCATCCTGGAAGAGTGCGCCCACGCTCAAAATCTACCATTGCTTTCTGACCATCGAGGGTTATATTTCGAGCCTCGATATAAGCAGTATAGGCATCGTCTTCATTGATATATTCAACAAACGCATACCCCTTGCTTGTGCCCGTAACAACATCTCTTACAACTTTGCAATTGGCGATTTTCCCATATACTGAGAATTTCTGCAACATACATGAACACACGTTAAAAATAATTGTTATTAGATGACTTCAGGGGCAAATTGGTGAGGATTATATTTAGGGAACACAGTTGGCAAGATAAAACAGAATTACAGTGATATTTCTTTTTAGTATCCGATAAATTGAGATGGAGATGTTTTCTTGTGGACTTCGGTGTGAAAAAAAAACCTGTCTCTCGGACAAAAATAGATTTTTGACCTCAAAAACATCATAAATGTAAAAATTTCAAAAATCTTTGGCAGCTCACTCTCATTTACTCTCCTTCTCAGAGGGTTTTCTTCAATTTCTCAGCCCGGTTTATGAGGTTCAGAAGTTTTTGACTTCATACGGCTAAGGCCTTGTCAATACAAGTGTAAACAAGTGCATTTCGTGAAACTTTTGGGCAAAAAATTTCAATGAATTGAGGTTTTGTAGAATAAGTTGTGGCTGAGTTATGATAAGTTCCAGGAAAAAGTTTGCCCGATGTTCCGCGAACCACGCTTGTGTGGACAAGATCTTGAAAATATTTACCGGATGACACGCTGATAAAACACCTACCTCACGAAGATAACTTTCTGTTACAGTTGGACGCAGTTTCCACACAAATATGGTTGTATAAGGGTTTCCATCTTCAAATTTTCGCGGTCGATACTTTGCATTCATCGCTCTGACGATGGCATTGTCATGCGGTGTGGTGTCAGTGCCATCTATGCTTCCCGCAATCAATGGATCATAACAAACATCCAGTTTTTCAAATTTCTTTTTGTGCAAAACTCGAACTTTGGCATCTGAAAACAAGGTTGATTATGTTAGAACTATAAGCACAATACAATATCTTTGGAAAATAATCATAGATTGAAGCTAAAAAATAATAAGAGCACTAATAAGATGAGCACAAATTGTGTGCTGAGAGATTTCATAGATAAAGGAGGGTTATCAATGATACGGACGGTTTTTGGGCCCACCCTGAATTTTCTCAACTTCACAACTTTTTGCTAGTTAAAGGTCTCGGATTTCACAGAATGCATCGAAACAAAGTCATTTTTTGGTCTGATACTGGCCTAAACATGGGTGTGTAGGCGAATTTTGGCAAAAAATGCGGGCATTGTGAGTTGGCGGTCCGATGCCAAAAAAGCCGCATTTTCCCCAAAATTGGCACTTCAGATGAGGACGTACTGCAACTTCCTCCAGATTTAGTAAGACGGTGTAGGTAAACAATATTCTCTCCAAGAGGGCTGGTATTAAACTGTCAATGAAGACATTAGATTTTCAAGGACAGCAGCTGAATATAATTGACTGAAATATTCTCACCTGGAGATGTGCAGGAAGATTTCTCGTTAGACTTTTCCATGATGAAGACGAACCTGAGAAGCAGCTACTTTCTGTGATGTTAACTATTTTCCACTTGGATTCCACTGCTGTTGCAACTGAAAATGGGAAATCATTTCATAAAAAGAAAATTAGTTTGTAGACTGAGTTTACAAATGAGCTACGTAAATTGAATTCCTGCTTTCAATTTGGCAAAAGCTGATGTGGCTTGGTTCCTTTTTGCTAAACATGGTCCATTTGTTCTCCCCCCCCCCCCCCTGTTCTAAGTTTAACGCCCTACACTCCGTCCAAGTGCCACATCATTATAAATGCATCAATCATCTGTTGACCTATCGGTTAAGTACCACATAAATTTATGGTGAGTAGTGCTAATTTCTGATGTGACATTTGTCCATTATTCTCTTTTCTCCAGTTCTAACAGTAGTTTTCATCTACTTCTACTGCATTTCAGCAGATTGCTGGTAAGCTTTCTGGAGCCCTCAGAAAATGTTACGAATTTAGAGGGAGAACTCAAATCAGATAAATTAGCGGTGGTTTACTTTTAATCGTCATGCTCAATACACTGATCCAGGCACCTGCATTGTGGTCTCCTGTCAAAGCACGTACTATACAAGCAAAGTAGAGCTCTCAACAAGACGTCACGAGACCCTCAAAGCTCGTCTTCCCAAAAATCTTTGAGGGCTACTGAGTGTCACTTAACCCCACAAGACGCAACTTTAAGAGCTCTACTTTGATGGTATGATACAGGCTCAATCTTCGGTTGACGTTAGATAGCAGCAGCACAGTTACCAGCACACGGAGGGTAAAAAACTACCGTCTACTCTGACGTGAATCCAGAGCACAACATAAAGTTCCATCAAGTGAACTTGGGTAGTTGGTCAAATGATGTAAAATTAACTTAAGTAATTAAAAATAAACGAGAAAATATACCTTAATACAGCACTATCTTTCATGATGACTGATTGAACTGAATCTAGGATAGATTAATACATCAGGAGATCCAGATCAAAATTGAACCCTTGACAAAAACCTGATTCATACACAACGTAATTGGATTATCACGGCTATCCTAATATTCCAATCAGAGCGGAGAGATTAAGAATATTTGCTGGGAAACACTCGTAATATCTGACTTGCTAATAATATGTAGTACAATCACAGCGACTTATGGCAAGAAACATGTTTGTTGTTTATGTTTACATTAAAACCTTACTTAACCTCTTAACCTCAATTGGTTTGCGTGAGGAGCACGGCTGCGGGGGTAGGGAGGAAAAAGAGAGGGAAAAAACTGGCTCTGATAGGCTGATGGTTGGAATGCGGCGACCTTGGCTCTGATTGGCTGATACTTCCCGCCTATTTTCCCATTCTCGATTTCCGGCCAGTAGGTTTCCGTTTCCGGTTTGTCGCATGATGATGGACTGTCACCGCATGCGAATTTTCACATCACTACTTCAACCTCCTGAGAAAGCTGATCGCATAAGAAAATTAATAATTAGGCGCGTAGCCGCGTACGCTCCTCCTGATGCCGCCCATGAACGCACTATAAATCGCTTTCTGCAATTTTGCATAAACCTCACAATTGAGGAGCTTTCCAGAAAAAGGGCATGGCACATGCAAAAAAATCGCGTTTGAGAAAAACGCATTTTGAGTTTCGATCATTACTTTCTGGCCACTGATGGTACCTGTCATCGCAGTTTGGCCTCCCGATTTCGAACGTAAGTCACTGACAGTGGCCCTAGAGTATGTATCGAACCTTCAAATGCGTTTCTCTCAAAAGCAAATTGCTACACGGCAAAAATTGAATTGCTGATTTAACAATTAAATTGCTAAAAAAAAGTGACTGCAATACTTCAACATAGATTTCACAACACAAAAATGCTAATTTAACCACTATTGTAAGCTAATTTAACCACGGGGGTGGTTAAAGTAGAATTTTTGTGTTGTAAAATCTACATTGTAATATTGCAGTCACTTTTTTTTTTTTTTTTTTAGCAATTTAATTGTTAAATCAGCAATTTAATTTTTTCCGTGATGTTCCCTTTTTCCGGAAAGCTCATCAATTATTTGAGATGGGTTTCTCGTCTCATTTTCCAAGATTTTAATTTGAACAAAAGAAATATTCAATGTGGGCTGGTCTCCTTCTCGGAAGCTAGTAAATTATGAAAGGAAGGAAAATTATCAAAATGTCAAACTCATTTTAACAATTTTCCTGCGTTTCTTTAAGCTTCAATGAATACTTCGGGCAGCTCAAATTTGAATATTCCTCGTTCAATTTCCTCCAGTATAATTTTACCGTAAACAGCGATCGGGGGCTGACCATCGAAATTAAATAAGTAATGGACACAGCAATTGACGAAGATGACATACGGGAAATGGAGCGACTTCATTAGTTGGAACAGGTGGTTCATATAGACTAAATAGGAAAATTATGGACAAGCTACCTGTAGGGCCTCTCCTCTCTCGTGGGTTGCCACGGCATAGTCTAGTCAGTCTACCTCCTTTGTCCAACGCAACCATCCGCCTACACCAATCAGATCACTCCAGTGTCTCGTAATCTTCGTTGTCTATAGCTCTGTCTATCAATTTCAATAATCGGATCACGGCTGGACTTGTGTTTTGTAATACATTCTCTGAGCAGCTTGTCACGGGTAACAGCTTACCTTTCTTTCTACCGACCCACGAGTAGGACTCCACACAATGATGAACGGTATTAGTCTGTTTTCGTATGTTAGTGCGCCTTCAATTTCGTCTGATACTGTGCAATACTTCCGAGGAAGAATAGTTGCTCATAGCGCCTTCAAGGGTATTGCCTCTTCTGCTGGATGGCAAAGGATAACGATAGCAGCCGCTGCTATTCTGCCGTGCTAATGAAGAACGCCGTATGGACATTCGAGAGTTGCCAAATTTCCCCGGATAAAGCATGCATTTTTAACGAAATTTATGCATATTTTTTCTTTGAATTTTCAGATATTTAGATTAAATTGCGAACAAATAGTTTAAAAAAATTGGAAGAAAAAAATTTACAATTTCCCAAATAAATTCGTATTTTATCAGAGGAAATTCGGCAACGCCTGGAGGTTCATACGGCGTTTTTCCTCAACACGGCAATTTTACACTCTAGTGCGAGAGCTTGCGGTCACACATTTCCTTATCACTGAACGATGAGGTAAATAACATTTATACTTCAATTTACGACGCTGCAAATTTTTCACTGCCAATTTTGTACAGGTAAACGAATATGGACACTTTAAGATTTGCCGTGATTTTTCCGAGGTATAACGCAAAATTTTATTTTAGTGTTTCATTCAAGTCTATAATTCTTTGATTTCCCTAAGATAGAAAAAGAGAAAACCCTCAAAAAAAAGAAGGGGGAAAATCCGATCCGCAATATAATACTCAAATTAAACGGCCCGGATGAGTTGATAAAGCGCCGAAACATACTAACTGAAAATCCAAGTTATTATGAGATCGCTTTCGCGTCTAAAATTTAAAGATTATAAACTTTGACTGTATTTCTCTGTATTTGATTGTATTTCTCTGTAAAAGGAACGGATTAACAAGTACATTAACAAATAAACGAGCAGTCATAACAAAAAAATGGCAGTATTTTAGAAGGCCAATACAACATTGATCATCTACGCTTCGCACAGTGGATCGAGTCAATTAGAGAGGCCGGACATAAAAATTTTGACTTAAACTAAACTGCAAATTTCGATGTTTATTTCGTCACATTTTAAATTTAAAGGGATGCTTCTAGTAGCAAGTTCTACGAGAAAACCAATGGAACCACTTTTAGAACCTCAACATTTTGTATAAACGGAGTTTTGAGCTCTTAAAGGTTCCGAATTTAGTCCGACCTCTCCTATCGACTCGATCCACTGTGTGTCGGTCACTATAAAAAAGAAGAGAACGAGGAGAAAAATTATAATGCTAATGATTGTTTTATTTGAGTATTCATTTCTTTATCACGCTTTTCGACAAAAAGACCAAAAATAGAATAATTCACTTCGTACGCAATTGAGGTGGGGACAGCATTTTTTTCGGTTGCATAGTGAGTTCTCCTTGGCACATTTGCCCAACTTCCCAGAGAATATTTCGTTCGCTCTTTCTTTTGCATCTGGCGATTCATTGAAACCCCCGGCAAATGACACTGATGGTTTCTGGTCATCGTTTATTTTTACTTCTTTTTCATCCAGACCAACATCGAATAACCCTGATGATTCCGCAATTGCAAACTGAGCGAGGATGACCGCAAAAACGAAGGCAAAGATGACCTGAACATGAAAATGTAACAAGCATGGATCAAAACAAATAAGAAAAAGGAGTTTTCCAAGGTAACCGGTTTGCTTGGACGAACGACTTACTAACCTTCAGCCGTTGCCATATCTCCTAAAATAAAAAACAAATTTACTGGGAAAATTTTGAATATTTTTCTTCAAATGATTCAGACAATTTTGTTCGCAATTTAATCTAGAATATCTGAGAGTTTAGGGTGTAAAATGCAATACCTTCTCTACAAATACATGTTTCGTCTACTGGAAAAAAACACATTGGATCTAGAGTCCAGACTCTTGAAAACATTGACAAGAAAAAGGACTCTTGATTCAATCAGATTTAAGCTTACATCAAAAGGAAATCCCTTCAAATTAAGAGGCTTGGTTCTTGATTTAAGCTTAAATCTGATTGAATCAAGAGTATTTTTTCTTGTCGATGTTTTTAAGAGTCTGGACTCCAGATCCAATGTGTTTTTTTTTCAGTGTCCGATACAATTTGGCAACACTCAAATATTCATACGACGTTCTTCTTCACCACGGCAGCGTAGGCCATTATAGGCCTAACAATCATCATCACTGTAAGGACTACATTTTGCAATTTGGAACTATGAATTCTAGCCCGGTTTAAAAACAACGTATGTGCCATTAGTTTCCCTATGCACATAAGTGTTTTTCCAGAAGGGCCAGAATTTATGGTTCCAAATTGCAAAATGCAGTCCAATTATAATTCCGTAAGCCCTATCCTTTACGTCAATATTCAGCGCGAACCGCCGGGCCGGGCCGATCCATGCGCAGGTGGTACCGGCTTCATTGGCGGATCCAGCAAATTGGCAACATTGTCTCCTCTCCATTTAAACCTATGGAAATGTATCGATTCTTGGAGGGACCAGGTGCTCCGACAAGAATCGATTATTTAGCATAGGTTTAAATGGAGGAAATCCAGTGTTGCCAAATTGCTGGATCCGCCTCTGACCGGCTTGACCGTTTCGGTCCCCCGATGGCGGGAAAAATATAGAGATCGGCCCCCCTTGCGCCCTTGGAGAGATCGGTTATCCCGTTAGTCTCACCGGGAGGTGCGCGGTTTTTCGTTATTTTCGGGCGCTTTTTTTTCGGTCAGCTGATAGCTCTGCGGCCCGGGGTGGTTGTTGTCATGGAAATCGCCGTTGCGTGGATGATGGATTTTTGGCAGAAGCGTACCTCAAAATTTTACGTAAAAAAAGCATAATTTTCGCACAATAGGAAGTTCAGAGATCAAATTTGAAAGAGATATAAATAATGCGATGATGAAAGTGCGAAGCCACGGTTCGCTTTTTGCAACGTTGCAGAAGCAGACTCCCTGCCACACGCGACGCAATTTATTTAAAATGATCAGAAATTTTCTTCTCCTTCGGCAGAATGTTCTGTATATATTTCAAGCGATAAAGTTAGCTTCGTTCTCATTTGAAAAAATTGGAAAAAAATGAGGAAACAAACAGCTGGAAAATTTCCGCAATCCTTCGATCCCAAGATTGCATGCAGGCTCGCGGTGTGAACACCAAAAGGCAACAATGATATCCTAACTGTTGGGGAATCTCGTATCAGAGTGCTTAAATTCTTAACTTGTTTAATGGTCCATTCAATCTAAAAAAGCGAACATAGAAAACTTTCCTAACTTTTCTCAGAAAAAATGTTTCCGGAAGAAACGAGGCAACTTTGGACTGTTCATACGGCGGCGTCGAAACACAACTTGGGCCTTTTAAGCCCCATTTTTCGATGCCACGATTATCCCAACGCGAGTTCGAATAATAATCGCGCCGAACACGGTGCGGTCGGTGTCAAAGCGCCTGCAAGACCGTAGGAATACTTTCCGCATTGCGCTAAACAGTGCGGTCGGCGTCGAACGCGCATTAGCGCCTACAAGATTGCATGAATACTTCTCGCATTGCACCAAACGCAATGCGAGATTTATTTGCGATAACTACTCGATCGCGGGTATAGGTTGCACAATGCCGCTAATTGGATTGAAGGCGCATCACATTTTGAAGATGACTCGACACTCGACTGAGTTCCCTTCCTTAGCTTGCGCGACGCTAAAATCGCCGCAAAACTAGGCCCACGCGTCATTTCTTTCGACGGTCCCTGCCCGGTTTTTGCCACAATTAGAGGGTAAATAAGTATCTAAATTGCAACGAATCAACAGCACGGACGACACTTAAACGATGCAGCGATTCTGAAACTTGATTCGCGTAAAATTAATTTTGGTTTAATAAAAAGAAAACGGAAAAAACGGCAATATCGCGTCAAAATTTTTTGTGATTTTAATTTAAATCATTCCGGGAATTTCTCTGAAACTTCTACAAAAACTGTGTAATAGCTTTTTTTTTTTTTTTTTTTTTTTTTTTTTTTAAAGATGAAAACTAAAAAAATGAGTAGGGATTTGCAACGTTGCAATCAAAGATCACACTTTTTTCCGCGTGCAGGCGTCGATTTTTGATTTTATTTACGACAGGCGTAACGAGATAACTATTTGACCCTAGGTGTTGGTATGTTGCCGCTAGCCGAATGGAAGGCGCGTCACACTGCATAGAGATAACTCCACCACGTTCCCATCCCTAGCTCGCGCGATGCTGAAGTCGCCGTTAAACTAGGATTGCGTGTCATCATTCTTGCCTCTCTGCTCCGGTTTTTACCAAAGTAAAGGGAAAATAATATGTCTCCTCATTGTAAAGATTCAGAAACTCGGAGGATATTTAATTTTTTTTTGTATTGTTACATAAAAAGAAAATAGAATGAACGGAAATATCGCGTCGAAATTTTCGATGCTTATATTTGAGATCATTTAGGAAAATTCATGGAAAAACTGTGTGTGGCTTTTTAAAAACGTTGTACAAAAATAAATCATAACAACTGGTACACAATCGACCTTGCAATCAGAGACGAATATGCTTTCTTTCGCGTGCACCCGTCGGATTTTGAGTCCATTCATCTCTTAAATAACTTGAAAGCGGTTGTTCTACTATTTTTTACATGTAGCTTTTCTCAGTGGTTGGAGGCCGCGTAGCGGCCACAGGCTTCTAGTCTATTTATAAATCCTCCTAACGTGTTATCTTCCACGTTAATAATACATTTGAAATACCAATCGACTAGCATGGCTAAATGTTTGAAAATGGGCTAAAAGTGCATTAAGGAAATTTGTAAAAACCATATACACAATTTTAAGCTACAAACGACCATTTTGGATTGCAGACCAACCTGGTTTTATGTTCATGTAACTCATACACACAGGACACAGGACACACACCCCAACCCTCCCTCACACACTGAAAAAAAAATCGGATCTCTTATATTACCTCTGTTTACTTCTATTGTCTGCCTCTGTTTATCTTTTTTACAAATGAAAAAAAAAAACAAAAAATAAAGAGAAGAACAGATCTTTCAGTATTTTTTTTACCTTTTCAGAATGGTATAAATTTGCTTTACGAGAGGGGGGGGGGGATCCGATTTTTATACTCATGAAGGGTCTCTAAAGAACAATTGATAACTTACGAAAACTTTGGATGGGCACATTTTGATCGGATGGAAGACGAAGTGGATTACCTAGGTGAACTTTAAATATTCTAATCCGTAATAGTCCACTCGATCATTTATATCTACTTCTGAGATTTTTAGATAAAGGCGGCGATTGCATCTTCAAATGAATTAAAATTGTTCATCAGCACCATGACGCTATACATTTCCCTGATCAGATAACGTCTCGCCACTTTGCTGAAATCTAAGAGCGTAAATAAACTTTTACAAACTTTTACCTGTTCTGCCGTGCTAAGTAAAAACGTTGTATAAGCATTCGAATGCAGTCAAATTTCTCCTTTGAAAATATTTTTTTTTTAAAGAAAGTTATCAATATTTTTCCTTGAAATTTAAGACTTTTTGGATCAAATTACAAACGAAATTCTCTGAAAAATCGGGAGAGAAATATCCACAAATTTTCATAAAAATTCGTGATTTTTTAAGGGAACTAGGCAACGTTTAATGGTTCTTACGGCGTTTATGCTTAGCACGGTCGTGTTGTCTTCATAACTCAAAGCATTCAAGGGTCTACGTATACGTGGAAATAGAATTATGCCGTATAGTAACCGGTGCCGTTAAACTTGAGTGTCTTGAGTGGAGTGCCGTCTACTTGAGTTTTAAATTAAAAATGATCCGCGATGCAAGTTCATGATTGTCGATGAAATTTACGTATCTTCCTAGCGGAACTTGCTCCATCTTGAAATTCCCTTTCATTTCAGACCGGCACTTTGGATTGTTTACGGAAACATGCAGAGTGATCCACGGTTAAAATGCCAGACTGCAGGAGCATGTTCTATGAATCAAAACAAGACTTATGACTTCTCTTATGACTTTTTCCCCAAAAGTGTGTTTAGGGTGGCCACCGTCCCTCACAAAGTTCCGGGAAATTCGTTGGTGAATTTTGGAAAACCGAAGTCTATGTTGAAACCCGGCCAGATTTCTGGGGGGGGGGGGGGGGGAAGTTCGACAAAAAATTTCATTTTTTTGCATTTCATTGCATTCTCCTATGATGTCGGACCCAGACCTGAGACCTTGTGAAGAGCAACGATCACGGGTCGTAGGTCACGAAAATATATGCCATTCAAAATTAATGTGTATGTATTATAGCTTAGGTATCTATTTCGCCAACGTTTCGGAGGTCGATCGCCTCCCTTCTCAGGGCATGAGATGACACTAAAAAAAATGTATGTATGCATCTTGTATGTATGTATTTCCGCCTTTTTAAGATCGGTCAATTTTTGAATAGTTATATCTTTCTTAAGTTGGTAAGTACATGCACAATCTATGGTGCCTCTATAAAGTGACTTAATCATTTTGAGTCATGGTGTCGCAAACGACCAGAAAGGTATGCTTTTTGTTTTTGTTTCTAATTCGGAAACTAATTGCTTATAACTTAATCTCGCATTCCTATTCCTTTTTCTTACTTTCATTCTATTTGTTCCATGTTGTGTCCTTGCCTCCCTGCTTTATTGCAGTTTATTATAATCTTTGCAAACTGCAAAAATGTAAGTAACCTTTCTGTCCGCCACGCAAATCCAAGACGGAGAAACGGTAGTCTCTCTTATTTTTTAAGGTCAGGATGAAACTTATCTCCTTGCTCTTCCTTGGATTTATTTACAAAATAATGAACATTTTCAATGCTGTTTCACATTTTTTTATTGTGATAAAGATAACAAATCAAGTTGTTTCCATCATCGCAAATTACTGTACTTGGTTTCTCTTCAATGCTTCTTCGTCCCGACTTGTTTTGTCGTTCATTTTTCTGAAAATAAAAGACATCAAAATCAATTTAAAACTGTAATGACTTTTTAGATACATATAAAGCGGCTCCAATTCACATCCGAGGAAAAATTTAAAAATGAAAATGGTTATAATTTACTTTATCACTTTTTCATATCATAAACACAGCCAATTTTATATGAAAGTCGGAGTGCATCAAACGCAGACAAAAATTAGTGAAGAATAAAAATTTGGTAAAGATCTACAAATACATTTAACTATGTATTTGAGGCGTTATAACTAATTTTCTGGTATGTGGCAGTGGCATTTGATCATAAATTGGTATTGCATTAATTTTTCCATTTACTTCAACATTCAATTATGTTTTTCTTCCCTGGTAAAAATTGGCAGTAGAATCTGTGTTCCAAAATACCATAGACCTACAGCCGGCTGTAAGATTTCCAATAGCTTCTATAGCCGACAACACAATTTCCTATAGCCTTTTATAGCCGATGGCGATTAAGCAACAGCCTGGCGATAAAGTGTATGCTAAACGTTACTAATTACGGATGCTAGGTCTTAGTGAGTTTTTGGACTACCGCTCTCTTTGGGCCGTAGTATTTTGATTTATTTTAAGCTCCGTGCTTTTGAAGGATGCCTGCCATTCCTAATATGTTGGAGCGCCTTCAATTTCGTATGATACTGTGCAATACCTCTGGTGTGAAATAGTTGCTTCAAGCGCCGTGGTACGCTACGGCTGGCGCGGCGCGGCGGGCGGGCAGCCAGCGCCTACAAACCTAACAGGGATACTTCACGCATTGCGCAATGCGTGAAGTATCCCTGTTAGGTTTGTGGGCGCCAGTGCGCCGCCGCCGCTCCGCTTTGTGTTAGGCTCTAATTTTTAATCTCGTGGAGTCAGCGTTATTCAACTCATGATTTTGAAATGTTTGCACACTCTGTATGGATTATTCTCATTTTAATTGATGAAAAAAAATATGTATTAAAGGAAAATATAACGTGTGTTTTGTAAATATTAAGGTGGTTCCGTATCAAACTTAATGATTTCCAAAGCACACGAATTTCTACACAATTTTTTATAGCCTTTTATAATCGATGGCGAAAAAGCAACAGCCAGGCGATAAAGTGTAAAGCCCGGCTATAGGAACTATAACCCGGTTGCATAATTTTTTATCGCTTCGTACAGCCTGGCCGTATGATTTTCTCCGCATTCTACAGCCAGCTATATGATTTTCTGTAGCCTCCTTTAGCCGGCTATAAGAATTCCTTTGGTATTTTGAAACGCAGCTCCAATTTTTACCAGGGTTTCTTTTTAAATAATCGAAACTGCCGATTGCTCCTCAGGAAATTTTACAAATATGAAATCATATGCAAGAGAATAAATAGTTTGTAAACGTAACAATTCATCATGCATTTACCCTTCATTGACAGAAAGAATTAGAAGAGGAAGGAAAATACTACGAAGGAAAAGAGAGGAATTAGAGGAAGAAGAAGAAGAAGAAGAAGGAAAGGCGGAATTCGGAGAACAGTTTGAATGGCAAGAAGAAGTAGAAGGGGAGGAAAAGGATGAGGAAAAAGATGATGATGAGGATGAATAGTAAGAATAAGAGAAAGGAAAGGAGGAAGAGGAAGGTAAGGGTGAAGAGAAAGGAAGGGAAGAAGAGAAAGGTAAGGAAGAAGGAAAAGATAAGGAAAGGATGAAGAGAAAGGTAAAGAAAGGAAGAGCAGAAAGGAAAGAAAGAAGAGAAAGGAAAGGAAAATGAGAATGGTAAGAAAAAGGAGACAGGAAAGGAAGAAGAGAAAGGAAGGAGAGAAAAGTAATGAAAGAAAGAAGAAAAAGGAAGGAGGAAGAGGAAGAAAAGGAAGAAGAGAATGGTAAGGAAAAAGAGAAAGGGAAGGAAGAAAAGAAAGGAAAGGAAGAACAGAAAGGAAAGGAAGAAAAGAAAGGAAAGGAAGAACAGAAAGGAAAGGAAAGAAAGAAAAGAAAGGAAAGGAAGAACAGAAAGGAAAGGAAGGAAAGAAAGGAAAGGAAGAAAGGAAAGGAAAGAAAGAAAAGAAAGAAAAGGAAGAAAAGAAAGGAAAGGAAGAAATGAAAGGAAAGGAAGAAGAGTAAAGGGACGAGGAGAAGGAAGACGAGGAAGAACAGGAAGAAGTGGGGGATCAAGAAGTGAGGGAGTGAGTGGGGCGAAACGAAAGAAAAAGAGGAAGAAAAGGAGAGAGGATGAGGAGAGAAATGGAGGTGAGAGGGAAAAATATCACTGGAAAGAGAACTCACATTATCCTCCCTCTTGATTTCCTCGTTAAGCTCTTGGATGATCTTCCTGGACTTGGTCAAAAGCGGGGCGGCCCCGGCGGCCCCTCCAGGAGCCCCTCCCGCGCCTCCGAGCCCGGCCGCCCCCGACATCCCTGCGCCGCCTAACCCGGCTCCCCCCAACCCTCCGCCGCCCAGGAGACCCGTCCCCAGGAGCCCCGCCGGCCCGAGCAGCCCCGACCCCAGAATCCCGTTCCCGTTGAGGAGGTTCGCCCCCAGCCCCAGGTTCAGGCCAAGGTTCAAGAGACTTCCTAAAAAAAAAGGCGAGAGCCCGGCTCCACCCAACCCCCCGAACCCCGTCCCGAAACCGCCCCCGAGCCCCAGGCCCCCCAGACCCACCCCCGCGCCTAACCCGGCGCCGGAGCCCCCGAAGCCCCCCAACCCCCCGAGGCCACCCAGGCCGGTGCCGAAGAAGGCCGTCCGCAATATTGGGAGCAGGAGGATGAGCACGCCGTGCAGGAGGAAGGCGAAGAAGGCCAAAATAGCGATCAGGGTCAGTGGCTCAAGACCATATCTGAAACAGAGACTGTGGTTATACTAAAACTTTATTGTAAATAGTATACTGTTTTACCACCTTCTTCACTTGAATATATTGTCCCTGTTAGTAACTGAGAAAACGTGTATCATAATGTCTAGGTGTTAACCCTCCAATTTTTGTTACCTCGTCCCTTTACTCTTCTTCCTTTCTTTTCTTTTCTTCCTTTTTTCCTCTTCTTCCTATCCTTTCTCTTACTTTTTAAATGTTATTGTTTTTTATTGTATATCTTGTCACGGGCTGCGGAGCGTCTATAATATCTCATGTGGTTACACTGCCATGCTAAGGAAAAACGCCATATGAACATGCGAGAGTTGCCAAATTTCCTTCGATAAAATGTATATTTTTGAGGAGAGCTATGAGTATTTTTCCTTGAAATTGTCAGGAACTTTATGTGGAATTGCGAACAAAATTATCTGAAATAATGGAAGACAAATATTCACAAATGCTCCCGAAAATTCGTAATTTACGGAAGAAAATTTGGCAAGCCTGAAGGCTCATGCGGCGTTTTTCCTTCGCAGTAATGCCAAAATCGCGATCAGGGTCAGTGGCTCGAGACCATATCTGAAACAGAGACTGTGGTTATACTGCCATGCTACGGAAAAACGTTATATGAACATTCGAGAGTGCTAAATTTCCTTCGATAAAATGTTTATTTTTTAGGAAAGGTATGAGTATTTTTCCTTGATATTGTCAGGAACTTTTTGTGAGACTGCGAACTGTGAAATATTTCAAGAAATTTCACAGGGGGCTGTGAAATATTTCAAGAAATTTCACAGGACTGGGAAATATTTCAAAAAATTTTACAGGGGGCTGTGAAATATTTCAAGAAATTTCACAGGAGGTTGTGAAATATTTCAAGAAATTTCACAGGGTTGTGAAATATTCCATATTTTTTAGGGGCTAGAGTATGCAACCCGCATCAAACACACAAAAATAGAAGAAAGTCAAATTTTTTATAAATTGTGATACATGAAAAGGAACCGATATTTTTCCAATTCTTTCATGACTTTCTAAAATTTCACGAAATATTTCACGTGAAATTTCAAAAATGTATTTTTAATGAAATTTTCCCGAATATTTGTAATTTACCATAGAAATTTGGCAACGCCTGGAGGTTCGGAGGTTTGCTGGGCGATTATTTGCTAATATGACCTGGGTTTCTAAACTAATGGACCACTAGGCACAGAACATGGACCTAATGATGAAGCATATTGAGTTGTTTTTTCTAAACCTGCGTTAAAGTCTCTGAATATACGTATACACGGAAAATCTTGAGGCCATTGAACGCAGTTGATTTTCGGGTGAAATGTACCACGGAACAAGGCTCGAACTTAAGCATTATGACATATCATCCCATCAAAATTTCACGTGGTACACGATTTTTAGAATGAACATTACCGACAGTAATTCCTGACAAAGCTATCAACATTTTTTATGCATAAATTCAAATTTCCCGCTCATAAGTAAACCATAATCTGCTTGAGATAAATCGCACGCTAATATTGTGACAGTTTTTGTGGCATGGAAATACGATAACCTGAATAGGGTGCATTAAGTAAGAAGCAAAAACACGGATAATTTATCTGTATGATTTGTATTCAACTCAATCAGTGTTAAATGTACGTGTTCATACTCACAGCTTAGGAGTTAATCTCCAACCTTCTTTCAAGTTTCTACTTGAAAATTTGAAGGGGACACATATGACATGGTGCTTTAAATTACACCTCGTTGAGTTTTCAATTCGTAGGAAGAAGGAAAACTTTACCATGGGGGGATGACCTGCCCCTTTTCAAATGATGCTCTTGGAAAAATAAACAGTAAAGAGCAGCGAGAAAAGCTCCTTCAAAATTGACAGTAGGCAAATAGTTATAGTCATGTGCAACTTGTTACTGCTCAAACCTCACCATACACTGCTTTCCAAACTACCGTTGCAAATTGAATGATGTCGAAAATTGATGTCTTAATACAACAGAGCTTATCCCAAGTTTTATAGTTGTGTAAACCCATCACTGGAAAAAAAAGTCGCTTGGATCTACAGTCCAGACTCTTAATAACATTGACAAAAAAAATACTATTGATTCGATCCGACTTTTCCTTGAATCGAGGAGCCGAGCTTCTTAATTTAGGTGGATTGCCTTTTGATTCAAGCAAAAAGTCCGATTGAATCATGATTGTTTTTTGTTGTCAACGCTGTCAAGAGTCTGAACTCTAAAGGTTAGATCGAAGCGACTTTTTTTTCTCGTGATCGACATCCATTAATATTCCATAAGGAAGGGGAAAGGTTAAACTTATTTTTCACAACTTTGATGATTTCTGAAGCAATGTTGCGAGCGTTGCAAGGCAATATAAGGTAAAAAATTTACATTTTTCATCCCAAAAAGGGTTTTTACTTAACAATTTGTGTTTCCATCTTATGAGCTTCTTTGCCAAACTCCATCACATTTATCTTTATTCACCGGAGATCTCCTGACCAGCACAAGACTCAATTATTGAAATTGATACACAAAGCTAAAGACAAAGGACACAAAAGGAAAAAGAAACGGTTCTATTGGTTGAAACGGGCGGTTGCTATAGACTAAGAATGAAAAGGATGGATTAAAAATAAGTCTCTCTTTGATTGCCGTTAAACAGTCTGTTTCGTACCTCTTTTGTTCATTGCAACCACTCACACCAATAGGATCGCTCCATTTTTTGTCAATCGCTTTGTCCATCAATGTCAATAATTGGGATAATGGTGGTAATGACCACACTGGAAAAAAACACACATTGGATCTAGAGTCCAGACTCTTAAAAACATCGACAAGAAAAAATACTCTTGATTCAATCGGATTTTTGTTTCAATCAAGAACCAAGCCTCTTAATTTGAGCGGATTTCCTTTTGATTTAGCTTAAATCTGCTTAAATCAAGAGTATTTTTTCATGTCGATGTTTTCAAGAGTCTGGACTCTAGATCCAATGTGGTTTTTTTCCCCAGTGCATTCATATTATGATAAAACCTCTTAAAAAAAAAATCTTCATACTTACGAATGCGGTTGGTATACAGAAGTCGGGTAGCTTCTTTCGGCTTCCATTTCCGCGCTGGTTCGAAAAACACAAGACACCACTTGCTATGATGTAACTGAGCCACTGACTGTCCTGCGCTTCCCTGTTGACCGAGAACTATTCAGGAACAAACACCGACCCGGCTGAGCGTCGACCTATCGCATACCGGTAAGAGACCGTCAGAAATATCGAATAGATCGCAGTTCGACCTCTTTCACGCTTCTTCGTAAAACGACGTTGAAAACCATCGATTCGCCCGGTGTCCTGCCGTCTGACGCCCGATGACACTTGAGCGATTTAATTGGGGCGGTCCCCCCGAGCAGAACCGACACGTGAGGTTTGGCCCACTGACCAGGTGACATCCCGTCAACTCCGCCGTGCTAAGGCAGAACGCCGTATGAAAATTCGAGAGTTGTCAAATTTCTCTCATAAAGCATGTATTTTTGACGAAATTCATGCATATTTTTCCCTAAAATTTTCAGTTACTATAGATTAAATTGCGTACAAACTTGTGTGAAAATGTTGAAAAAAAATATTCAAGTTTTTCCAGTAAATTCAGTTTTTATCGAGGGAAATTTGGCAACGTCTGAAAGCTCATACGGTGTTTCTCCTTAGCACGGCAGAACTGGTCAGCGGTCGGTGGCTTGTGCAAAAACACCGCGGCTTACTCCGGGAAATGATGGATGGGTATGTCGTGGCTGCAAAAACACGATTTCCGTTTCCGTGGGCTGATTATTTTTGAAATTTTTAGACAAAGCCATAGACAAAAAACTCAAAGGGGAATGGAGCAATCCCATTGGTTAAAACGATTGCTGCCATAGACTAAGGGGGAAAATGATGGACTAACTAATGGACCCTTGTTGGTTACCGTAAGTCTCCTGAGGAGAAAAATTGAACTAAAGAGGAGTTATCGTAAATATTCATTTACACATGTTACTTGTCTGGATATTTACAGTCAATTGTTACAGGTTCTAACTTACAATGTGATACAATATAGTTTAAGGGAAAGATACATAAGTGCAAATAAGAGAAAATAGTTAAACTCAAAATGTATATTTACAAAAGCATCGAGTATAAATGAGAACAGTGAATGATACAGAGTTAGTGTTTTTTAATCTGAGTCGTCATCAGAGGAGGCAAAAGAGGGAGAAGTTGCTTTTTTTTCTTTAAAAATCATAAGTTCATTAAGTAAAAAAGTGTTCAGTCCCTCCTTGTAAATATCTATTTTGATGAGTCTAAAGTTAAATCATACGCGCTCCGATTTAACAGAAGTGGTTTTATTATGAATTTTTCTTCTTGCGTCTCCTTTTTAGACACATTCCTATGGTTTCCTTTTTCTCGCAGTCGCTCTCACCACCTCAATTTCCCCTTTCCGCCACTTCTGATGCCCCTTCGTTTTTGATTATTCAAGCTTTTTAATTCCTCTCGCAGCTGTTCCATCCTGACTAATAAAACCTCAGCCACTGTAACATAAGAACATAGGGACGAGAAAAGTCAAAAATCAAGACGGGGAAAACCTAATCGGATCCACTTTCATCTGAGGAGTATGTATCTAAAATCCACTCAAAATCCTCCTCCATTTTTTCTTTCATGTACAATATCTCATTTAAAACAAGGAAGGATCTGCGGATGACCCAGCACATCCGGACAGTTTGCGAAAAAGTCAGAAAGGTTGCCTTTGGACTCGGCTCCCTATTGCCCAATACTTACGATCCGTCATACAGGAGGAAAAGAATTATCGTGTCATCGGTCCTTTCCATCTGGTTTATGGGATACTAGTCTGGGGGCGCAGCGAAGGGTGCAACTCTGAAAACAAACATAAATCTAGTGAGTACAACACTGAGGCCCCTGAAGAAGTCTCTGTTTTGCGCATACAGGACTGCGTCGAAACATTGTGTGGGTATAATCTCAGGTATTACACCAGAAGATCTATTACTTGAAAAAAATTTAGAGAAGCTAAAAAAACAGTAGATCTCTCGGAAATCGAAGAAGAAATTAGGGACAATGGAGATGTTGCATGTGTGAGGAATTTGCGATTTGACTGTTCATTCTTATGTAAAAGTTCGCGAGAAACACGATGGTGCCACTGGTTTTCTCTGCAAGCAACTCCCAAGCTCAAAAAAAGCTCTCGAGTTGAGACCAAAATGGAGGGGATATCCCACGTTATCCAGAGAGTCCACGTCTACATCAAGACAAACTCTCCATGCAAAGATAGGGGGCAAATACATTAGCAGTGATGCCGTGTTTTCAGTCTTAGAGTCCCCAAATAAAGTGGCAGCCCTGTCAATGTATTTGCTCCCTATCTTTGCATGGAGAGTTTGTTTTGATGTAGAGGTGGACTCTCAGAATAGCGTGGGATATCCCCTCCATTTTGACCTCAACTTGAGAGCTTTTTTGGAGCTTGGGAGTTGATTTCAGAGAAGACCAGTGGCATCATCGTGTTTCTCGCGAACTTTTACATATGAATCCATAGTCATATCGCAAATTCCTCATACATGCAACATCTCCATTATGGGACAAATGGAGTCAAAGATGGTTGTCAAATACCCAAGACACCTGGTGTCGTACTTTGATTACAGATCCCAAAAAGTGGCTCGAGAGAGACCATGGAGTGCTGGATTATTTTTTGACGCAGTTCCTCATCAATCATGGGAGTTTGGGAGGTTATCTGCACAGATTTAAGATTACCCCCTCTCCCGAATGTAGCTTCTGCACGGCGGAGATAGACACGCCGGAACATACTTTTTTTTAATGCCCAATCTGAGAGGAATTCCGAAAGAAGGCTCAAAGAAAGGTAAATGTAACTTTTCCCCCAGGTAACGTTATTGATGTTATGTTAGAAAAGAAAGGAAATTGGTGCTTAGTAGTAGAATTCATTAGAGCTACTCCAGAAATAAAGCAAAAGGAATAAAATACTGTTGTGCTAAGGAAGAACGCCGTATGAACATTCGATAGTTGCTAAATTTCCCCCGATAAAATATGTGTTTTTGACCACATTCATGCAGATTTTTCTTTGAAATTACCAGATATTTTAGATTAAAGTGCGTATAAAATAGTCTGAAAATTTTGGGAAAAAATATTAACAAATTTCCCAGTAATTTCAGTTTTTATCGGAGGAAACTTGGCAACGTTTGAAGGTTCATACGGCGTTCCTCCTTAGCACGGCAGAATAGGTCTAAATCCTTACTAGCCGAAGATATGCCCTCAGGCGATTCCGGCGTGTCTCACTCCGCGGTGTGATGCCGTTTAGTTTGTTTTTAGTCAAGGTTGGCCCATTAGAATTTCCCTAGGTAAACTTTGTGAGCTTCGCTCAGATAGGAACTTTGGTTATTATTTTTCAATCGTTTTGCTACCAAAACGACTATTTAGGAATGGAGATGTTGCATGTGTGAGGAATTTGCGATTTGTCTGTTGATTCTTTTGCAAAAGCTCGCGAGAAACACGATGGTGCCATTGGTTTTCTCTGAAATCAACTCCCAAGCTCAAAAAAAGCTCTCGAGTTGACGCTAAAATGGAGGGGATATCCCACGCTATCCTGAGAGTCCACCTCTACATCAAGACAAACTCTCCATGCAAAGATAGGGAGCAAATACATTAGCTATGATGCCGTGTTTTCAGTTTTAGAGTCCCCAAATAAATAGGCAGACCTATCAATGTATTTGCTCCCTATCTTTGCATGGAGAGTTCCTCTTGATGTAGAGGTGGACTCTCAGGATAGCGTGGGATATCCCCTCCATTTTGGCCTCGACTTGAGAGCTTTTTTTGAGCTTGGGAGTTGATTTCAGAGAAAACCAGTGACACCGTCGTGTTTGTCGCAAACTTTTACATAAGAATCAACAGTCAAATCGGAAATTCCTCACACATGCAACATCTCCATTATTTTTGAATTTGTTTATTATTATTCTGGGCAAACCTACATAACATCTTTTAATTGAACCGCGCCTTACCCTCATATCGGGCCGAAATATCTCTTGTGAGATATACGAAACCGTTATGTGGTCGGTGACGGTGACTTAAAGTTTGGTATCTGTCTGCAGATGGATGTTTTATCTCCACGAGACAAAAAAAATAAATAAAGATAAAAAAATAAAAATAAAATAAAATTCAAAACTAGAAAATAATCTCTGACCCTTAATGATACTGTTTTGAAGTACGAAATATACGCTAAAAACTTCATTCTGAATTTGATAATGTAATATTTACCTGCATGGTGATCATGGTCTTGCTGCAGAAAAACTTGGCGACATTGAGATAAGAGTTCATGTTGTGATTCTTCAAAACGGTTATTCATTTTTTTAAAAAGTGGCAAATTCTTACAGTTGCTTCGAACAAAACTTGTTTCTGGTTCCAGATAGAAAGTTATCTCACTTACTCCAACATCAATTACTATAAAATTGTTCTAGAATATTTCCATGACAGATATGTGTTGTAAAATATACCTTAGTAACACTGAAATCACAAAAAAACTTTTCAGGTATTGAATCTTGAGATTCCACACATTTTCTCACAATATAAATAAATTTGTTTTTCCTCGATAGAGAAGTCATATTGAAAAATGAATCACATGGATAGAGAAGTTTTGAGAGTGTAAAAGTACGGGATGCTCGGTGGTTTTGAGCTCAGAGCAAAACTGTAGTGCGAATCGGGTGAGAGGGATGTGTTGCAGTAATATTATAAAAATAGAAATTGTTGGCCTCACGGGTCGGTGATGAATCTGCACGGGGGCCCTGTTGGAGTCTAGCAACCGCGATTGGCGTGCGGTGTTGTCAATTTTCTACATAGTTAATATTGAAAGCTGGAATGGAGATGTTGCATGTGTGAGGAATTTGCGATTTGATTATTGATTCTTATGTTAAAGTTTGCGCGAAACGATGGTGCCACTGGTTTTCTCTGAAATCAACTCCCAAGCTTAAAAAAAGCTCTCAAAGTGAGGACAAAATGGAGGAGATATCCCACGCTATCCTGAGAGTCCACGTCTACATCAAGACAAACTCTCCATGCAAATATAGGGAGCAAATACATTAGCAGGGTTGCCGTGTTTTCAGTTTTGGAGTCCTCAAATAAAGTGGCAGCCCTGTCAATGTATTTGCTCCCTATCTTTGCATGGACAGTTTGTTTTGATGTAGAGGTGGACTTTCAGGATGGCGTAGGGTATCCCCTCCTTTTTGGCCTCAACTTGAGAGCTTTTTTTGAGCTTGGGAGATGATTTCAGAGAAAACCAGTGGCACCGTCGTGTTTGTCGCAAACTTTTACATAAGAATCAATGGTCAAATCGCAAATCCCTCACACATGCAACATCTCCATTGAAAAACGGGACGTGTTCTCAAACGAATCAGCTTCGTAGGTATTAAATTCACGGAAAAAATTTAATTGGTGATTTAACAATCCAATTGCTGAAAAGAGTGAATGTTTCAATGTAGATTTTACGACAAAAAGTGCTACTTTAACCACCATGTGGTTAAGTTAGCCTACAACAGTGGTTAAAGTAGCATTTTTGTTGTAACATCTACGTTGAAACGTTGCAGTCGATTTTTTTCAGCGATTAAATTGTCAAATCAGAAATTTCATTTTATCCGTGAATTGTCCTTAATTTTAGCTTAGACAAAAATGGATTGTAAAAAAATTCTACAGGAGGGTAGTATCTGTCTCGACCACTTGACCTGAGTATATGGAAAGGTTTCAGGACATTTTGTCAACGATTTTTTTTCCGCGCACCTTTTTTGTCCAGTAGTTTATGCCCACTCGTAAAATAAGCAACTGTGACTTGGTTCAAGCGTTATATTTTAGTCGGTATGTAAAATTATATTGACAATATGGAAATGAGAAATTGAGAGAGAAGGAGCTGTTGTTATGGTTGCTCATTTTCTAAATGAAATGTTGTTACTTTCTCCTTTTGAATCATCTTTTTAAATTGTCATTGGTGAATATTTGGTTTTATTTCTATCCTTAAAATATTCGATGTACAAACCTTATACATATATGTATGGGTACTTTTTTTTTATTTTTTTAATTTTTCTTTACGAAATTATTACCTCATTTTGAAAAAAATTATATTTTTTAAAACGTGACAAATATTTATAAAACCTTTTCCTAGTGACATTAATCTCAATGAGCCGCAGTTGTGGCGACAGAAACTGCAAAAATTAATTGAAGAGGAAAAAAAACCAAGAAGCACGCAATCTTTATTTTTAACCCATTTGTACATCGATCTTTTAGAGTCAAATACGTCAAATTTTGAGCGTTTGGTTGCGCGTACACCTCGCTGCAGCACAATAAAAGCACAAAATGTAAAAGAAAAAATTAAAGTGCTTTGGAAATCATTAAATTTGACACGGAACCACCAATATTTAAAAAACGCATATTACATTATTATTCTCTTTTGATAAATTGATACATTTTTTCCCCATCAATTTAAATGAGAATAATCAATGCAGAGTGTGCAAAAATTTCAAAATCATAAGTTAAAAAACGCTGACTATGCGAGTATAAATATTAAAGCCTAACAGAGCGAAGTGGCGTGCTTCCAGCGCGCCTGGCTCACTGGCGCCTACAAACCTAAGTGGATACTTCACGCATTGCTTAATGCTTGAAGTATCCACTTAGGTTTGTAGGCGCCAATTCGCGTTTCGCGCTGGCCGCTCGCCCGCCGTGCGGCGGCGCCTGAAGCAACTATTCCACAACAGAGGTGTTGCACAGTATTATACGAAATTGAACGTATCAAGAATGACAGGCATCCTTTAAAAGTAGAGATCTTTCCTCGCAAAATAAATCAAGATACATATCGTACACAGGAAGAATATAAGAACCTTTAGCTGAGGCAAATATATGTATAGAGGTTTATCCGGTTCAGGTATAACAAGGTGGGAATTTCTTGAAAGATAATTAAGTTCTATTACACCAAAGAGGTGTAGAGATTTTTAGTGAATTTTGTCTCATGGAATTGACGCTCCCCCATTTTTACCAAAACTCTCAACTATATATTATTCTCCGTTGGACCAAACAGACAAAACAAAAAACAAGCAAACCCTTATTCCTCCAAGATATTATACATTTTCATCCAAAAACGTCGTGAGCAATTGTCGTTTGTATTTACATGTAGGCCAATTAACTTAAGGTCTCAACTGGCACGTGGACCAAAACTCCCGTGCCGAAAAAACGTGTGGACGTAAATTACTGGAAAAAACAGGTGCGCGGACAAAAACTCGTTGACGAAATGTTCTACAACCTATGGAAAGGACAATAGAGTGTGAAAGAAACGAACAACCACTTACAGCTTTGCGTGAATTCAAAAGTTTCCTTTCTTAAGCCACTAAAAAAGATGAAAAGTAACAAGCTTGGTTTTGAGAGGGAATTTTTACGTCTTTTATTCTTCTCTTGAGCAAGAGAAAACCGCGAACCCTCATTTGTTCACTGAGCTCTTTTTTCTAAATTTGATAGGGATAGTTTAATTTTCGGGTAATACCAAGAACACCAGCCTAACAGTAAAACAAATATTAAAAAAATAAATTTTTTTTTAAAAAAAAGCATGTTGCTACACCAGAATAGACTGAGAGAAAAAATCCTAACTCTGCAAGTTTTCAACGTGTCTATGAAATTCAGGGCCTGAGGTCAACTAAGATTGAAAAGATCCCCTGAATCGCACGGTAACTTTTCTGTACGGAAGCTTATCTATGTAATTCATTTTTGCTATATCGAGTTAATCATTCCCAACTGATTATTCAAAGGATGGAGCCCCAGAACCTTCCCCGACCAAGCATGCCGAACCGGAAGGAAGTGGACTAATAACGTAAGGACGTAAGGGCGTATCTCTATTCCCACTTGAGCCCCAAAAAGCATGGAGTTATACGGAGAACAAGGCTCACGTAGAAATCAAGTTACGCCTTTACGTCAGAGGAGCGACGAATAAGAGGGCTAACATTTTAGGCCATCGATTTGTAGAATTCGTCACCGGACCAACCAGTTCGAAGATTACCTCAGCGCCTCGCCTGCGTGAGCTTCCAATTGCAATACCCAGAAAGTTCCAATTTGGTCTCCATATTGCGGTCCCCAGCACATAAAACTGTGTTTGCAAATTTTTAATGGGCAGGGTTTCTCTTGACTGCTCTGTAGGCTCCGTTAAATGTACGAATATTAGCCAGTGGGGATTTTGTAAATTGGCAACACTGTCTTTCCTCATTTAATTCCTTTAAAAATATCGATTCCCACAGGTGAGACAGCTGCTCCGCCAAGAACCTTTTGTCTTACATATGTTTAAATGGAGGAAAAACAGGGTTGCCAACTTTCAAGAATCGCTGCTGAGATTAGCATAGACGTAGCAAGTCAGCCAAGTCTCATTAAGTTTGAATTGAGAAAAAGAGGTTTACAGTGAAGGAAGGAACTGAGGTGTGTCACATTCAAGAGGAGCATTACAAGCAAGTATTTTTCCTTTTTTTTCGTGTTTTTTTTTTTATTTTTTGTATATTTGTTGGGACGAGATGGTATAGACCTGCGTCAAAGGTAAGTCACTTCGAGCTGAGAGAGGGAGAAAATCTAATTTTTAGCGCTACATATTATACGGACCGCAGTGGCTCGGCATGCCTTGCGATATCGATTGATCTGTCATTTAAACCGGTAGAAAAGGATCGATAAACAGGGTGTTCGTAACAAACATCTTAAAAATTGATTTTTTATCACAGTTTCAAATTGGGAAATATCTAAAATCAATCATTCAAGTCTATATAGCCACTGACGGCTCCCAACTCAAACTGCCGATCTACGAAAGAAAGAGGTAGAAGTGAGTCAAAAGTTTGTCGATTGAAACTCATTTGTTCACGCGTCATAGAAACCCCAAAACAAACTAGAGGCCCAGATAGTGCAAGATGTTGACTGTGTGTCCCCGATCAAGATGCTCGTGCTACCGTGCTAAGGAAGAACGCCGTATGAACATTCGAGAGTTGCCAAATTTCCTTCAATAAAATGTTTATTTTTGAGGAAAGTTATGAATATTTTTCCTTGAAATTTTCAGAATCTTTAGGTAAGATTGCGAACTCAATTATCGGAAAAATTGGAATGAAAATATTCATAAGTTTACCAGGAAATTCGTGTTTCATCAAAGGAAATTTGGCAACGCCTGAAGGTTCATACGGCGTTTTTCCTTAGCACGGCAGCGTGGCCATCAGAACTCGATCTCCGCACCTTAAACGCAAATTAACGGCCAAGCGCCGTGTACGACTGGGAGATACAATTCTATCAGCTCAACTGTAGTTGTTCTGCCTATACAGCTATTAGAAGGAGTTTTTTGAGCGTTGGATGCGTGATTCTTCTAATTGAGTTCGATCGGATCGGAAGGATCTCCATATTACGAAGCAAATCCCTCAAAATTTTCAAAGGCATCTACACGAACATTATCTTGTAAAAAATAAAAGTGCGCAGTTAAAGGCAATGCTGATGTGGCTATATTAGAATTATTTCCCTGTCAAGTTTTCCGTTTCCTGTGGAGGCGCAACTCGTCATTATTGAAACTCAGCATAATCTTCTTTTCCCGCATTCTCAAACTTTTTGAAAAGTTTGTGCAAAAAAACTAGGTTTTCTCTTGAAAATATGAAATGAGGGCTGAGATTTCGAAATATTGCAGTATGGATGCGCAATTTTCCTCGCATTTTTGCCCTTTTAGTTACCCACTCAACTGAAATTTTACGTCTGATTTCTACACATTACACACTTAGGCAGGCATTTTTTTTCTGAAACTCTCAATCAAGAAGGTCGCAATCTATGATGGTACGTGTGCAGAGAAGTTCAAATAGGCAAAATTTAAATAACGAAGCTTTATTAACCTCAGTTAAAAATGTTGAGATACTGATTTACAAGAAGAAAAGCCTAAAAATTCTAGCAAAAAGTAATGACATTGATGCAAAACAAAAAGAAGGTCTCGTTCCATTTAGATGAGCTTAATGTGATATTTGTAACGTTATATCCTCTAAGAAATAATGCTTTAAGTTGGACGTCTTAAATGTACTTTGGGGCATTTCTTCTAGCAGGAGCATTCTACAATATAATTATGTGAACTTCCGCCCAAAACCAGTAAGGTGCTGTCGATTTTTTTATTATTTATTTTAAACATATTGGACGCATCATAAGTAAATCACCTAGGACCTAAGAGGTTTTAGTTGAAACTTTCAAATATTCAGCAGTTTTGTGAACGTATCTTCTTCATAAAAAAAGAAAGAAAAAAAAGTACTACGCTCTTTTCTCTAAGTTCTGTTTTTCTCGATATTCACATTTTCTCTTTTTTATGAACTCTTGGGTTTCAGAATGCATAATATTCATTCCACCTCCGATTGGGCTATAAATATCCTGATACAAGGCGTTAAACTGTCGAAGTGTTAAGTAATGCCGCAACTCAGCAGTAGCCTGACCATGTTGTCAATTGTCATATTCATAAATCAATCTCACAGGGCAAAAATGCTGTGAATGAAAAACTCTTGTTGGGTGTTCAAGAAATTAGCCTGTATAATAATAAGTTGTAGTTCTCCAAAATAATATCCTTACACTCCTCGATAAATGGACGTATTTGTGAAAAGGAACTATGATACACGCAATCCCTATGCACATAGTTCCTTTTAGTATAAATAAGTTCAAATACAGGATGATGTCCGCTTTATCGTCAGCTGTGTCCCTCTAAGTATACACGTGCATATTGTAAAATCAGCGAAATAATTTCATTGTCTCTGGAGCTGTCTTCCATTATTAAGATAAATCCTTGGCGTACGTAAGCTATCATCGAGATGATATCGAACACATTTTGCTAAAATACTGTGATCTCACCTCAAATTTTTAGTAAAGAGCAGATCCAATATGTCTAAAAGCACATTTCAACTATTTACAGCCGAACATCTTCTCTATAAAACCTAAATTAAAACTAAAATATATAAAGGCAAACATTGTCTGTTCGATTTGACTAATCGCATGCAATACTTCGCTTTTGCATACTTTAAGCTTTATTTAGGGTTCAAAAATAGATTCTAGGAAGGGTAAATTTTGTTAATTCTCAAACACTTGAATAATTTCTAAGAGCTTTGGGTAATATTGGACTAATTTACGAAAATTTAAAGACTGCGGGATGATTATTGAACTTGTTAGACAAAGCAATAGACAAAGGAGACAAAGAAAAACTGGAGGAATCCTATTAATAGAAGCGGGTAGTTGCGATGGACAAAGGATGTGGGCAATAGACTGACTAAGAGCCACCTACAAGGGACCCTGCAGTTAGTCCATCATTTTCCTTCTTTCTATATAACATCCACCGGTTTCAACAAATAGGATCGTTCTATTTTCTCTTCACCCTCTTTGCACATCGCCTTTTCTATCAATTTTAATAATCCGCCCGCATGTGTCATAGCCAGAGCTTAGGATGTTTTTAACCTCCACTTGGTCTCTTCGAATAAGTAATTCGTTGTTTTCGGGACGAAAGGACGTAAACTCATTCCAAGGTTGCAAAGTTGACTCAAACAATACAATTTTTCACCTGTGCAATTTTTGTCCAGAATTTCCCTGGTTCCTGCATGAGATTCGGAGCAAAATCAGTTAAAATTTCTGTTAAGAATGCCGACGAGTCTTCTGGTCATAGTACAATTTACGGGGTAAAATTTCGCAAAATTGAAATTCAGTTACGTTCTTTCGTGAGGGAAATGAAGAATTTTGAACGACTTTCTTGAACGATCTTAGAGACTTCAATGAAAGAATAGGAAAGTAGTGTGTGTATTCACACATTAGCGGATTCCTGTATTGACCTATCTCCTCCTTTAGTCTGTAAGAACGACCCGTTTCAACCAATAGGATTGCTTCATTTTCCTTTTTTCTTCTTTTTCCATCGCTTTGTCTATCAATTCCAATGGAACAAAGACAGACGTAAACAGGCAGCCCAAAACGAAAATAGTAAAATCAAAACAAGGTAACGGTGGAAACAAGGCTAAAATACACAATAATGCACGGGACGTTTGACACCGAAACGGTCCGTGTATTATTATGTATTTTAGCCTTGTTTCCACTGTTTACTTGTTTTGCTTTTTCAATTCCAATAATCAGCATACTAGTTCGGTAATGTTTTCCGCTCCAACACCTTCCAGTCCATTAAAAATAAATAAATAAATTTAACTTCTGGAGTTACTACTCACTTCGGTATAAATACCGCATTTCACTGCACAATGCAATTTCCATCCTTTTGTCTAGAGCTTTGTCTACCAATCCCAATACTCTGCCCGCTGGTTTGGTAAAATCTCTTGCTCATACGTCTTCCAGTCCATTTACCAAAAAAAAAAAAAAAAAAAAAAAAAAAAAAAAAAAAAAAAAAAAAAAAAAACAACTCAATGCACAGTGCTCAGACGTCAAGTCGCCAAAAGTTTCCATCGCTTTGTCTAGCGCTTTGTCTATCAATACCAATACTCTGCCTGCTGTTTTAGTAAAATCCTCCGCTCATACGGCTTCCAGACCATTAAGAAAAAAAAAGATGGAATGACTACTCACTTCGGTAACAAGACAGCTCAATGCACAGTGCACGGACGTCAAGTCGCTACACTCGACGGACCATCTTGCAACGCGGGTTGCAGCCGGCGGGCAAGGCGCAAGAGCCCAAGCTCCAAGCTTGCCAGGTGCGCAGCGTTGCCGGTTGAGCAGAAAAAACTGCGGAACCTCCCACCCTCTCCCGCGTCGCAACTCCCAATCTGGCAACAGCGGCGACTCCCAAGTCCCGACCACTTTCACTCTCGACGGAGCGGCGGGGCGCGGCGCACAATGAAGCTAGTCAATCGCAAATGTTGGACAAGATGCGGAATGACTTTAAAAGCTTGTATCTTCGTTAATACAAAACGATTATGTAGCATCGCGTCCAAGATATTGGACTCCATACTCACCCTTGATATACTTGTCTGCTCATCTCGTCCAAGATATTGGACTCCATGCTCATCGCTAAACTTCTCACTTCTTTGCTTGAGCATGGAGTGCAAAGGCAAGTAGACCTCCCTTAGTTTTAAAGTTCATCATGGTAGAAAATCGTATACTTCGCTTATCTAATCTAACTTGAACTAACTTAACCTAACCTAACTTAACCTAACCTAACTTAACCTAACCTGAGCAATGTACAATTTTTTTCGAGAACACATTTTTTCGTCTCGATTTCACAAAAATTGTCTTAATAAAGGTTTGAACCCAATGTTCGTGTATTGTCAGAGAATACATGCGTCTCACAATTTTGGACGCTATGCTCCTTCGATTTTTCGAAAAACTTATCCCTAATTTAAAGTGAGCATGGAGTTTAAGATCTTGGACATCGTGAGCAACCGAACATTATACAGCTGAGCATTATTTAACAGCTGAGCGTGGAGTCCAATATCATAGACGCGATGCTACATTATACCATACGAAACGTATATGCTTTAAAACGTTTCAAAATGGGTCCATTTGTTTTGTCAATACTCATAAAGCGGCGAAATAAACGTAAACTTTTGCAGTTGCACTGAAAAATTTCTTGTCCGACATCTCGAATGGAGTGCGTTACTGTGCGACGGTGCCCGCGCGGGACGTTCGCACGCGCAAGGACGCGGCCGGTGACTCCCAGGATGACCTCTGCGGTCACTTTCTCTGAGCGCCGGCCGCCACCGCGGGTCAACTTATTACCCTAATCACTAATTGTTTTACTTACCTGTTACGTCCTTTTCGGCGCCGCGCTCTCGGCCAATGAGGACGTCTCTTTTCAGGGAGTGCCCGTTGACGGACCAATTGAGACTCGCAGTTCCAATTTCCCGCCGAACGGAGCGAAGCTACTTCCAGGTTCACGTGAGACTGCTCGTTGTCTGGAAGCTCTCGGATGATGGAGAGGCGTTGTACAGGGTGTCCCAGGATCAAGTACGAATATTGAAGTTTTTATTATTGTTTTACTTACCTGTTACGTCCTTTTCGGCGCTACGCTCTCGGCCAATGAGGACGTCTCTTTTCGGGGAGTGCCCGTTGACGGACCAATTGAGACTCGCAGTTCCAATTTCCCGCCGAACGGAGCGAAGCTACTTCCAGGTTCACGTGAGACTGCTCGTTGTCTGGAAGCTCTCGGATGATGGAGAGGCGTTGTACAGGGTGTCCCAGGATCAAGTACGAATATTGAAGTTTTTATTATTGTTTTACTTACCTGTTACGTCCTTTTCGGCGCTACGCTCTCGGCCAATGAGGACGTCTCTTTTCGGGGAGTGCCCGTTGACGGACCAATTGAGACTCGCAGTTCCAATTTCCCGCCGAACGGAGCGAAGCTACTTCCAGGTTTACGTGAGACTGCTCGTTGTCTGGAAGCTCTCGGATGATGGAGAGGCGTTGTACAGGGTGTCCCAGGATCAAGTACGAATATTGAAGTTTTTATTATTGTTTTACTTACCTGTTACGTCCTTTTCGGCGCTACGCTCTCGGCCAATGAGGACGTCTCTTTTCGGAGAGTGCCCGTTGACGGACCAATTGAGACTCGCAGTTCCAATTTCCCGCCGAACGGAGCGAAGCTACTTCCAGGTTCACGTGAGACTGCTCGTTGTCTGGAAGCTCTCGGATGATGGAGAGGCGTTGTACAGGGTGTCCCAGGATCAAGTACGAATATTGAAGTTTTTATTATTGTTTTACTTACCTGTTACGTCCTTTTCGGCGCTACGCTCTCGGCCAATGAGGACGTCTCTTTTCGGGGAGTGCCCGTTGACGGACCAATTGAGACTCGCAGTTCCAATTTCCCGCCGAACGGAGCGAAGCTACTTCCAGGTTTACGTGAGACTGCTCGTTGTCTGGAAGCTCTCGGATGATGGAGAGGCGTTGTACAGGGTGTCCCAGGATCAAGTACGAATATTGAAGTTTTTATTATTGTTTTACTTACCTGTTACGTCCTTTTCGGCGCTACGCTCTCGGCCAATGAGGACGTCTCTTTTCGGGGAGTGCCCGTTGACGGACCAATTGAGACTCGCAGTTCCAATTTCCCGCCGAACGGAGCGAAGCTACTTCCAGGTTCACGTGAGACTGCTCGTTGTCTGGAAGCTCTCGGATGATGGAGAGGCGTTGTACAGGGTGTCCCAGGATTAGTGCGAATATTGAAGGAGTCGATTCTTTGGGTCACAAAAAATGCGTTTTTGTGATGTAACTTTTTTCCAAAAACGCTTTCCCTGGGGGCCACGACTCTTCAAACTTGGAGAAAAAATCGTCTTTTTAACACTGTGACAATTATTTTCATCAACCAGTATAAATAAAAATCGGTGACCGGGAGGAATTTTTAGCGTTCTTCTCATGCTTGACCTCCAAAGAAGTAACAACTCGTTTTGAAGGGGGGCTTAGGGGGGAGGGGGTATCGAACCTACAAAAAGCCGAAATTAATGTTTCCAGCCGCAAAAATTGATTTTTGACTGCACCACTAGATTCAGCTTTGAAAAATATCGAGAAAATGTGTCAAGCGTTTTTTTGCTCTCAGATGAAGCAATGAAAAATTTGCGAGCAAATTCTTCATTCTTCTCTAATAATCGTTAATTTTAGAAACCAAGGATATTCTCATGCTCAGTTCACGCACACTGAAAAAAATATGGTAGATTTTACCATATTATGGTATCATCAGGTTGCTAGTGAACTCTACTATAATTTAAGTTATTTTCACCAAATAATAAAACTGTGTAAAAAATTAAGGAGACTTATACTGTCGTGCTAAGGAAGAACGCCGTATGAAATATTCATAATTTTATCAAGATATTCGCGTTTTATCGATCGAAATTAGGCAACGCCTGAAGGTTCATACGGCGTTTTTCCTCATCACGGAAGTGTATCAGACGCTACCATACTTTTTTTTTCACTGCAGCAAGTTTCTACACAAACACGGAATCCACAAAATCTCAGATACCCCAAATTCTTGATTTTAAAACCGCGGAGCGCGACGCAATTAGTTTTTTTGCGTGCTAATCGGCAACAATGCGTTGATGTAAAGGAGCTGTCTCGTTTGGCGCTGATTAATAGAATGCGCCGGGGAGGCTCGGCAACCGGTGCTCACCACTCCGCACACCGAGTTGATTTATTTACCTCCATTAATCCATCGCTGGGACCCAGGGCTTGGGGCAGAGGAACAAGAACAAGCTTAAAAATTCACCAACTTCCTCACCGGGTGGCCTTTGCTGGGTCATCGTACGCAATTCCATGGCTGCTTTTGATTGAGTTACGGATTCGTTGGGATTAAAATATGTGTATGCACTGAAAGAAAAATCTCGGTGTATTTACTAAGAAAAGGGTAAAATTACCAGAAATTCAAGGTTGTATTTGATCCCAGTTTATAATCTTGGTAAAATTACCATTTATGGAATTGGTAATTTTACTGGACCTTGGTAAAAACGCCAATATTTTTTATCGACTATGGTAGAATGACCGAGATAATATGGCAAAGTTACCGGGAATTGATTACCAATAAAAGTGGTATTCTTACCTGCAAAAACCATAAAAATACCGGTTTTTAGGTAAGCTGACCAGTCTGTCTTGGTAAAATTACCAATAATTGGTAACAAAAGTGAGATGGTAAAGGTACCAACGGACCTTGGTAAAAACGCCTAGAATTTTTTTTCAGTGTGTACAGCCGCTTTTGTAGCGCTCTCTGGCGCTCTGCGACACCTAGCCGCCAAAGTTCCCTATCCTCCCAAAACTCCTTAGGGAGTTGGCAAACCCTCATTTCTTCTAAAAACCCCTGTCGCCACCCTTTCACTAGGCGTCCCTTTCGTCTCCTCCCAGGAGGAATCCAACTAAGCATCTTCTTCGGCAGCCTTTTGTCCCTCATATTGACATGACCATACCCGACAAGCTGTCTGGTCATGCCCCGGTAAAAATTGGCAGTAGAATCTGTGTTCCAAAATACCCTAGACCTACAGCCGGCTGTAAGATTTCCAATAGCCTCTATAGCCGGCTACACAATTTCTTATGGCCTTTTATAGCCGATGGCGATTAAGCAACAGCCAGGTGATAAAGTGTATGCTGAACGGTACTAATTACGGATGCTAGGACTTAGTGAGTTTTTGGACTACTGCTCTCTTTTTGGGCCGTAGTATCCTGATTTATTTTGTGAGGAAAGCTCCGTACTTTTGATGGATGCCTGTCATTCCTAATATGTTGGAGCGCCTTCAATTTCATATGATACTGTGCAATACCTCTGATGTGAAATGGTTGCTTCAAGCGCCGTGGTACATACGCTGCGGCGCGGCAGGCAGCGCGATGGCGCGCATTGGCGCCTACAAACCTAACAGGGATACTTCACGCATTGCGCATTGCGTGAAGTATCCCTGTTAGGTTTGTAGGCGCCAGTGCGTCGCCGCTCCGCTTTGTGTTAGGCTCTAATATTTAATCTCGTGGAATCAGCGTTTTTCAACTCATGACTTTGAAATGTTTGCACATCCTGTACGGATTATTCTCATTTTAATTGATGAAAAAAAATATGTAGTATAGGAAAATGAAATGTGCGTTTTGTAAACATGAAGGTGATTCTGTACAAACTTAAGGATTTACAAAACAGACGAATTTCTACACAATTTCTTATAGCCTTTCATAGCCGATGGCGAAAAAGCAACAGCCAGGCGATGAAATGTACAAGGCCCGGCGATAGGAACTATAGCATACTTATATTACATACGTACTATAACATAATTTTTTCGTTCATTTCTTATAGATGGAAAGCCTTGTCCACACAGAGATAGGTTTACGGAACTTAACTTTCGCGCAAAGTTCCGTGGAATTTTGCTCGTAGTGTTGAAGCGGCTTTCGCAAAAAATGTGTCCAACACGAGTAAACGTACCTTACGCACCCCTCCCCTCCGCACGTTCACTAAATGATTTTTATCGATGTTTCAAAACGAATGAGAAGGAGGTGGCAAATTACAGGCGGCCCATGGGCGGCAAGTAGGTACATCCGGCCTTGGTTCCCATATTATTTTTTCATAGGTGAACGAATCAACATCATTCCTTGAGATTTTCGCAGAATTTTCCTCGCACAGAGGAGAAAAATTATGGCAGTTTTTAAAAATGGCCGTCGAGTAGTTTTCCGTTTAAAAAATGAAGTATGGAAGGAAGTCTGCAACGTCGAAAACCGAGGCACAGAGGTCAAAAAGATAGAGGGGAACTCCCTGAGATAGAAGTACCGATAGCTAATGCCTATCAGGTCGAATTCAAAGAAATGGAAAAACAATGGTGAAAATTAAATTGTGGGAGTTTAGGGGGCAATGCACCCTCTAAGATTTTGAAAAGTTTCAAAAAATGAGAACGAAAAATCTACTCAAGGGTATCCTACCAGAATTTAATGATTTACCTCCCTGTATATCCATTTCAGTGTTTAAAAAATTTACGAAAGTTACACAATTCAAGAGTCAGGGCGAAAAGGACATACACCTTGATGGGATTTATAAATGTGAGGAAAAGTTAGGATATTTTTATTTTTCGAAAAATTTGTGTAATAACGTTGACTTTGAGTTTTGGAATGTCTAGTTCTAATCACGCAGATTTTGAGGTATAGTTCAAATCAATTAAACAATTTCATCATGTCAAAAACATTAACATATTTCTGTGGTTTTCTGAAAGTTAAGTAATGACCTTTTGCGCTTTTGAGCTTACAGGCATCAAATGGACGTATTTCTGTCAAGCGGAACTATGTGCATTATTACGTGAGCCGTGTTACGCATATATTCTCATGGGTCTCAGGGCTCATGTATTGATGCACATAATTCCGTTTGGCAGAAATACGTCTAAATATAACCTCCAGAAACCAAAGGGTATATCGACGGTGTAGGTCGGCAATCACATAACTCGGTTTGCGACGTCGCAGACTTCCTGTCATACTTTGTTTTTTAAACGGAAAACTACTCAACGGCAATTCTTAAAAACCACAGTGATTTTTCTTCTCTGTGCGAAGAGAATTCTGCATAAACTTCATGGAATGATGCCCATTTGTTCTCCTTTATAAAATAACATAGAGGCGGAGATTTTCAGACACCGCAAACGAGGTATGAGATTGCGGACCGACGCCGTCCATATGTCAGTAGTTAGGTAAGAAAATTATGTAAAAAAAAAAAAAAAAAAAAAAAAAAAAAAAAAAAAAAACTTAAATTCTCAATGTAACAAATAAAAATGAAAATAAAGTGATAGCTAATGGTAACCGTGTGGAAAATTTCAATTTTATTCTGCAACAAAAAGAGTTTTATTTTAATTCATCGCCCAATGTGCAGGTTTCTTCGACTAAAATTAGTAAAATTGTACATATCTGCCGTCGGGTCATTTTCACCACTTTGAACATTGTGCACGTAATCATCGGACGTGCAATGGAGCACATTATTTCTTATTATAATCATTACATTAAGCTTGGACGTTACTTACACTTTGAACAACACAAGGTGGGAAAAGAACACTGCTCAATTGAAAAGCCTATCAAACCCGTTGTAATGCGCGACGGAATTCTAGTATAGACTCAAGTATTTTCCTGTGAGCAGAAAATTCAAATGCCTCGTGATAGATGCCAATTAAAAGTGTCATTATCTTTGTTTTGAGATAATATAAGTTATTTTCGTCAAACGTGCGTCATCAGATTGCTTTAATTCATACCTTGTCTAGTGATCCATTATTGAGTTCCAGGTGATTATGGGTTCAAGGAAGGATGGAAAGCGCGCCATTATACCCTCTCGATCAAGTGCCTAGTGTTCAAACTTCGACCAATGTTTGATATCTTAGGATTAATTACCCAATTTTATAGTTCTTCTTATTTACCGACAGCCCCTCCCACCACCATCACAGCGTACTTTGCATGACGCCATTCCCAAGTTAAAAGTGTTTCTGCCATGCTAAGGAAGAACGCTGTATGAGCCCTCAGGCGTTGTCAAATTTCTTTTGATAAAACTCGAATTTCCTAGTGAATTACTGAATATTTTTCATTCAATTTTTCGGATAGTTTTTTTTCGCAATTTTACCTAAAGTTCCTGGAAATGTCAAAGAAAAATATGCATACCTTTCCTAAAAAATACTCATTTATCCAGAAGGAAATTTTGCAACTCTCAAATGTTCATACGGCTTTTTTCCTTGTAGCACGGCAGTATTGTACACACAGAGACGAGACAAAAAAAGAGCGACGAGTAACTACTTGTACATTCAGGTGTTTCCCGGACATCCTCTAGATTCAGCAAATAGAATAATGCACGTTTGATGTCGTTAGATTTCAACGCAACGAATTGAATGGCTATTTGGACGTATTTCTATCAAACGGAACTATGTGCTTTAAGACGTGAGCCCTGAGACCCATAAGAATATGTGTATAACAGGGCTCACGTCATAATGCACATAGTGCCGTTTGATAGAAATACTTCCATTTAATAAACGTGAACGCAGTCAACGCAATGGGGGGGGGGGGGTCTCCGGCAATGTCTTGACTACGACCTTCAGTGAGTTTTGTTTACCTCGATTTGGCTCTAAATTGTCGTATATATGTATGACATTGACCGTCAATTTTTCGAACAATTTTCACAATCGGTAAGTATAAGTTTGGTTTTTGCTCGTTCCGGTAAATTAACTGGCGTTAGATTATTTTAGGCATTGTAGGTTGTTACTATAATAGAACGTTTAAGTCGGGCCATTACTTTCCTTTTTTTTAAAAAAAATAAAATAAAATAAAATAAATAAAACATAAGAAGACATTAGGCAACATCTAATTACTTCGGCCTTTTTTAGGCCAGCATGAAAATCATATAGCTGGCTGTAGAATGCGGAGAAAATCATACGGCCGGGCTATACGAATTAAGCGATAAAAAATTATGCAGCCGGGCTATAGTTCCTGTCGCCGGGCTTTACACTTTATCGCCTGGCTGTTGCTTTTTCGCCATCGATTATAATAGGCTATAAGAAATTGTGTAGAAATTCGTGTGCTTTGGAAATCATTAAGTTTGATACGGAACCACCTTAATATTTACAAAACACACATTATATTTTCCTTTAATACGTATTTTTTTTCATCAATTAAAATGAGAACAATCCATACAGGGTGTGCAAACATTTCAAAATCATGAGCTGAATAACGCTGACTCCACCAGATTAAATATTAGAGCCTAACACAAAACGGAAAGGCGACGCACTGGCGCCTACAAACCTAACAGGGATACTTCACGCATTGCACAGCGCGTGCAGTATCCCTGTTAGGTTTGTAGGCACCAAAGCGCGTTTCGCGCTAGCTGCCCGCCTGCCGCCTATTGGAAATCTTACAGCCGGCTGTAGGTCTATGGTATTTTGAAACACAGATTCTACTGCCAATTTTTACCAGGGGCATCTATTTTTTGCGATTTCATACCGCTAATCGAAGGTGTTTCGGGATTGAATTTCGATTTAAGAATGAATGAATGCACCCGACACCGACATGTCTGGAGCTCACGTGGATTCCATTTATTTTCTTTGGAAAATCAGTTCGTAGAGTAATGGAAACGAACTGAGTGATCAGCTGAAGGTTGAAGGTGTTAGCAAAAATACTGGTCATTGACTCGTTGAAGTTAGATGTGAATTTTACGTGTAAAAATACGCAGGAATTGAAATGCTTAACATAAGTAAACAACGATTAAAACCTCATGGCAACACATCCATTTAACAAGAAAATGATTAAAAATTCAGGCAGGATGTTGGCCCCTTACCCCCCCCCCCATTCTCCACCCTTCTCTCCTCCCTCCACGGTAGCTTGGAAATTATTCCTACACTCATCTTAAAATTTCTTGAGTTTTCTGTTATCGTGTGATCCTCAAATTAAACTTTGATTCCGTGGCCGAATCGACTTTCCGAAAAGGGGCCATTATTGGGTGGATATTTGATCCGGGATGGTTTTTTTTTGGAAATTCCTCCAAGGTAGGCCCCTGAGCCCCCTAATCTCTGAGAAAATTCTTCAACTGGTGCTTAAGATGTTTTGAAATTCGTCTCTCAACTCGTTTAGCACCAACAAAATGTTCTGAGTTTAACTTAAGGCGATTCCACGGACGCCATTTTTTGTGTCAGAGCGACGTGCGATTTATCGCATCAATTTGTTCCATAATTTCAGCTCCTTGTACTTTTTTCGGATTTTGAGATTGCACTTCTGTTGTCATGTGACTGAAGAATTCATGTCCCAAATTTGACAAAGAAATTCAACGTAATAAAGGCGTGGTATTTTTAGAGGAAAAATATCGCATTCGAGTGCAGTTTCGATAGCAGTCTCGAATGCTATATTTTTCCTCTAAAAAAACCACGCCTTAATTGGGTTGAATTTCTTTGTCAAATTTGGTACATGAATTCTTCAGTCTCGTGACAACAGAAGTGCGATCTGAAAAATCGAAAAAAATGACAAATAGCTGAAATTATGGAACGAATCGATGCGATGTATCACACATCGCTCTGACACAAAAAAATGGCGTCCGTCGAATCACCTTAAAGGTCCTTTTTGTTCATAGAGTACATAGAGTCGTAATGTAAGTGGGAGAGCTGGCGCCATGTTCTGCTCGACGAATTCCGAGCCCGGTGGGCGCCGAGTTCGGGTCGCTTTTTCAATACATTTTCGATCCAAAATGGTGGTGTGGAATACGTGGTAATTCCTATCTCCTTTGTTGTTGTTGCTGTTGTTGTTGTTGTTGCTGTCATCGAATGGCCGGGTACCCGTGTAACACAAACAATCGATTATGTATCGAAAAAGTGACCCGGCGTCACATAGGAGTCTCGGAATTCGGGACATGGAAAATGCTTAAAATGGCGCCAGCTCTTCCACTTACATTACGACTCTATGTACTCTATGTTTTTGTTACAGGACACACAATGCCTCAAATATGCCGAATTTGCGAACAATTTATAGTTATATCTGTGATCATATGCAAACTCCACACCGTGCTGTCGCTGTCGTCTGGCGCTCCCAATTCAATAACGCTCTACAAGGACAAGGATTTCAAAGGCACCCCTTGTGAAATTCAGGTTGAGGGCTGCAAAGCGATGTGCCCTGGAATGGAGAGGAAAGCTTCGTCCATGCAAGGAAACGCCGCTTGCGTCCATTTTTTTCGCGAGAAAAATTGCCAGACGTACATGGGCACCTGGAACGCAACCATGGGTCCGTATAAAAACTTTCAGGGTACAGCCGGCCAAGACTCCATTGTTTCTGTCGGGGACTGCTCTCAACCGATCGATGTAAGTATAACTGTACAGGGTGTTTAGACTACCCTACCAGGTTTTTTCCCCGGTTATTTCAGTCAGATGAAGTCTGAGACTGCGAAGACAAATCGTCACAAAGCAAGGCGTCGTCCAGGCAAAGTATCACAAGCGCCATGCGACATTTAAAAATTTTCGCCGCCATTATATTTTTTTACAGAGAAATTATTCAACAAAGCTGTCCGAAAATTACACCAAATTTTCTTTGTGCTGCCGATAACATTTAGTGAAATTTTCGAACAGATTCAACCAACAAATTCTCAGTAAAAAAATAAAATGGCGGCGGAAATTTTTAAACGTCGCATGGCGCTTGTGATAATTTGCCTGGAAGGTGACGAAATAGGGAGCAGACATCAAGTAATCCAAAATTCACGCCCCCCCCCCTTGGCGCCCCTGGGGTGTAAAATGGGTGTTACGACTATGGAGGTTGGGGTTCCGTCAAGATTTTTAAAGTATCCTATCAAACTCAGAGCGTTCGGACAATTTTAACCCAATCCTAAACCGAGAAATCCAGATTTGGCTTTCTCGTATTCGAACTACTGATCCCTCAAAATGGGGGGATGAAGCCCCTCTCGCCAGAATAGAGATGTTGCATGCGTGAGGAATTTGCGTTTTGACTGTTGATTCTTATGTAAAAGTTCGCGAGAAACACGATGTGGCCATTGGTTTTCTCTGATATTAACTACCAAGCTCAAAAAAAGCTCTCAAGTTGAGGCCGAAATGGAATGGATATCCCACGCTATCCTGAGAGTCCACCTCTACATCAAGACCAACTCTCCATGCAAAAATAGGGAACAAATATATTGACAGGGCTGCCACGATATTTGGGAACTCAAAAACTGAAAACACGGCAACCCTGCTGATGTATTTGCTCCCGATCTTTGCATGGAGAGTTTGTTTGGATGTAGACGTGGACTCTCAGGATAAAGTGGGATATCCCCTCCATTTCGGCCTCAACTTGAGAGCGTTTTTTTTGAACTTGGGAGATGATTTCAGAGAAAACCAGTGGCGTCATCGTGTTTCTCTCGAACTTTTACATAAGAATCAACAGTCAAATCGCAAATTCCTCACACATGCAACATCTCCATTCAGTTTCACTAAATCGGCGTAGAGGTGCGGAAAACAATATTTTATTTGGTGATTGATCACTTAAAATCCAACTTTGACCGTCTCAAAGCCCCCCCCCCCCCCCAAACATTCGCTGATGTGATACGGGGGACCCTAGACTTGGGAAACGTACACAACTTTGAGCCTCCTGTGACGAATCAGCAAATGTTTAGGGTGCTTCATGACTGTTCAAATAGTACAAGATAATTATCAAAGATGAAGTGCGTACTGAAAAGAACTACGCAGAAACTACATAGAAAAGATTTCTGTGGTTCCTACCAAGAGCAAGTCAAGTATATTCTGAGCCACTGAATCTGAAAACGACCTCGAATTTTTCTTGTTCCCTTCAGTTTTTCGAAGAAAACGTTTTTCTTGGAAATAGTTTTCTCACACTGCTTTTGAAAGAGGGTAAAAAGTGCATTTGGAGGGGAAACATGTCTGGAAACTAAAGGGTTAATAATTAATATAATGTAAAATCATATTGTGATTTGGTGGCTTAAAGTACACTAGAACCACCCTTCTTTTGACCTAGAAAACTCACAAGAAAAAAAGAGGTAGGGTTTTTGTCCCAACTGTTGGATGACATGGACATTTCCAATTAACTGCGGTAATACCCTGATTAATTGTGGTAGTACCCCAATAAATTAGGTTACGAACCCGAATGTTACGATACTATCGCAACTTCAGTTGCGGTACTACCAACATCATTGGAAATGTCCATATCATCCAACAAATTAGGATACTACCACAAGTTTTGGGGATAACCCTTATACTTTATTACGTGATCTTGATTTTGTTTTCTTGAGGAGCAAAAACTGGTGGGTATTAGGTAAAAATGTAAGTTATTTTTTAACTGTAAAGGAACAAAATACACCAAAAACACCTCAGTTTAAGACTGAGATGCTGCCCAATCGGAAATTTGACATTGGTATAATATTGTCAGATTATTGAGATATCATTTGACACGGTTAGATTCTCAACTTTATCCAAGCTTGGCACAAAGTCGCTATTACCGGCTTTTAATATTGGATCTCCAATCTTGTGGCAATGTTGTCTCAAACTTGCAGCCCGGACCCGAAAATTAGCCGCACGGATATTGGTGCAATATCCTGGGAAGCTTGTGACAATATTGACCAAAGGTACCTATTTTTGTAGCACACCGTCACTATCAAACTAACCATAACGACTACACTGAAAAAAATTCTAGGCGTTTATACCAAGGCCCGTTGGTAACTTTACCATCTCACTTTTTTTACCAATTATATTGGTAATGTTACCAAGACAGACTGGTAAGCTTACCTAACAACTGGTATTTTTACTTTTTTTCAGGTAAGAATACCGCTTTTATTGGTAATCAATTTCCGGTAAAATTACTCAGATGTTCCAGTAAAATTAACAGGAACGCGGTACAATAATCGGTTCAGCCCGCTATGAATACCATGGCAAGGTAAATTTGCCGGGCTGCTTCAATAAAATTACCGAGAATTCTTGATAAAATTACCAATTACATAAATGTTACTCTTACCAAGAAAAATCAGGAATCAAATAGAACCCTGAATTCTTGGTAATTTTACCCCTTTTGTGGTAAATACACCGAGATTTTTTTTTCAGTGATATGCGTTCCACTATTGATGCAATTGATTTCATGTTTCACAGCCAGATTATTCAATCTCATTTTACGAGCACAAGAACTTCCGCGGGAAGAGATGCAACATTCAGATGCCGTCGAGAGGTTGCAAGCCGATGTGTCCAGATCTAGAAAATCGAGCCTCGTCCGCATTTGGGACTGGAGTCAGCTGCGCCAGAATGTACAAGGAGCCGAATTGCAAGGGATTTTTGGGTATCCTGGACCTCACCGGGCTCGCTCAACCAGATTTCAAAGACACAAACCTCCAAGATAGTATTTCCTCTATCAGCGATTGTTCCAACAGCTCCATTTCATTTTACGAGCATAAATCCTTCCGCGGGAAGAGATGTGACATACCCGTGAAAGGCTGCCAACCGATGTGCCCGGAATTGGTGAAGCTAGCTTCCTCTGCCCAAGGCGACGCGCAATGCGCGAACGTCTACAGCGAAGCCAATTGCAAGGGGTTCTTAGGCACCTTGAGGTTTAGCGACGGCGAACCCTACGATAACTTCAAATACGGAGAGCTTCAAGATTCGATTTCCTCGATAGGCGAGTGCGTTAAAAACAATACCGTTATATTTTACGAGCACAGGGATTTCGGCGGGAAGAGATGCGAGATGCAGGTGAAGAAGAGCTGTCAACCCATGTGTCCGGGATTGGATAAAAAAGTTTCATCTGCTCAGGGATTCGTTGATTGTGTCCAGATCTATGCTGGCGCCAACTGCACCGATCCAATAGGTTATTTGAAATTTAGCGAGGGCAGTTCCAACAAAGATAGCAGAGATTTTTTTTATGAAGACTATCAGGACGCGATTTCCTCCTTTCAGGAATGTCTATAAATGAAGCATTCAGGATCCAATGGGCAAAATGAAAATTTTTGACGCAAATGAAATAATACCATATCGACGGTGTAAGTCGGCAATCACGTAACTCGGTTTGTGACGTCGCAGACTTCTTGTCATACTTAATTTTTTAAATGGGAAACTACTCGACGGCAATTCGTTAAAACTGTCATGATTTTTCTTCTCAGTTCGAAGAAAATTCTTCAAAAACTTCAAGAAATAATGTCAATTTGTTCTCTTTTAAAAATATGACTTACGGGCGGAGATTTTCAGACACCGCAAACGAGTTATGCGATTGCCGACTTTCACCGTCGATATGTATATAAACAGTGATTTTAAGTCAAATTCGAAAAAATAGAGACACACTAAAATCAAAGTGAGGTGATGAAGGAGGAAATTTATTCCCAAAAATTTTGAAAATTTTAAACAATTGTCTATAAGTAAAAACAAGCAGTTCCAACGCCAAAGCGTTGAAGGGCGCTTCTTTAACACTGCGCATGCGAGGAATGTTTTCATACGGCCAAGCGAGAGTATTGCGGACGGACGATGTATAACAAATTGCCTACGTGAAGGTGGTCCGGCAGCAACATACCCGCCGCTAGTCTCTGGAAAACAATAGAAAATAGTAGTTGCGTACGTTGCCAGCGAGCGCGCTGCGAGCGCATCTGTTTCAATTACCTAGCATCGAGTCGGGCCTCTAACTTTCTATTCTCTCTGACATAACCTTAAACCTTCAACCCAGAGCAGAGACAAGAGACCCTCCACTAGTATCTTGGCCATGGTGGAAGCTTTTACTTTCGGGACTTCAGCATTCTACTGTTGACTTACCTACATGGTTGATGTTCAACAACGTGTTGGCAGTTTCGTTTTGCAAACAAGCCGAAAATGGCCGACGTTTGGGAAAGTTGTTTGGCTCATGACGTCATCCGAAGCTCATCATCGACCATGTAGGTAAGTCAACAGCCGAAACTAGGGTGATGACTGTTGCTCCCTAATAAT